>NC_134690.1:398733114-399099781 GCF_050947455.1 Rhinoderma darwinii
AATTTTTTTTATTTTTTTCACGAGTCAGGAAATATTATAAATTAATTCTAATTTATAATATTTCCCATTTCTGGTCACTAGATGGAGCTATTCCCAAAATTGCAGCATTGCAACATTGGGTGAAAAGCCCTCGCTCTAGTGAGCTCTCAGCAGCCCCCCCTCCTTTATCCTGGCTAGTGCCGGGATAAACGAGGGGTTTGAACGGTGTAACCTCCTACACTGTGTGTCGCCATTTTTTGAGCTAACACACAGTGTAGTAGGTTTACATACAGTAGTAAACACACACAAACACGGAACATACATTGAAATCTCTTACCTGCTCCTGCCGCCGCGGCTCCCTCCGGCCCGTCCGCTCCGTCTGCTGCCGCTGGTCCAAGTGCACAAGTCCGGAAGCCGCGACCGGAAGTAGTAATATTACTGTCCGGCCGCGACTTCCGGCCCACAGGAAAATGGCGCCGGACGGCGCCAATTTCAAATTGGACTGTGTGGGAGCGGCGCATGCGCAGTTCCCACACAGACGCCGTACACACAAGTGAATGGGACGGGAGCCGTTCGCAGTCCCTATGGGACTGTGGCTGCCGTATTCCATGTCTGTATGTGTCGTTAATCGACACATACAGAAATGGAACAAAAAATGGCAGCCCCCATAGGGAAGAAAAAGTGTAAAAATAAGAAAAAGTAAAACACAAACACACAAATAAATATAAACGTTTTTAATAAAGCACTAACATCTTTAACATATAAAAAAATAATTTGTGATGACACTGTTCCTTTAAGTACACCATCAATGGATGCCTTAAAGAGGCAATATGAAAGTGAAGATAAGAGAAAGATTTCACTAGAGTTACATCTATCCACACTATTGGAGTACTACAAGGCACAGAGAATCCCCAGGGGCTTGAGATCACATCTACGCCCGAACATGTTTCCTAATAACGAATACTTCTGTACGAAGTTCGAACACATATCCAACAAATATGCCTTCGATTTGATACTTCTCAATGTGGAATATTTGCAATCAGAAATCGTATTGATTGAAAACAAATTGAAGGAAGTAGAAGCATCAATCGTTCAATCCTCGAATGAGCAGATCTTCGGTTCTCTAAAGGAGAAAATCTCCATGAATTTGGATAGAGTGAAGACCGAGATAGAGAGAATGAAAAGAGATAAGTGGCATCGTGATCTGGAGGACTATCGGAATGGAAAAATTTACAATTGGCAAAACGTCAACGCATATGGTCCTTCCCAGAGACGGAGAAAACCAAGGAAACTGGGGAGTGGCAATCTTCTATACACCACAGGTGATTCTGATTCAACCGATGACGCCAATCATGTACCTTTTTTAGACAAAGGTCCACTTGGAAACATGGACAGTCTAGGAGGGGTGGACGGAAGCATCAACGGCAACGCAAGAGGCCGATTCCGTTCGAGATCGAGACCCCCAATGAGGAAGAATCCTCCAAGAACGAAAACATAGTGGTAAATATTTCGTCTATAGATCTTACGAATGACCAACTTCAAGTGTTACAGAAGGGTCTCTCATTTTGTCTTGATACTAATGTTGATTGGTTCCAATTAGATCTTGATCTAAAAAGTTTTTTTAGACGTCTGAACCTTAAAATAATGTTTTCTAAAGATAATGGGACTGTCTGTGATAACATTGATTCCAATTGTATGTTTCAGTCTAACAAATTAGGTCTTAGACCAATTAGTACATATATGCCTCCCTCTAGCCCGGTTATTGACAAATTTTCCAAGATTGTGCTAGATGAGATTAGGATATTGAAAGAGAGCGCTATTCATGATACAAGGATTAATTCGAATCTTACAAATAAGGAAAGGAAGGCTTTGAAGGAATTTATGAGTAACTATGGGAAGTTTCTGAAGGTAGAGGAACCAATCACTCCAATATTATACACACTGCCCAAGATTCATAAAAATTTGCATGCCCCCCCGGGTAGACCAATTGTGTCGGGGAGAGGTTCAATTTTTAACAACATTGCAATTTTTCTGGATAAAGTCCTGAGGGAATACGTTTTGAAGGCCTCGTCATATATCAAAGACACAACAGATTTTTTGAATAAATTACAGAACATAGAGGCTAGAGGTCCCATATTACTTGTATCATTCGATATTGTATCCTTGTATACTAGCATTGAACACAATAGAGGTTTAAGGGCAATCGAGAAATGTCTCGCCAGCACCGGATGTGACCCAGGGTGTAGACGCTTCATCCTCCAGCTGTTGGAGCTGGTACTAGGGAGGAATTATTTCCTCTTTGGTGACCAGTTCTATCTACAGCTTAGGGGGACGGCGATGGGGTCCAATGTGGCCCCTACGTATGCGAATATCTTCATGTCCATCTTTGAAGAGGAGCATGTTTACACTTCCACATATATGGGTCACATCCGCTGCTGGTGGAGATTCATTGATTACATTTTTGTCGTATGGGAGGGCGATAGGTTGTGTCTAGATCAATTTTTGTTGGAACTTAACACTCATATTCCAGCTCTTCAATTTACCATGGTTTGTTCTGACCGAGAGTTACAATTTTTGGACACTTTGGTGATCTAATTTATGTAGGCGATTGAACACAATAGATTATTTGACAATATTATCACTTTGTGATTTATAGTATGAACTAGGGGCAGAAATAACCTGACCTTTTTCCCTTCGGTTATGCTGATTCTTCGGAGACCTAGTCACACGTGACTTATGGTCACCTAGTGAAGGCGTCCTTAACAACGAGCTAAATAGCACGAATTGAGTTTGGCTGAAGTTACTTAGATATATAGCTACGTTTCGATGGATTCTCACCATGATTGAGGATATTACTACATTTACATATATCCGATTGTGATTCTTTTTGATCAAATGCTGGTTTTGATTTATGCAGCAGAGACGACTGACTGCGGAGCATGCGCAGTAGCGCTTTAGGATCGTAACTGGAACCTGGAGTGTGGTGAACTTCCCTCCTTTGTTTTTTCATTGTAACAACAGTGATTGATATATTGATGTTGATGATATATTGATGTTGATGATGTATTGAAGATGTATTGTATGTTGCATTTTTACACTTTTTGAGGATTATATAACTAATTGAAGAACATCATTAAGACTAATGTATGCTTCATCTGGGAGACCGGGTTCACGATTTTCACTGGTTGAAACGGACCATGTGACTACTTGTATTCACCTATTTATAACGATGTTTTTAGACATGATGTTAGGCTTGACAAAGACCCCTCACTCACTATGGGTCGAAACGTTGCCTGTCGTTTGTGGATGTCTTGACAATAAAACCACTTTGATGATTTGAAGACGTGTGCTGTTGTCCTACTACTTCTTTGAAATCTACATCGTGCCGGAGTGGCTTTGCCTGGCTTGACAGCGTGCACCGCACCATACTCGGGATCAGTGCTGCTTTAAAAATCCTTTTTCTCTTGATATCCACAGAATATGTCATAAATGTCAGATAGATGCGGGTCCCACCTCTGGGACCCGCATCTATCTCCAGAACGGGGCACCCTAAAACCCGTTCAGCCGCTCTGTGTGTTGCGGCTGAACCAGGTGAATTCCGTCCATAGAAAACCCACTGGCAGCCACTACAGCTTCTTGTCCGGTAGTGCTGCCCCGGTCTAACATGCTCTTTATGTAAACCCGAATTCATACCCTCCAGCCATGACTTTTTGGCTGTTCTTAAAGAGGTTGTCCAGACGTACAATGGATAACCTATCCACAGGATAGGTCATCAGTATATGATCGGTGGGGGTCCAACACCCAGATCCTGCACGGATCAACTCCGGGCACTGGATGTCCAAAACGGAAGAAGATGGCTCGAGTTACGGAATATCGGCCGAGCTGCAGTACTATTCAAGTGAATAGCAGCAGAGTTGCTGTTCTGCAGCTGATTGGTGTGGGGTCTGGGTGTCAGACCCCCGCCGATCATATACTGATGACCTTTAGGTAGGTCATCAGTTGTCCGTGCCTGGACAACCCCTTTAAGTCAAATTGTGTGGCACTAGCGGTACCACTCAATTTGGGCAGTAAAGCCCTGTACACTTGGAGGGTAGTAAAGTATTGTAATGTTGATGCTGTTGACGTACGACTAAGCCCCATCGAGACTCGCAGCCGTTCTATTTTAAGTCGTCGTAACAGCATCTCCAAGAAATTTCTCTAAGAATCCTTTATTTATATAAAACAAAAGACGATTTTTACGAAATGTGTTTCTCTGGCAGCTAACGAAGGACAGAACTGCTGCTCCGCGTATATAAATAATGTATTAAGACGTCACTGGAGCGCCGAGCGACGGAAAGAAGCTACAGGGTGAGCAGGGTTTAGTGTGGAGCTTCCTCAGGTCATTGCTCTTGAAACATGAACATCCTACAGCTGAAGAACCTACGGGATGGGCCTTGATATATATAAAGAAGTCACTGCGGGAGACAGGATGACAGATAGTGGGGGGCAAGAAAACATAACACACAAAAAAATGCCTAATGTCACAACAATCTATGGGGGGCCGGGGCTGACATCCCATAACACTAGGAAATAGGATTGTATAGCTAATATAGTTTATATTTTCTTGCACATACTGATATGGAGCATGCTGGTATAACCTGGGTATCTCCTGTATATAATGATATATGTACAGCTGGTATAAGTTATACATCTTCCTGTATATAGTGAAATGGAGCATGCTGGTATAACCTGGGTATCTTCTGTATATAATTACATATGTACAGCTGGTATAAGTTATACATCTTCTTGTATATAGTGATATGGAGCATGCTGGTATTACCTGGGTATGTTCTGTATATAATTATATATGTACAGCTGGTATAAGTTATACTTCTTCTTGTATATAGTGATATGGAGCATGCTGGTATAACCTGGGTATCTCCTGTATATAATTACATATGTACAGCTGGTATAAGTTATACTTCTTCTTGTATATAGTGATATGGAGCATGCTGGTATAACCTGGGTATCTCCTGTATATAATTACATATGTACAGCTGGTATAAGTTATACATCTTCTTGTATATAGTGATATGGAGCATGCTGGTATAACCTGGGCATCTTCTGTATATAATTATATATGTACAGCTGGTATAAGTTATACATCTTCTTGTATATAGTGATATGGAGCATGCTGGTATAACCTGGGTATCTTCTGTATATAATTATATATGTACAGCTGATATAAGTTATACATCTTGTATATAGTGATATGAAGCAAGCTGGTATAACCAGGGTATCTCCTGTATATAATTACATATGTACAGCTTGTATAAGTTATATATCTTCTTGTATATAGTGATATGGAGCATGCTGGTATAACCTGGGTATCTTCTGTATATAATTATATATGTACAGCTGGTATAAGTTATACATCTTCTTGTATATAGTGATATGGAGCATGCTGGTATAACCTTGGTATCTCCTGTATATAATTATATATGTACAGCTGGTATAAGTTATACATCTTCCTGTATATAGTGATATGGCACATGCTGGTATAACCTGGGCATCTTCTGTATATAATTATATATGTACAGCTGGTATAAGTTATACATCTTCTTGTATATAGTGATATGGAGCATGCTGGTATAACCTTGGTATCTTCTGTATATAATTATATATGTACAGCTGGTATAAGTTATACATCTTCCTGTATATAGTGATATGGAGCATGCTGGTATAACCTTGGTATCTTCTGTATATAATTATATATGTACAGCTGGTATAAGTTATACATCTTCTTGTATATAGTGATATGGAGCATGCTGGTATAACCTGGGTATATTCTGTATATAATTATATATGTACAGCTGGTATAAGTTATACATCTTCTTGTATATAGTGATATGGAGCATGCTGGTATGACCTGGGTATATTCTGTATATAATTATATATGTACAGCTGGTATAAGTTATATATCTTCCTGTATATAGTGATATGGAGCATGCTGGTATAACCTGGGTATCTTCTGTATATAGTTATATATGTACAGCTGGTATAAGTTATACATCTTCTTGTATATAGTGATATGGAGCATGCTGGTATAACCTGGGTATCTTCTGTATATAATTATATATGTACAGCTGGTATAAGTTATACATCATCCTGTATATAGTGATATGGAGCATGCTGGTATAACCTGGGTATCTTCTGTATATAATTATATATGTACAGCTGGTATAAGTTATACATCTTCTTGTATATAGTGATATGGAGCATGCTGGTATAACCTGGGTATCTTCTGTATATAATTATATATATATATATAGCTGGTATACGTTATACATCTTCTTGTATATAGTGATATGGAGCATGCCGGTATAACCTGGGTATCTTCTGTATATAATTATATATGTACAGCTGGTATAAATTACATATCTTCCTGTATATAGTGATATGGAGCATGCTGGTATAACCTGGGTATATTCTGTATATAATTATATATGTACAGCTGGTATAAGTTATATATCTTCCTGTATATAGTGATATGGAGCATGCTGGTATAACCTGGGTATATTCTGTATATAATTATATATGTACAGCTGGTATAAGTTATATATATTCCTGTATATAGTGATATGGAGCATGCTGGTATAACCTGGGTATCTTCTGTATATAATTATATATGTACAGCTGGTATAAGTTATACATCTTCTTGTATATAGTGATATGGAGCATGCTGGTATAACCTGGGTATATCCTGTGTATAATTATATATGTACAGCTGGTATAAGTTATGCATCTTCTTGTATATAGTGATATGGAGCATGCTGGTATAACCTGGGTATCTTCTGTATATAATTATATATGTACAGCTGGTATAAGTTATACATCTGCCTGTATATAGTGATATGGACCACGCTGGTATAACCTGGGTATCTTCTGTATATAATTATATATGTACAGCTGGTATAAGTTATACATCTTCCTGTATATAGTGATATGGAGCATGCTGGTATAACCTGGGTATATTCTGTATATAATTATATATGTACAGCTGGTATAAGTTATACATCTTCTTGTATATAGTGATATGGAGCATGCTGGTATAACCTGGGTATCTTCTGTATATAATTATATATGTACAGCTGGTATAAGTTATACATCTTCTTGTATATAATGATATGGAGCATGCTGGTATAACCTAGGCATCTTCTGTATATAATTATATATGTACAGCTGGTATAAGTTATACATCTTCTTGTATATAGTGATATGGAGCATGCTGGTATAACCTGGGTATCTTCTGTATATAATTATATATGTACAGCTGGTATATTATACATCTTCTTGTATATAGTGATATGGAGCATGCTGGTATAACCTGGTTATCTTCTGTATATAATTATATATGTACAGCTGGTATAAGTTATATATCTTCCTGTATATAGTGATATGGAGCATGCTGGTATAATCTGGGTATCTCCTGTATATAATTATATATGTACAGCTGGTATAAGTTATACATCTTCTTGTATATAGTGATATGGAGCATGCTGGTATAACCTGGTTATCTTCTGTATATAATTATATATGTACAGCTGGTATAAGTTATACATCTTCTTGTATATAGTGATATGGAGCATGCTGGTATAACCTGGGTATCTTCTGTATATAATTACATATGTACAGCTGGTATAAGTTATATATCTTCCTGTATATAGTGATATGGAGCATGCTGGTATAACCTGGGTATCTTCTGTATATAATTATATATGTACAGCTGGTATAAGTTATACATCTTGTATATAGTGATATGAAGCAAGCTGGTATAACCAGGGTATCTCCTGTATATAATTACATATGTACAGCTTGTATAAGTTATACTTCTTCTTGTATATAGTGATATGGAGCATGCTGGTATAACCTGGGTATCTCCTGTATATAATTACATATGTACAGCTGGTATAAGTTATATATCTTCTTGTATATAGTGATATGGAGCATGCTGGTATAACCTGGGTATCTTCTGTATATAATTATATATGTACAGCTGGTATAAGTTATACATCTTGTATATAGTGATATGAAGCAAGCTGGTATAACCAGGGTATCTCCTGTATATAATTACATATGTACAGCTTGTATAAGTTATATATCTTCTTGTATATAGTGATATGGAGCATGCTGGTATAACCTGGGTATCTTCTGTATATAATTATATATGTACAGCTGGTATAAGTTATACATCTTCTTGTATATAGTGATATGGAGCATGCTGGTATAACCTTGGTATCTCCTGTATATAATTATATATGTACAGCTGGTATAAGTTATACATCTTCCTGTATATAGTGATATGGAGCATGCTGGTATAACCTGGGCATCTTCTGTATATAATTATATATGTACAGCTGGTATAAGTTATACATCTTCTTGTATATAGTGATATGGAGCATGCTGGTATAACCTGGGTATATTCTGTATATAATTATATATGTACAGCTGGTATAAGTTATATATCTTCCTGTATATAGTGATATGGAGCATGCTGGTATAACCTGGGTATCTTCTGTATATAATTATATATGTACAGCTGGTATAAGTTATACATCTTCTTGTATATAGTGATATGGAGCATGCTGGTATAACCTGGGTATCTTCTGTATATAATTATATATGTACAGCTGGTATAAGTTATACATCATCCTGTATATAGTGATATGGAGCATGCTGGTATAACCTGGGTATCTTCTGTATATAATTATATATGTACAGCTGGTATAAGTTATACATCTTCTTGTATATAGTGATATGGAGCATGCTGGTATAACCTGGGTATCTTCTGTATATAATTATATATATATATATAGCTGGTATAAGTTATACATCTTCTTGTATATAGTGATATGGAGCATGCCGGTATAACCTGGGTATCTTCTGTATATAATTATATTTGTACAGCTGGTATAAATTACATATCTTCCTGTATATAGTGATATGGAGCATGCTGGTATAACCTGGGTATATTCTGTATATAATTATATATGTACAGCTGGTATAAGTTATATATCTTCCTGTATATAGTGATATGGAGCATGCTGGTATAACCTGGGTATATTCTGTATATAATTATATATGTACAGCTGGTATAAGTTATATATATTCCTGTATATAGTGATATGGAGCATGCTGGTATAACCTGGGTATCTTCTGTATATAATTATATATGTACAGCTGGTATAAGTTATACATCTTCTTGTATATAGTGATATGGAGCATGCTGGTATAACCTGGGCATATCCTGTGTATAATTATATATGTACAGCTGGTATAAGTTATACATCTTCTTGTATATAGTGATATGGAGCATGCTGGTATAACCTGGGTATCTTCTGTATATAATTATATATGTACAGCTGGTATAAGCTATACATCTGCCTGTATATAGTGATATGGACCACGCTGGTATAACCTGGGTATCTTCTGTATATAATTATATATGTACAGCTGGTATAAGTTATACATCTTCCTGTAGATAGTGATATGGAGCATGCTGGTATAACCTGGGTATATTCTGTATATAATTATATATGTACAGCTGGTATAAGTTATACATCTTCTTGTATATAGTGATATGGAGCATGCTGGTATAACCTGGGTATCTTCTGTATATAATTATATATGTACAGCTGGTATAAGTTATACATCTTCTTGTATATAATGATATGGAGCATGCTGGTATAACCTAGGCATCTTCTGTATATAATTATATATGTACAGCTGGTATAAGTTATACATCTTCTTGTATATAGTGATATGGAGCATGCTGGTATAACCTGGGTATCTTCTGTATATAATTATATATGTACAGCTGGTATAAGTTATACATCTTCTTGTATATAATGATATGGAGCATGCTGGTATAACCTAGGCATCTTCTGTATATAATTATATATGTACAGCTGGTATAAGTTATACATCTTCCTGTATATAATGATATGGAGCATGCTGGTATAACCTGGGTATCTTCTGTATGTAATTATATATGTACAGCTAGTATAAGTTATATATCTTCCTGTATATAGTGATTTGGAGCATGCTGGTATAACCTGGGTATCTTCTGTATATAATTATATATGTACAGCTGGTATAAGTTATACATCTTCTTGTATATAGGGATATTCAGCATGCTGGTATAACCTGGGTATCTTCTGTATATAATTATATATGTACAGCTGGTATAAGTTATACATCTTCTTGTATATAGTGATATGGAGCATGCTGGTATAACCTGGGTATCTTCTGTATATAATTATATATGTACAGCTGGTATAAGTTATACATCTTCTTGTATATAGTGATATGGAGCATGCTGGTATAACCTGGGTATCTTCTGTATATAATTATATATGTACAGCTGGTATAAGTTATACATCTTCCTGTATATAGTGATATGGAGCATGCTGGTATAACCTGGGTATCTTCTGTATATAATTATTTATGTACAGCTGGTATAAGTTATACATCTTCTTGTATATAGTGATATGGAGCATGCTGGTATAACCTGGGTATCTTCTGTGTATAATTATATATGTACAGCTGGTATAAGTTATACATGTTTTTGTACATAGTGATATGCAGCATGCTGGTATAACCTGGGTATCTTCTGTATATAATTATATATGTACAGCTGGTATAAGTTATACATCTTCTTGTATATAGTGATATGGAGCATGCTGGTATAACCTGGGTATCTTCTGTATATAATTATATATGTACAGCTGGTATATTATACATCTTCTTGTATATAGTGATATGGAGCATGCTGGTATAACCTGGTTATCTTCTGTATATAATTATATATGTACAGCTGGTATAAGTTATACATCTTCTTGTATATAGTGATATGGAGCATGCTGGTATAACCTGGGTATCTTCTGTATATAATTACATATGTACAGCTGGTATAAGTTATATATCTTCCTGTATATAGTGATATGGAGCATGCTGGTATAACCTGGGTATCTTCTGTATATAATTATATATGTACAGCTGGTATAAGTTATACATCTTCTTGTATATAGTGATATGGAGCATGCTGGTATAACCCGGGTATCTTCTGTATATAATTACATATGTACAGCTGGTATAAGTTATACTTCTTCTTGTATATAGTGATATGGAGCATGCTGGTATAACCTGGGTATCTCCTGTATATAATTACATATGTACAGCTGGTATAAGTTATATATCTACTTGTATATAGTGATATGGAGCATGCTGGTATAACCTGGGTATCTTCTGTATATAATTATATATGTACAGCTGGTATAAGTTATACATCTTGTATATAGTGATATGAAGCAAGCTGGTATAACCAGGGTATCTCCTGTATATAATTACATATGTACAGCTTGTATAAGTTATATATCTTCTTGTATATAGTGATATGGAGCATGCTGGTATAACCTGGGTATCTTCTGTATATAATTATATATGTACAGCTGGTATAAGTTATACATCTTCTTGTATATAGTGATATGGAGCATGCTGGTATAACCTTGGTATCTCCTGTATATAATTATATATGTACAGCTGGTATAAGTTATACATCTTCCTGTATATAGTGATATGGAGCATGCTGGTATAACCTGGGCATCTTCTGTATATAATTATATATGTACAGCTGGTATAAGTTATACATCTTCTTGTATATAGTGATATGGAGCATGCTGGTATAACCTTGGTATCTTCTGTATATAATTATATATGTACAGCTGGTATAAGTTATACATCTTCCTGTATATAGTGATATGGAGAATGCTGGTATAACCTTGGTATCTTCTGTATATAATTATATATGTACAGCTGGTATAAGTTATACATCTTCTTGTATATAGTGATATGGAGCATGCTGGTATAACCTGGGTATATTCTGTATATAATTATATATGTACAGCTGGTATAAGTTATACATCTTCTTGTATATAGTGATATGGAGCATGCTGGTATAACCTGGGTATATTCTGTATATAATTATATATGTACAGCTGGTATAAGTTATATATCTTCCTGTATATAGTGATATGGAGCATGCTGGTATAACCTGGGTATCTTCTGTATATAATTATATATGTACAGCTGGTATAAGTTATACATTTTCTTGTATATAGTGATATGGAGCATGCTGGTATAACCTGGGTATCTTCTGTATATAATTATATATGTACAGCTGGTATAAGTTATACATCATCCTGTATATAGTGATATGGAGCATGCTGGTATAACCTGGGTATCTTCTGTATATAATTATATATGTACAGCTGGTATAAGTTATACATCTTCTTGTATATAGTGATATGGAGCATGCTGGTATAACCTGGGTATCTTCTGTATATAATTATATATATATATATATATATAGCTGGTATAAGTTATACATCTTCTTGTATATAGTGATATGGAGCATGCCGGTATAACCTGGGTATCTTCTGTATATAATTATATTTGTACAGCTGGTATAAATTACATATCTTCCTGTATATAGTGATATGGAGCATGCTGGTATAACCTGGGTATATTCAGTATATAATTATATATGTACAGCTGGTATAGGTTATATATCTTCCTGTATATAGTGATATGGAGCATGCTGGTATAACCTGGGTATATTCTGTATATAATTATATATGTACAGCTGGTATAAGTTATATATATTCCTGTATATAGTGATATGGAGCATGCTGGTATAACCTGGGTATCTTCTGTATATAATTATATATGTACAGCTGGTATAAGTTATACATCTTCTTGTATATAGTGATATGGAGCATGCTGGTATAACCTGGGCATATCCTGTGTATAATTATATATGTACAGCTGGTATAAGTTATACATCTTCTTGTATATAGTGATATGGAGCATGCTGGTATAACCTGGGTATCTTCTGTATATAATTATATATGTACAGCTGGTATAAGCTATACATCTGCCTGTATATAGTGATATGGACCACGCTGGTATAACCTGGGTATCTTCTGTATATAATTATATATGTACAGCTGGTATAAGTTATACATCTTCCTGTAGATAGTGATATGGAGCATGCTGGTATAACCTGGGTATATTCTGTATATAATTATATATTTACAGCTGGTATAAGTTATACATCTTCTTGTATATAGTGATATGGAGCATGCTGGTATAACCTGGGTATCTTCTGTATATAATTATATATGTACAGCTGGTATAAGTTATACATCTTCTTGTATATAATGATATGGAGCATGCTGGTATAACCTAGGCATCTTCTGTATATAATTATATATGTACAGCTGGTATAAGTTATACATCTTCTTGTATATAGTGATATGGAGTATGCTGGTATAACCTGGGTATCTTCTGTATATAATTATATATGTACAGCTGGTATAAGTTATACATCTTCTTGTATATAATGATATGGAGCATGCTGGTATAACCTAGGCATCTTCTGTATATAATTATATATGTACAGCTGGTATAAGTTATACATCTTCCTGTATATAGTGATATGGAGCATGCTGGTATAACCTGGGTATCTTCTGTATGTAATTATATATGTACAGCTAGTATAAGTTATATATTTTCCTGTATATAGTGATTTGGAGCATGCTGGTATAACCTGGGTATCTTCTGTATATAATTATATATGTACAGCTGGTATAAGTTATACATCTTCTTGTATATAGGGATATTCAGCATGCTGGTATAACCTGGGTATCTTCTGTATATAATTATATATGTACAGCTGGTATAAGTTATACATCTTCTTGTATATAGTGATATGGAGCATGCTGGTATAACCTGGGTATCTTCTGTATATAATTATATATGTACAGCTGGTATAAGTTATACATCTTCTTGTATATAGTGATATGGAGCATGCTGGTATAACCTGGGTATCTTCTGTATATAATTATATATGTACAGCTGGTATAAGTTATACATCTTCCTGTATATAGTGATATGGAGCATGCTGGTATAACCTGGGTATCTTCTGTATATAATTATTTATGTACAGCTGGTATAAGTTATACATCTTCTTGTATATAGTGATATGGAGCATGCTGGTATAACCTGGGTATCTTCTGTGTATAATTATATATGTACAGCTGGTATAAGTTATACATGTTTTTGTACATAGTGATATGCAGCATGCTGGTATAACCTGGGTATCTTCTGTATATAATTATATATGTACAGCTGGTATAAGTTATACATCTTCTTGTATATAGTGATATGGAGCATGCCGGTATAACCTGGGTATCTTCTGTATATAATTATATATGTACAGCTGGTATAAGTTATACATCTTCTTATATATAGTGATAAGGAGCATGCTGGTATAACCTTGGTATATTATGTATATAATTATATATTTACAGCTGGTATTAGTTATACATCTTCTTGTATATAGTGATATGGAGCATGCTGGTATAACCTGGGTATCTTCTGTATATAATTATATATGTACAGCTGGTGTAAGTTATACATCATCTTGTATATAGTGATATGGAGCATGCTGGTGTAACCTGGGTATCTTCTGTATATAAATTATATATGTACAGCTGGTATAAGTTATACATCTTCTTGTATATAGTGATATGGAGCATGCTGGTATAACCTGGGTATCTTCTGTATATAATTATATATATATATACTGCTGGTATAAGTTATATATCTTCTTGTATATAGTGATATGGAGCATGCTGGTATAACCTGGGTGTCTTCTGTATATAATTATATATATATACAGCTGGTATAAGTTGTATATCTTCCTGTATATAGTGATATGGAGCATGCTGGTATAACCTGGGTATCTTCTGTATATAAATTATATATGTATAGCTGGTATAAGTTATACATCTTCTTGTATATAGTGATATGGAGCATGCTGGTATAACCTGGGTATCTTCTGTATATAATTATATATGTACAGCTGGTATAAGTTACATATCTTCTTGTATATAGTGATATGGAGCATGCTGGTATAACCTGGGTATCTTCTGTATATAATTATATATGTACAGCTGGTGTAAGTTATACATCTTCTTGTATATAGTGATATGGAGCATGCTGGTATAACCTGGGTATCTTCTGTATATAATTATATATGTACAGCTGGTATAAGTTACATATCTTTTTGTATATAGTGATATGGAGCATGCTGGTATAACCTGGGTATCTTCTGTATATAATTATATATGTGCAGCTGGTATAAGTTATATATCTTCTTGTATATAGTGATATGGAGCATGCTGGTATAACCTGGGTGTCTTCTGTATATAATTATATATGTACAGCTGGTTAAAGTTATACATCTTCCTGTATATAGTGATATGGAGCATGCTGGTATAACCTGGGTATCTTCTGTATATAATTATATATGTACAGCCGGTATAAGTTCTACATCTTCTTGTATATAGTGATATGGAGCATGTTGGTATAACCTGGGTATCTTCTGTATATAATTATATATGTACAGCTGGTATAAGTTATACATCTTCTTGTATATAGTGATATGGAGCATGCTGCTATAACCGGTGTGTCTTCTGTATATAATTATATATGTACAGCTGGTATAAGTTATACATCTTCCTGTATATAGTGATATGGAGAATGCTGGTATAACCTGGGTATCTTCTGTATATAATTATATATGTACAGCTGGTATAAGTTATACATCTTCTTGTATATAGTGATATGGAGCATGCTGGTATAACCTGGGTATCTTCTGTATATAATTATATATGTACAGCTGGTATAAGTTATACATCTTCTTGTATATAGTGATATGGAGCATGCTGGTATAACCTGGGTATCTCCTGTATATAATTATATATATACAGCTGGTATAAGTTATACATCTTCTTGTATATAGTGATATGGAGCATGCTGGTATAACCTGGGTATCTTCTGTATAGAATTATATAGGTACAGCTGGTATAAGTTATACATCTTCTTGTATATAGTGATATGGAGCATGCTGGTATAATCTGGGTATCTTCTGTATATAATT
Source organism: Rhinoderma darwinii (assembly GCF_050947455.1). NCBI lineage: Eukaryota > Metazoa > Chordata > Amphibia > Anura > Rhinodermatidae > Rhinoderma > Rhinoderma darwinii. Next base: position 398,749,139 of record NC_134690.1, read on the forward strand.
ATATATGTACAGCTGGTATAAGTTATACATCTTCTTGTATATAGTGATATGGAGCATGCTGGTATAACCTGGGTATCTTCTGTATATAATTATATATGTACAGCTGGTATAAGTTATACATCTTCCTGTATATAGTGATATGGAGCATGCTGGTATAACCTGGGTATCTTCTGTATATAATTATATATGTACAGCTGGTGTAAGTTATACATCTTCCTGTATATAGTGATATGGAGCATGCTGGTATAACCTGGGTATCTTCTGTATATAATTATATATGTACAGCTGGTATAAGTTATACATCTTCTTGTATATAGTGATATGGAGCATGCTGTTATAACCTGGGTATCTTCCTTATATAATTATATATGTACAGCGGGTATAAGTTATACATCTTCTTGTATATAGTGATATGGAGCATGCTGGTATAACCTGGGTATCTTCTGTATATAATTATATATGTACAGCTGGTGTAAGTTATACATCTTCCTGTATATAGTGATATGGAGCATGCTGGTATAACCTGGGTATCTTCTGTATATAATTATATATGTACAGCTGGTATAAGTTATACATCTTCTTGTATATAGTGATATGGAGCATGCTGTTATAACCTGGGTATCCTCCTTATATAATTATATATGTACAGCGGGTATAAGTTATACATCTTCTTGTATATAGTGATATGGAGCATGCTGGTATAACCTGGGTATCTTCCTTATATAATTATTTATGTACAGCTGGTATAAGTTATACATCTTCTTGTATATAGTGATATGGAGCATGCTGGTATAACCTGGGCATCTTCTGTATATAATTATATATGTACAGCTGGTATAAGTGATACATCTTCTTGTATACAGTGATATGGAGCATGCTGGTATAACCTGGGCATCTTCTGTATATAATTATATATGTGCAGCTGGTATAAGTTATACATTTTCCTGTATATAGTGATATGGAGCATGCTGGTATAACCTGGGTATCTTCTGTATATAATTATACATGTACAGCTGGTATAAGTTACATATCTTCTTGTATATAGTGATATGGAGCATGCTGGTATAACCTGGGTATCTTCTGTATATAATTATATATGTACAGCTGGTGTAAGTTATACATCTTCTTGTATATAGTGATATGGAGCATGCTGGTATAACCTGGGTATCTTCTGTATATAATTATATATGTACAGCTGGTATAAGTTACATATCTTTTTGTATATAGTGATATGGAGCATGCTGGTATAACCTGGGTATCTTCTGTATATAATTATATATGTGCAGCTGGTATAAGTTATATATCTTCTTGTATATAGTGATATGGAGCATGCTGGTATAACCTGGGTGTCTTCTGTATATAATTATATATGTACAGCTGGTTAAAGTTATACATCTTCCTGTATATAGTGATATGGAGCATGCTGGTATAACCTGGGTATCTTCTGTATATAATTATATATGTACAGCCGGTATAAGTTATACATCTTCTTGTATATAGTGATATGGAGCATGTTGGTATAACCTGGGTATCTTCTGTATATAATTATATATGTACAGCTGGTATAAGTTATACATCTTCTTGTATATAGTGATATGGAGCATGCTGGTATAACCGGTGTATCTTCTGTATATAATTATATATGTACAGCTGGTATAAGTTATACATCTTCCTGTATATAGTGATATGGAGAATGCTGGTATAACCTGGGTATCTTCTGTATATAATTATATATGTACAGCTGGTATAAGTTATACATCTTCTTGTATATAGTGATATGGAGCATGCTGGTATAACCTGGGTATCTTCTGTATATAATTATATATGTACAGCTGGTATAAGTTATACATCTTCTTGTATATAGTGATATGGAGCATGCTGGTATAACCTGGGTATCTCCTGTATATAATTATATATATACAGCTGGTATAAGTTATACATCTTCTTGTATATAGTGATATGGAGCATGCTGGTATAACCTGGGTATCTTCTGTATAGAATTATATAGGTACAGCTGGTATAAGTTATACATCTTCTTGTATATAGTGATATGGAGCATGCTGGTATAACCTGGGTATCTTCTGTATATAATTATATATGTACAGCTGGTATAAGTTATACATCTTCTTGTATATAGTGATATGGAGCATGCTGGTATAACCTGGGTATCTTCTGTATATAATTATATATGTACAGCTGGTATAAGTTATACATCTTCCTGTATATAGTGATATGGAGCATGCTGGTATAACCTGGGTATCTTCTGTATATAATTATATATGTACAGCTGGTGTAAGTTATACATCTTCCTGTATATAGTGATATGGAGCATGCTGGTATAACCTGGGTATCTTCTGTATATAATTATATATGTACAGCTGGTATAAGTTATACATCTTCTTGTATATAGTGATATGGAGCATGCTGTTATAACCTGGGTATCTTCCTTATATAATTATATATGTACAGCGGGTATAAGTTATACATCTTCTTGTATATAGTGATATGGAGCATGCTGGTATAACCTGGGTATCTTCTGTATATAATTATATATGTACAGCTGGTGTAAGTTATACATCTTCCTGTATATAGTGATATGGAGCATGCTGGTATAACCTGGGTATCTTCTGTATATAATTATATATGTACAGCTGGTATAAGTGATACATCTTCTTGTATACAGTGATATGGAGCATGCTGGTATAACCTGGGCATCTTCTGTATATAATTATATATGTGCAGCTGGTATAAGTTATACATTTTCCTGTATATAGTGATATGGAGAATGCTGGTATAACCTGGGTATCTTCTGTATATAATTATATATGTACAGCTGGTATAATTTATACATCTTCTTTTATATAGTGATATGGAGCATGCTGGTATAACCTGGGTATCTTCTGTATATAATTATATATGTACAGCTGGTATAAGTTATACATCTTCTTGTATATAGTGGTATGGAGCATGCTGGTATAACCTGGGTATCTTCTGTATATAATTATATATGTACAGCTGGTATAAGTTATACATCTTCCTGTATATAGTGATATGGAGCATGCTGGTATAACCTGGGTATCTTCTGTATATAATTATATATGTACAGCTGGTGTAAGTTATACATCTTCCTGTATATAGTGATATGGAGCATGCTGGTATAACCTGGGTATCTTCTGTATATAATTATATATGTACAGCTGGTATAAGTTATACATCTTCTTGTATATAGTGATATGGAGCATGCTGTTATAACCTGGGTATCTTCCTTATATAATTATATATGTACAGCGGGTATAAGGCCTCATTTACACGAGCGTATTATACGCGCGTGCGACGCGCGTGCTTTTCACGCGTGTCGTACGCACCTATAATAGTCTATGGGGCTGTTTAGACGATGCGTGAATTTTGCGCTGCGTGAGTGCGTTGCGTAAAACTCACGACATGTTCTATATTCTTGCGTTTTTCACGCAACACGCACCCATTGACTTCAATGGGTGCGTGAAAACAACGCATGCCACACTGACGGTCCTGCGTTGCATGCGCGAAAATCACGCAAGAGCTGTCAAAAGGATGAATGTAAACAGAAAAGCACCACGTGCTTTTCTGGTTACAAACATCCAAACGGAGTGTCAAATTAGAGATGAGCGCACCGAACTTCACCGGGTTCGGCCGAACTCGTTTTAACCGAACCCGGCAAAAAATGTTCGGGTACGCGACGTCAGGAGACAGTCACTGCCCACGGTGCTCAAAGACTTAAACTGTTTCAGCACCATGGACAGTGACTTTCGGTCACAATATACATATACGTGTAAAAAAAAACAGAAGTTCTGACTTACCGATAAGTCCCGGCTCCTTCCTCCAGTCCGACCTCCCGGGATGACAATTCAGGCCAAGTGACAGCTGCAGCCAATCACAGGCCAAGCACAGGCTGCAGCCAATCACAGGCTGCAGCGGTCTCATGGACTGCGGCGTCATCCTGGGAGGTGGGGCCGGATGACGAGAGAGGGACGCGTCACCAAGGCAACGGCCGGGAGACCGGACTGGAGGAAGCAGGCAGTTCATGGTAAGTTTGAACATCTTTTTTTATTCACAGGTTGGTGTATATTGTGATCGGCATTCACTGTCGAGGGTGCTGAAAGAGTTACTGCCGATCAGTTAGCTCTTTCAGCACCTTGGACAGTGACGGGCGTCGACTAGCCTCATCTCTATGATGGCGGCTGCGCGAAAATCACGCAGCCGCGCATCATACACGGATGACACACGGAGCTGTCAATTGCCTTTTGCGCACGCAAAACGCAGCGTTTTTTTGCGCGCGCAAAACGCACACGCTCGTGTAAATGAGGCCTAAGTTATACATCTTCTTGTATATAGTGATATGGAGCATGCTGGTATAACCTGGGTATCTTCTGTATATAATTATATATGTACAGCTGGTATAAGTTATACATCTTCTTGTATATAGTGATATGGAGCATGCTGATATAACCTGGGTATCTTCTGTATATAATTATATATGTACAGCTGGTATAAGTTATACATCTTCTTGTATATAGTGGTATGGAGCATGCTGGTATAACCTGGGTATCTTCTGTATATAATTATATATGTACAGCTGGTATAAGTTATACATCTTCCTGTATATAGTGATATGGAGCATGCTGGTATAACCTGGGTATCTTCTGTATATAATTATATATGTACAGCTGGTGTAAGTTATACATCTTCCTGTATATAGTGATATGGAGCATGCTGGTATAACCTGGGTATCTTCTGTATATAATTATATATGTACAGCTGGTATAAGTTATACATCTTCTTGTATATAGTGATATGGAGCATGCTGATATAACCTGGGTATCTTCTGTATATAATTACATATATACTACTGGTATAAGTTATACATTGCCTGGTGTAGAGCTATTGACACTACCTTGGAATAAAGCTTCGTTCACATCTCAGTCAGGGTCCCGTTCTGACGTTCTATTTGGAACTTTCCGTCAGAACGGGACCCTGACTGAAACAAATGGAAACCATAGGTATCCGTCTCCATTGAATTCAATTATGATGGATCCGGTGCCAGTGGTTTCCGTTTGTCTCTGTTGTGCAAGGGTTCCATCGTTTTGACGAAATGAATAGCGCTGTGGACTGCGGTATTGATTCTGTGAAAACAACGGGAAAACCACCGGCACCGGATCCGTCATCATTGAAATCAATGGTGATGGAAACGGATACCTATGGTTTCCGTTTGTTTCAGTCAGGGTCCCGTTCTGACGGGAAGCTCCAAATGGAACGTCAGAACGGCACCCTGACGCAGATGTGAACGAAGCCTTACAAGGGTGTTCTTGATATTTATAAATATATTTTCACCCATATAAAAAAATGTTCTCTCTTATTGACATTCCATTGATTCTTATCACAATCCACCACTCGTGTGTGAACAGGCCTCTGTGTGCAATGAATGGGCGTTGATTGCACTTCGCGGAAAAGTTGAACTGTGTTTGGGACTGAACTCACCTTGACCCGTCTCCTTTCGCCTGCTCTGTGGGCTGCGCTGTTACAGGGGAAGGGTTGGAGAATCACGGAAGGAAAAGTCTTAAAATAACCTCATGTATTCTTTGGTGTCACATAGATTGGGATGCGGGGGTACCATTAGGTGAAATGGGCCGATGCCTTAGAAACAGATACGTCGCCACAACTCCGAGTCAAGATGTTCTCCACCACGGCTGGACCTGATATTCACCGGAGATGCATCCAGTGGTGATGTGGAAATAGTGGGAGCAGTGGTTACAATTGCTATCTCCACTGGATAGGTGATAAATGTTCGATCTGTGAGTGTCCAATCACCGTGATACTTCTCAATGCCTAAAACAGGATGACCACTGCCCCCCCCCCCCCCCACTCCCATCTGTTCCCAGGTCCACGGCTGCAGCAAAGAAAAACTTGAATGGAGTCATGGTCGAGCATGCTCGCTGACGCTCCTTTCAAATTCAATGGGAGTGACGTAAATAGCCATGCCATGCCATGCCCCACTCAGGCTGGAATACCCCTTTAATCAGGACACAGTTCCTCAAAAAATGGAGGCCAATGTTGCCCAGTAAAAGCATACCAGTCTTCTTTGTTGGAAATTGCATCTTCCACTTGGTGCCGACCTTCCTTCAAGAACAGCAGAATTCTACTAAAGCCTTGTCCAGAAGCGGAGGATTCCATGTGTAGCTGAAAATGCAACACAAAGCGTGTAATCCATGGCAAATCCGCAGGATTCAAAACAGAAAGGGCTCGTCGACACGATGTGGAATTGTTGCGTTATTTCCATCCGGAATTTTGGACGGAAAAACTGCAGCAGAAGACAGTGGCAGCATAGTGGATGAGATTTAGCGAATCTCATCCACGCGCTGCGTAAAAATTCCAAGCCGAAATTGACCTGCGGTGCGTATTTTTCGTAGCGCAGCATGTCAATTCCTGCTGCGGAAAGTGGACTGATTAGCTGCGTTTTTCAGAGATGTCACCATCTCCCAGCATTGAGAAAAACGCAGCAAAAAATGCACCATTTTTCCTGCAGTCAAAAACGCAGGAATTGGTGCATTTTTGCCGCAGCGGAATGTCTTCTAATTGCTGCAGAAATGTTCTGCAGCAATTCCGTTGTGTGTGGACAAGCCCTAAAACTGTGCTACGTGTGGACGTATCCTACCAGTCAATTTCCAAATGCCATGATAGTCAAACATGGAGACAAAGGAAACAGACATTGGGGTATTATGTGGCCCTTCCAGTGGCCCCAGAGTCTGGGGCATGAAAAGGAATGCAAACAAAAGAGGCACTATGAGGAGGAATTTACAAAAAGTTGCAATTTGTCTGAATCTAGTGTTATAAAGGAATCGCTAGCATGCAGAAAATACCCTACGTAGCTCATCAAGACCCCTCTGTATGAGCTAGAACGGAGGGCCGCTACGTAAGAGCAGCACTCGTTGTGACCGTCTTCAGTCATTCTTTTGTGCAGCTCTAAAGTATAATACAGGATATAACTCAGGATCAGTACAGGATAAGTAATGTAATGTATGTACACAGTGACTGCACCAGCAGAATAGTGAGTGCAGCTCTGGAGTATAATACAGGCTGTAACTCAGGATCAGTACAGGATAAGTAATGTATGTATACAGTGACTCCACCAGCAGAATAGTGAGTGCAGCTCTGGAGTATAATACAGTATGTAACTCAGGATCAGTACAGGATAAGTAATGTAATGTATGTACACAGTGACTCCACCAGCAGAATAGTGAGTGCAGCTCTGGAGTATAATACAGGATGTAACTCAGGATGAGTACAGGATAAGTAATGTAATGTATGTACACAGTGACTCCACCAGCAGAATAGTGAGTGCAGCTCTGGAGTATAATACAGGATGTAACTCAGGATCAGTACTGGATAAGTAATGTAATGTATGTACACAGTGACTTCACCAGTAGAATAGTGAGTGCAGCTCTGGAGTATAATACAGGATGTAACTCAGGATCAGTACAGGATAAGTAATGTAATGTATGTACACAGTGACTCCGCCAGCAGACTAGTGAGTGCAGCTCTGGAGTATAATACAGGATGTAACTCTGTATCAGTACAGGCTAAGTAATGTAATGTATGTACACAGTGACTCCACCAGTAGAATAGTGAGTGCAGCTCTGGAGTATAATACAGGATGTAACTCAGGATCAGTACAGGATAAGTAATGTAATGTATGTACACAGTGACTCCACCAGCAGACTAGTGAGTGTAGCTCTGGAGTATAATACAGGATGTAACTCAGGATCAGTACAGGATTAGTAATGTAATGTATGTACACAGTGACTCCACCAGCAGATTAGTGAGTGCAGGTCTGGAGTATAATACAGGATATAACTCAGGATCAGTACAGGATAAATAATGTAATGTATGTACACAGTGACTCCACCAGCAGAATAGTGAGTGCAGCTCTGGAGTATAATACAGGATGTAACTCAGGATCAGTACAGGATAAGTAATGTAATGTATGTACACAGTGACTCCACCAGCAGACTAGTGAGTGCAGCTCTGGATTATAATACAGGATATAACACAGGATCAGTACAGGATAAGTAATGTAATGTATGTACACAGTGACTCCACCAGCAGAATAGTGAGTGTCCCGCGTATAATATATATAAGTGTCCCGCGTATAATGTATATAAGTGTCCCGCATATAATGTATATAAGTGTCCCGCATATAATGCATAGAAGTGTCCCGCATATAACGCATATAAGTGTCCCGCATATAACGCATATAAGTGTCCCGCATATAACGTATAGAAGTGTCCGGCATATAACGTATATAAGTGTCCCGCGTATAACGTATATAAGTGTCCCGCGTATAACGTATATAAGTGTCCCGCGTATAACGTATAGAAGTGTCCCGCGTATAACGTATAGAAGTGTCCCGCGTATAACGTATAGAAGTGTCCCGCGTATAACGTATAGAAGTGTCCCGCGTATAACGTATAGAAGTGTCCCGCGTATAACGTATAGAAGTGTCCCGCGTATAACGTATAGAAGTGTCCCGCGTATAACGTATAGAAGTGTCCCGCGTATAACGTATAGAAGTGTCCCGCGTATAACGTATAGAAGTGTCCCGCGTATAACGTATAGAAGTGTCCCGCGTATAACGTATAGAAGTGTCCCGCGTATAACGTATAGAAGTGTCCCGCGTATAACGTATAGAAGTGTCCCGCGTATAACGTATAGAAGTGTCCCGCGTATAACGTATAGAAGTGTACCGCGTATAACGTATAGAAGTGTCCCGCGTATAACGTATAGAAGTGTCCCGCGTATAATGTATATAAGTGTCCCGCGTATAATGTATATAAGTGTCCTGCACTTCTTTTGATGAGGCAGTCATGTCGTCGTTTGACAGCTGTCAAATGACGAGGCATAAATTACAGGTCGTCGGCACAGTACGTCGGCAAACCCATTCAAATGAATGGGCAGATGTTTGCCGACGTATTGGAGCCGTATTTTCAGGCGTAAATTGAGGCATAATACGCCTCGTATACGTCTGAAAATAGGTTGTGTGAACCCAGCCTAAGGCCTCATGCACACGACCGTAAAAATACCCGTTATTGCGGTTCGTAATTACGACCCGCAATAACGGGCTCATAGACTTCTATTGGCCACGGGTACCTTCCCGTTTTCTCACGAGAAGGTGCCCGTGCCGTTAAAAAAATAGAACATGTTCTATTTTTCTATTTTACGGGCCGTGCTGCTTTACTTTATAATGACAGCACGGCTCGCAAAAGCGGCCGGCTGCCCGCGGCCGGCCGTGCCCGCCCGTGTTCGTAATTACGAGTCGTAATTACGAGCACGGTCGTGTGCATGACAGGATGTATCTCAGGAGGCGTACAAAACAAAATAAGTATTGTAATATATTTAGGGCGGGTTCACACATAGCGGAATTTCACTTAAATTCCGCTGCGGACACTCCGCAGCGTTAATCCGCAGCGGAGCCGTTTCTCCATTGACTTTCACTTTAATTTAGCAGTGTTCGTTTACACGATGCGTACAATTCCGCTGCGGAGCATAGGCTGCGGAGCGGAATTTGGTGTCCGCAGCATGCTCTGTCTGTTGCGGAGCAGTGGCGGACTCATGGCGGAATTTCTCCATTGACTTCAATGGAGATTCAAAGTTCCGCAATGAAGTCCGCAGCTGTCATGCACATGTCATGTGTGCTGCGGATGCGTCTTGCTTTTTTAACTTGACATTTCTTCATTCTGGCTGGACCTATGTATTTCTAGGTCTACAGCCAGACTGAGGAAGTCAATGGGGCTCCCGTAATGACGGGAGCGTTGCTAGGAGACGTCAGTAAATAGTCACTGTCCAGGGTGCTGAAAGAGTTAAGCGATCGGCAGTAACTGTTTCTGCACCCGGGACAGTGACTACCGATCTCAATATACATGTATCTGTAAAAAAATATATAAGTTCATACTTACCGAGAACTCCCTGGGTCTGTCTCCAGTCCGGCCTCCCAGGATGACGATTCAGTGTAAGTGACGGCTGCAGCCAATCACAGGCCAAGCACAGGCTGCAGCGGTCACATGGACTGGCGCGTCATCCAGGGAGGTCGGGCTGGATGCCGAAAGAGGGACGCGTCACCAAGACAACGGCCGGTAAGTATGAAAGTCGTTTACTTTCACTAGGGAAAGTGCTGTCCCTTCTCTCTATCCTGCACTGATAGGGAGAAGGGAAGCACTTTTCCCGCAGTCCGCAGCAGCTAGTCCGCATCAATGTACTGCACATTTTGTGCAGATCCGCTGCAGAATCTGCAACGCAGATTCTGTGCGGCATTGATGCGGACAGTTGCGGAGGAATTCCGCCATGTGTGGTCATGCCCTTACAAAGCCACTCAGCTATGTAAAATAATTCTCTAGATATATAAATATTATAACCAAGTCTGTGGACATCTGACGATCACACCTATATGATTGCTAGATATCGCATGCCAAAACTTTAGACGTTCATAGAAAGTTTTTGCGGCTATAAGGGTATGTGCACACACACTAATTACGTCCGTAATTGACGGACGTATTTCGGCCGCAAGTCCCGGACCGAACACAGTGCAGGGAGCCGGGTTCCTAACGTCATAGTTATGTACGATGCTAGGAGTCCCTGCCTCGCTGCAGGACAACTGTCCCGTACTGTAATCATGTTTTCAGTACGGGACAGTTGTCCTGCAGCGAGGCAGGGACTCCTAGCATCGTACATAAGTATGATGCTAGGAGCCCGGCTCCCTGCACTGTGTTCGGTCCGGTACTTGCGGCCGAAATACGTCCGTCAATTACGGACGTAATTAGTGTGTGTGCACATACCCTTACAGTCGCCACTTTTCTGGAAAGGTTTTCCATCGATTTTTGGAGTGTCTCTGGGAATTTGTGATCATTCATTTAAAAGAGCATTTGTGAGGTCAGACACTGATGTTGGGCGAGGTCTCGTCCGGCTTGCAATCAGTGTTCCAATTCACCCCAATGGTGTTGGATGGGGTTAAGGGGTCAAGGAGGAGGAGGAGGAAATCACGGTCTATTTTGTGGATTTTTGTTTTTTCAGGTTGTTTCTTTAAAATATCAAAATATAAATTATTTTCTTAAGATTTTATTACTTAATTTGATCTTACAATTGAAAAGACATGAAAAACAGGAACAGCACGAAGGGTAGAGAACATATTAGTGAAAGCACGCCTCGCCAGCATCACACATATGTCATTTTTTTCGTAGATGAGGTCATGGAATATTCAAGAAACCCATGAGGCAGGAAAGACAAAAATTATGTACTCTCTATCTGGTTTAGTCACATCCAGAGCTGAATTCAGGATTCTGCCGTGTTCCCCTTGGAATAGGTTTACACTGTGCAGATAGACCTACCCCTAACAGCATAGGTGAGGATCCAGAATGCATTGATATACCACACCGTGGCCCATACACCATAGACGAATGTCGCCCGAACCCGCCAGTTGTGGCGGGACCGGCCGATTATGTAAGGTGCATGGTGGGCCCCTCAACGGAAAACGTTTGTTGAAAAAAGGATCGGGCATGTTGGATTTCAGCATGCCTGATTCTTTGATCCCAGTGGGTGCTCTATAGCTCAGTGATCACAAATACACTGCGTTCTCATGAAAGTTACAACTTCAAAATACAAAGTTTTCTGGAGTTTTTGGGTCCAACATAAGGATTTACAGATGAAGCTGCTGCAATAATACAAACCTCTGGTCTTATATATTAGATTACACTAAAGTGGGAGGGATAAATTTAAAGGGATTCTCCACTTGCAACTATTTTTACAAAAACCTGGTTGATATCACAATGGAATGTCGTGAAGTCACTGTGGCCAAGCGGATTTAACCCTTCAATGCAGTGTCAATCCAGTATAGAGCTCAACTTCCGAGATAGGCAGAGTAGCCAGAACAACCAGACTTAGGCCTTATTCGCACGGAAATGTCCGTTTTGCGCGCGCAAAAGGTCAGTGTGTCACCAGAATATGATGCGTGGCTGTGTGATTTTCTCGCAGCCGCCATCATTATGACACTCTGAATGAAAACAGAAAAGCACCTTGTGCTTTTCTGTTTTTAAAACCATAGTTTTTACTACTGTAGCGCGCATCACCCGGAAGTGCTTCCGTGTGCCGTGCGCGATTTGCACGCACCCATTGACTTCAAAGCACGGCCAAATATAGGACATGTCGTGAGTTTTACGCAGCGCACATACACTGCATGAAATTCACTGACCGTCATTCACTTACATAGGTCCGTGCGATGATTTTCACGCGCGTAGCACGAACGTATAACACGTTCGTGTGAACAAGGCCTTAGGCTATGTTCATATGGCTTAACAAAAAACGTCTGAAAATACGGAGCTGTTTTTTCGCTGCGTTTTTTACGGCCATTTTTGGAGCTGTTTTCAATAGTCTATGAAAAACGCCCCCTTAAACGTCCCAAAAAGTGACATGCACTTCTTTTCACGAGCCGTCATTTTACACGTGATATTTTACAGCGACGCTTAAAATACAACATCGTAATTCCCATTGAAAGCAATGGTCAGATGTTGGTAGGCGTATTAGGGGCGTTTTTTCAGGCGTAAAACGCTCCAATTATGTCTGAAACCAGTGCGTGTGCGCATACCCTTACACTACATGTGTTGTTAGGCAGCGCAATCCCTAGCAACCAGCTGGTTTGTCAGATTACTTCAGCTCAAGGCTTAAAAGGTAACTAAACGCTTGACAAACTTTTGACATGTCAGAAGTTTTGATTGGTGGGGTCCGAGCACGGAGACCCCCACAGATCACTAACACGAAGCGGCGGAAGAACTTGTTTCTGTTTGGCTTTTTCCGGAAAGCCGATATATCAGAGTACGGGCTGATAGACTTTCTATTGCGTCACCGTACTCCGATACATCGATTCCCGGAAAAAGACAGACACGATGCGGCTGAGCGCTCACACGAACACTTCTGCCGCTTCGTGTTAGCGATTGGTGTGGGACTCAGAGCTCGGACTAATCAAAACTTCCGACACGTCACTATAACAAGTCAGAAGTTTGTCAAACATTTAGTTACCCTTTAATTGGCACAACAGAGGGCAGAGAAGGGGCAAGGAGGCCTGGCATGACTAAAGCCATATCTTATCTCAATATTAATCAGTGATGTGTAATTGGAAATGTAAGCGGAGCGCCCCCTATAAACACAATTGCACCCCGATACGGCTTTATGCTGCATAGAAATATATTTTTTAATATTACAGCTCCCATCTTCCGTTCTTCAGGTCATTTCCTGCACGTTCTCCGATTAATCTTTCCTCATATCCCAGGACAGAGATGTTCCCATCTATATGCTTGATGTCAGTGAATGGGAACATTTTTTTTTTTTTTTTTTTAAAGGGACTTTTTTTTTAATATTCCTAAAAACAATGTAATTGTACATTTCCTTTTTTAGTACCACTAGGGAAATTAAACAGGAAATCATTTGCTCACCTGCACAATATACTGTAATAGGAGGACTAAGATGGAAGACCTTCATCAGGCCCCCAGGCTGAAACGACAACTATCACACTCCACTGCATTTCTTTAACGGCTTAGATGCCGTGGTGGCTATTAACTGCGGCATCTAAGCAGTTAAACCCGGCTGTTAGGGTGAAATGTCAGTTGCAATACATAACGGACACCTGCGCCATCTGGAGCATGTTAACCCGCTCAATACCCCCCCCCCCCCACTTACTATGACATCCATTTACTTCAAATGTCGGTAAGGGGTTAATGACTGCACCAGCTACATTTAGCTTTGAGTTCAGCGCCAATATTAAAGGGATTGTCCTATTTGAACATCTCCTTTCTGTATGCCCCTCTTGTTATGCCTAGTGCAGGGGGCGGAGCATGACAGGAATTCTTGTGTGCTTTTTTAAATTCCGGTGTCATGCTCCGCCCCCCCAGACCTTGCACTAGACAAAACACAGTGTGTCGGTTTTGCCCTAAAATGTTCCTTTAAATACATTAAAACGACACGTAATTTGTCTTCATGTCATTTATAAGTGATTTATTAATAACTAGGCATAAATAAGATCAATAAAAGGAAGTTAGAGAGAATTAGAGTTTAGATTTTATTTATTTATTTGTACAAACTGCAAATGCAGACGCGTCCCCCTTCAAGGCCTTTAAGAGTATTCAGTGCACACAATGAAATGCGCCAGGCGGCAACTGGGTTCATTTACGTAGCAGCACGGGTCCGAATCTCAATATGCAAATGAGCTTAAAGGGGTTTGCGGAGATCAGAAAAACATGGCTGCTTTTTGGCTGCTTTTTTTCCCTCCAGAAACAGCGCCACTCCTGTCCATGGGTTGCGTCTGGTAGTGCACCTTATCTGCGTTCCAGTGAATTGGGATAAGATGCAATACCAGACACAGCCCATGGACAGGAGTGGCGCTGTTTCTGAAAAAAAAAAATCCGGACAACAACTTTAAAAATTGTTGCACAACTGGACAAAGAAAATGTGCCAATTCTATAATAATTATGTATTATCAGTAAGTAAAAGGTAATTCATATAATTCATGCTCGGAATGGAAGTGGTGACAGATGTAACAAGATTTACAAGAAACCACAAGGAGCAGAGAGTTTGAAGCATAGATTTATAAAATAATTTATATACTCAGCAGATTAATACCATTTTCTGGCCCCGGTTTTTAAAGCATTTCTAATAATAATAAAAATAATCTCCTTTAATACCAAAATTAATCTCACAGCATTTTATTTGTTCTCACCACTTACATTACACGCGATGGAGGCAGCCAATGTTGGCATCAACCAAAAATCCACCTTGAGTAACGATATGTGAGGCGACATGTGCCTCACGCCTCAGGGATGTTACGAATTGCTAATCCCGGATGGATCTATTATGATGAATCTCGGTTAAATGGCTGCATCAGTTTCCAATCTATTATTTCAATACACATCCAGAACTCATGGTCCTCTAAATCGACTTCGTAAGACTGTAAAGTGGGTCTATCTTCTCAGGTTGTGTCATCTCATCCTTCCGCATCCAATTACAATCGTCACACGAGAATCAAACAACGTAAAAGGGCTTTGAAGGATTAAAAAAAAAAACACAAGTTTGTTCTCTTCCAAAAACAGCGCCACACCTGCCCACAGGTTGTGCGTGGTATTGCAGCTCAGCCACATTGAAGTGAGCAGGGCTGAGCTGCAATACCACACACAACCTGTGGACAGATCTGGCGCTGTTTTTGGAAGAAAGCAGCTATGTTTTCTAATCCTGGTCCACCCCCTTAAGGATATTCCCAGATTTGACATTTGTCATATATCCACAAGAAAAGAGTTGTGACTGGAGGCCCTACCACTGGGAGCCGCACCAAATCACTAGAATCACCCGTTCCTCCTCACTGCACAACAGCAGTGTGGAGAACTTTAAACGGATCGCCGGTTGAGCATGAGCGCTGCCGATCCTTTCAAAGTCTATGGAGCTAATGGAGACAACAGATAACATCGCCCGACTATTCCAGTCAGTCCTATAGACCTTGAATGTAGCGGCACCGCGCATGCTCGACAGACGATCCTTTCAAGCTCCTCCTCACTGTTGATCGGTGATAAATGTTGATACAAGGAATACCCCTTTAAGGGAAATTGGGCTTTCCCAACATGGACTACTCTGGGGAGGGGAGGAGCATAAGTCAAATTGGATGAAAGCCACATGATGCACCAGGCTTTAGTTGCAGCCTCATGGCACTAGTAGCTGAATAAACCCTACATTTAGACTCAAGGTTCTAAAATATTGTTACAAAGATTCTCCACGGTTACCAACTGCAATAAACCACAGGGTCTACACTGGGCAGGAACCATCTGGCAGGTCTGTACATGGTGAACGTACCTGCGCAGGACATGTCCATAGGCGACCTGATGGGAAACTACAACCTTTGGGCCAGAAGTGGCAATAGTGGAGACTCAAAAGATCTTACGACAAAGCGAACACCATCAGTAAAACAGACGCATACAGGACTTATTTTTTTGGAACAATATGAAACAATTAAAACTAACAAAAACTGACTTGCATAACACACGGCTGGAAACAACGCAATGAGGTATCAAGAATAGAGGCCGCACAATACAACGCAACACAGATCCGAGAACACGTTATGTCTTGTCGCTTTTTTAAAGTCTCTCTTCCCTTTATTTTTGGAATTTTTTGTCTACGTTTAGTAAAGGTCAACACAAAGGAATGAGTTTATTAGCTTCTGGTTAACGGTTAATAAAAGCTCAATCTCGAATAGCATCTTGGTACGGATATATTTTGTTAAACCAAAATGCCACAGCAGGCTCACTTCACATTAATTGTATCAACTTAAAAGTTTTCTCGGTTACTTCTTGGGTCTTCTCTTCACTCCAACAATTTCAATGTTCCTCCGCATCACTCGGCCATCTTCCGCTTCGATGGTGGAATTAGATGACAGGGCAGGTCGTTGGGAAGCTCGTGGCCTTCTAATTTCACCTTAATTAGGTGGTTGGCTAAAGCAAACTCCTCATCGTCCAGTAAACCATCTTTATCGATGTCGGCAAGCTTCCAGATCTTTCCAAGAACAGTATTAGGCAGCTTGGACTTTACCATCTCCCTCTTGGCATTGGCACCGGTGATTTTACCATTGACGGGAGACAGTGTGTAGAAGATCTCGTCGTACATGGGTTTATCTCTGGCTACTACCCAGTCTGCATCGTCAATGCCCTCACCTGCCCCTTCACCATAACCATGTCCAAAGGGACCGTTCAGGGTACCCTCAAAGGCTCCTCCTTTCACCATCTGGACTGGTTTCTGAGTTTCTTCTTGTCTAACCAGAACCATCAAATGGGCGATGTCATGGGCCAGCATCTCATCTACAGTATCCAGGAGCTTGCTCTTCAGAGGTTGAAATTTGTTAAAATCTTGGGATTGCAAGAGATCCTAAGTACCAAAAATAAAGAAAAATTGTAAAGCTTGAGATAAGTGATCCATTGTTGCCATCTATATCAGTCCCTGTCTCCCAATAGGGCTCACAATGAATTTTTTAATCAAAGACAATTACCAGGGTCAATTTCATAACCTAGCAGTATGTTTTTGGAATATAAGAGGAAACCCATGAGCACACGGGGAAAACATACAAACTCCATGCAGGTGTTGCCCCTGGTTGGATTCGAACCTAGGACAATAGTGAGCCACCACGCTTTCCTCAAAAGTAACACGACACAGTAGGAGAGGATCCTTCCCATACAAGATAAAAATATTGGAGGGTAGAAACAAAAAGTTTTTTTTTTCGAAAGCCAGTGATTGTGCTTTCCATCACCCAAGTGCTACTAAATAAAGTGCCACATAAAAAAAGTGCACAAGGGGAAGGGCCCCCAACCTATTTCCCAACCCTCGTCCCTGACCCGTCTAAGGCCTTCTGGGGCGAAGTGCTTCTCCTTTACTGAAGTTTAGGGAGACCCATCAGTGGTTTGCGGTCTGCCACCCCAAAATCCCCCTAGGGATTTCAGTCTATGTTTGGCTCTCCCAGAAGACGGAGCAAGGTTACAGGAAAGAGAGGAAACGAAGGTCTTAGATAGGATTGTATCCACAGAGATGCAATTTGTTATTACATGAGGTGTACAACACCACAAACTAAATGTAAAGGGAAAAGGGAAGATAGATAGGGAGTAGCAATGCAGCAAAAAAACGTAACTTTTATTATTTTACCTTTAAAATATATGCATCTATATGCTAATATTACTTTTTATAGTTTTATTATTAGATCATCAAAAATAAATAGCAATGGTAGGTTAGGTGGGTTATTTACTATTCCACAGGACTCCAGGCAATATATCTATTTGCCAGTGTGTGCCAGAGATGTAGCGTTATATTGGGCTACTAGCTGACCCTTGTGGGTAAATTAGCTGTCCCTAACCTACTATCGTAGTGTCCAGACACGCGTTTCGCCGAGTAACTTTCGGCTTCTGCTGGGGGGGGGGGACAGGAGAGGTGGACACGGCCGACCGCCTCTCCATGTATGCATGCCGGAGATCGTGCAGCGTTCACAATAGACCCGCACGGATTGATCAGTGATCAATGAATGGGCTCGGTTAGCAATATACATTGACAAATAGGAGTGTTTGTGTTGAATAAAGATGGTTCACTGTACAAATAAGCGGACGCTCGGATGTGGTGAGCCCGGCATGTATAATATTAAAAACAAAGAGTGGGGGCTGCCAGCATCTGTCCTGTGGAATAGTAAATAACCCACCTAACCTACCATTGATATTTATTTTTAATGAAATTGGTAGAGTAGACCTCCAATTTATATTATAAGTTGTTAAATTTATCCCTCCATGCTCTGGTGTACACCACCTATTAAATCATGAAAAATGTAGGTATAGGGAGAGAGGAGGAAAGGTAGAGCATGGTGGACAATGTCGCCTTCAATTTTTTATTGATACCGACTAGTGTAGTAGGAGAAGGATTATACTGTGCAATGTCCCCTTTATTGCCACATTGTGTGGTATTTTGATTAAATTATTGCACAGTGTGATTACAGCTTTAAACAAATTCCACTGGGTAGGGAGCTTGTTGGCCCTACTACTCAGGTGGAAATAAACGAGGTGGTGCTGCAAGGGTTATTTTTGTATCTGTAAGATACCTTGCATATGCACACTACAGGAGGTTGTGTTCAAACTCTATGAGCAACTGCCTGATCATTGACTACCTTTTAAGCGTTGCCGCTCCAAACTTTTGGTGAGCAGCAGCGCAAAAGGATTACAATTTTTGTGTCAATGAACAGTTAATTAGTCTTCAGATTGTGTTGTATTTGTTCTGTTACCAGCGTTGCTGTTCCATTCCTGGCTCAAGCAGCAGCTCGGCCAGCAACGCGGACAGAAAGCAATCTATCTCAGTGAGCAGCTAGCTGGTCACCGAGTGCGTTTTGTGTTCTCAGCGTTGCCGCTGCCGTTTTTAATTATGCGGCAATGCAGAGAGACAAACTGCCTGTTGTGTTTTATTTAGTGTTCTCAGCATTGCCGCTGCGGTACACAATTCGGCGGCAATACAGAGACAGCAGCGTACGCTGTGTTTAGGCAAACAGACAGCCTGCCTGTTAGCAGTGAAAACTACTGGTTCGTGCAGTTGTAAGGATTGCTGGCTCTTTCAGAGTATTGGCTGGGAGTGCCGCGACGTCATGGGCACTCAGCAACACACTGGTCTCAAGTGTCGCCACTACCTCCGTTCCCTCCAGCTGTCTGGAGCGGACTTGAATTCGGCAGGATTAGTTAATTATTATTCATGGCTCCAATCTTGCCCTGTGTAATCTGTAATCTTTCCCTACTGTCAGGGTCGGTATGTCCCGACGTACGTTTCACTGAACTGAGTCAGCTTCTTCTTATTTTTAATGATATAATAATAAAACTATATATAAAAAAAAAATATTAGCATATAGATGTAGAAATTCTAAAAAGGTAAAATAATAAAAGTTACGTTTTTTGCTACATCGCTGTTCCCTACCTTCCCTATACAGGAAACTAAGGTCAAAACAAACAAACACACACACACACTCCAAGACAAATATAAACATATAGACACACACAGACACACACACAGACACAGACACACCCTTTGGACCCCAGGGGGCAGACCCATAAGGGCACCACACCCTGAGAAATTCTTCGGATGTTGATAGTAAAACAAAAATTCAAGTGTTAGATGTGCAAGGAGGGCAGACAGCGAGAGTAGATCGTGCTGGAAGTGTAAAGAGGGAATTTTTATAAATTGCATTTAGAGACTTGAAGAACAAGTTAAGGATGAGAGGCCAATGGAGTGGAAGTCCAGAAGAATAGAAAGTCATGGGAGAAGTCCTGAAAGTGAGAGGGTGAAGATGCGTTTAGAGTATTAGAACTAGTAAGGAGCTAGGTAGGAGAAGGCTATGTATATTATATTATTAAGTGAGCCCTAGGCATCTGCCTAGGTTGCTATTTGGTCATAAAATATAAGCTGCCCATATATGGACCGTGACATCAGGGGCTCCTCCAGGAGAGAAATCCCCAGCCACAGTGTCTACAACGTTCTGGCTGGGGACACCATTCCTGGAGGGGGCTCTCTACGGGGGAGGGGGAAGGAGTGTAGCGCTTTCTACAGGGGGCTGTGTGGCACTATCTACAAGGGGGAGGCTGTTCATTATGTCACCATATAGTCTCATTAGCCTCAGTTATACAATCTGTTCTAGTCCGGCACTGACCTCCTTAATTTATTTTCTTTTAATATATTGTTATGTTAACTTCCTTATAGAACTATATTGCTTGTAAAACAAAAGGTTTTATGCTAAAAGAAAAATTACACCTCATTGATTGGTAGAGAAACAAAACATAGCGAGGAAAATGGAGATGTCAGGAAAGAGGGGGGGGGGGGGGGGCGCCAAACCGAATCTTTGCCCCGGGTGCAGGAGGGCCTAGCTACGCCTCTGCAGTGGCCCACTTTAGAATTAAAAAAGAAGGAAGGTCAGGAGTTAATAAAAAAGCGGAAGGGTCAGAAGTATAAGACATTGAGGTAGTTTTCACTTTCCACATGTTGAGGAGTCAGAAAGAGAATTCACAAGTATATGGGATGCCCCGCTCAGAGTTTTCGGTAAGGCTTTAACAAGGTGGGAGAAAGATTTTGTTGGTTGAGTCTACAGAAATCCAGTGTAAGGGTGCGAGAGGAGAGAGGAGCATACACTGTATGAATGTAAAACTTCTCTATAACAGCACTCAGCACCACTCTTGTCCATAGGTTGTGTCTGGTATTGCAACTCATCCCCATGTAAAATGCCCCAGGGCAAGCTCATAGGCATTTATACACATAATTCAAGGAATGTCACAGATTATACCAAATCTTTATACAGGATTAAAGGAACTCTAACTTCAAAACAAATCTTAGTGCCTGCTATGCCCCCTAATCACACCCTCTGTGGGGGCTAGAAAATAAGGTTCCCCCTTCCGGTGCCTCCTAAGAAACTCAAAAAGTCTACTCGAAAATTGACTATTTGTGGATGACCATGAATTATAAACCCCATGTGTGATTCTAACTGGTTAAGAGGGGACCTGCAAAATCGGATTATGGTTCAAAGCTCACCATTTCCCAAATCTCAATTAGAATTTTGGTGTAATGGGATTCAGAGGAACTCGTTCTGGTGACCGAGATTACATATATATTCATGCAACTTTCGGTAAAATGGACGCCTTATAGTGGACCAGGGGGACAACCCCACCTTCAAGTTACGAAGAAATGTTTTAAAACCAAAAGTAGAACAAACCACCGATCAACCCATAGAATTACCCCAACCTTCCAGTGAACCTTCTTTTCCAAGAGTCCCTCAGTGTCGGAGTACTGGGGGGATTCTGAAGAAGTCCGTATATTTGGACGGTGTGGTCTACTCTACCTGCATCTTCTTCAGGTTGGGGAAGTCTCCTGGAGAGATCTGATGTTCTCGTTCAATTCGAGCATAAATCTCCCCCAAACTACCGACCAACTCTTTCTTCTTATTGTCTTTTCCAAAGACGGCCGGCATCTCCTTCTTCAAAGAACTGATAATATATGCGTGGACCTGCAGGGAAGGTAAAGAAGGAAGAGCTTGTGTCATGTAATATTTAGGAGTATCATATTATATGGTCATATTAAGTTTAACTGTAATAATTACACAGTCATTGGCACCTGATAGTCCAGAACATTTGCTGGTGTGCCATATGTCTGAAAGTAAAATAAAGGGACGGCAGACTGCGGTTATAGGGTACGTCCCAGACTACAAATCCACACTGCTGTTATAGGGGGAAGTCCAGACTACACGGCCAGACTACTATTATAGGGTACACCCCAGACTACACATTCACACTGATGTTCTAGGGGGGAGTTCCAGACTAC
Source organism: Rhinoderma darwinii (assembly GCF_050947455.1). Taxonomy (NCBI): domain Eukaryota; kingdom Metazoa; phylum Chordata; class Amphibia; order Anura; family Rhinodermatidae; genus Rhinoderma; species Rhinoderma darwinii. Next base: position 398,771,063 of record NC_134690.1, read on the forward strand.
ACAGCCAGACTGCTGATATAAGGGGGAGTTCCAGACTACACAGCCAGACTGCTGAAATAGGGAAGGTCCAGACTACACAGCCAGACTGCTGAAATAGGGAAGGTCCAGACTACACAGCCAGTCTGGCTGTGTAGTTTGGACCTCCCCCTGTAACAGCAGTCTGGCTGTGTAGTCTGGACCTCCCCCTGTAACAGCAGTCTGGCTGTGTAGTTTGGACCTCCCCCTGTAACAGCAGTCTGGCTGTGTAGTCTGGACCTCCCCCTGTAACAGCAGTCTGGCTGTGTAGTCTGGACCTCCCCCTGTAACAGCAGTCTGGCTGTGTAGTCTGGACCTCCCCCTGTAACAGCAGTCTGGCTGTGTAGTCTGGACCTCCCCCTGTAACAGCAGTCTGGCTGTGTAGTCTGGACCTCCCCCTATAACAGCAGTCTGGCTGTGTAGTCTGGACCTCCCCCTATAACAGCAGTCTGGCTGTGTAGTCTGGACCTCCCCCTATAACAGCAGTCTGGCTGTGTAGTCTGGACCTCCCCCTATAACAGCAGTCTGGCTGTGTAGTCTGGACCTCCCCCTATAACAGCAGTCTGGCTGTGTAGTCTGGACCTCCCCTATTTCAGCAGACTGTAGTTATAGGGGGGCACTTCTCACTACACAGCCAGACTGCTGTTATAGGGGGCACCAGACTATACAGCTAGAGTATGTTTATAGGTGGAGCTCTAGAATAGACAGCCAGACTGCAGTTATAGGGGAAGATTTAGACTACCCAGCCAGACTGCAGACTATAAGCGAATATATCTCTGAAGTCCCACCAGCAGACATGCGCTATTGTACAAGGCAGATGACATATGAGGTCTGCTGCCATTAAAAACACATTTCCAATTTATTAGCAATGTACTATTGCATTTTTCACACAAGAAATGCATAAGGCGTTTTCCTCTGACTGTTTAACCCTATTTTGAGGTCATTGCATTATTAGGGCAGAAATTCATAGCAGGCACAGGAAATACCAGACATGAATTACATCTCAATAGCCTCGTCTTCTAGCACAAAAACTGCTGCTTTAAAATAGAAGCGTTCTAGTCTGTTACTATTTAAAGATGAAACAATAAACCCATTAAAACGCACTTTCTTAAATGGAGAACAATGGAATGACATTAACCCTTTGTGTGTTTCACGGCCACTTAAAGTGTTGTACGATATTAGAAAACATGGTCCGTCTTCATCTAGAAACAGCACCACTCTGGTCTATGGTTGGGTCTGGTATTGCAGCGGAGCACCATACAAGTCTGAACATGTTTAGAGAGAGCACAACATAGAGCCAAGAGATGGAGCCGAGTTGCAATGCCAGACACAGCCATAAGGGGCACTGTTTCTGAGAAAAAGCAGACACTATTTTCTAATCTCATACAACCTCCTTAATGTGCAAAAAATTACTGAGCATGTAATTATAACGATTATAGTTATTCTTTTCAGTTATCAAAGTTCAAAGAATGAACAGAACTTAATAGGACAACGCCAAACATCACATAACTTTACGCTAATGACATCCTTATAGGATCCGTCAACAGCAGGACAAGGACTGTGTAAATTGAATTGTAAAAAACTTCCATAATGCACCACGTCCATCCAACATATTCCATTGTACCTCAACCTCGGCAGGGCTTAGCGGTGTTCAGCAATATAATATAAGAACATAGCCTGGATGGTTAAAGGGTATGAATACTTTTGCAAACTTTTTTTTAAATTATTGTCCCAGTTACCTAGAATGAAAAAATGAAGCCACTTTGCAAATAGTCTTAATTAGAAAGCTATTATCGTTTTGTTTACGCAGCTTCTATGCAGACTTATGAGTCTCCATGGCTACAGACTACAAGCAACCGCTGCGTAGTCTGATCCCACAGTCATGTGTTACTCCACTTCCCATACCCCCTCGTCTGTACACAGAGTGGGCGGAGTAACACATGACTACAGGATCAGAGTACACACAAGGTTAGTTTCAAGTCTGTAACCATAGAGACAAATAAGTCTGCATAAGAGCTGTATACACAAAAAAACGCTTGGATTTTTAAATCACGGCTATTTGCACAGTTGCTTTATATATTATACATTTTGGATGCATTGGAGCAATATGAGAGGAAAAAAATATTGTGGAAGTACATATATCGGAATATTCTGCAGTTATCTCACAGGCTGGAATATCTTACTGCTGCCCCCTGCTGGATCACTGTCTGTAAGTTCTGGTATAGTGCATTGTGGGAGATATAATGTTTACACCAGGCATACAACCGAAGTGTAACATAGACACAGTACTGATCGAGTCAAAGTGACAATTTGATGAATTCTGATTGCAGCTCTGGATGTGACTAGAGTATAAGACATGGTGTAACGCAAAATAAATACAAGATAGTAAAAACGTCCATAAAATGTCGATTTCATCTGGAAAATGTAGTTTAAATTTTAACTCACCTTCGCCAGTCGCGCTCGCTTGATCAGGTCATTGAGTTTTCTAAGCGCTGCGTTACGTGGAAGACTCTGAATGTCTCTGAATAGATCCTGCTCCTCTGCCTCGAACAGTTTGCGGTTGTCAGGAATGAGAAGCGGGTGTGACCAGAAAGACCCGATGTAGACTCTGATGACCTCCGGGGTGTTGACAATTTTCCCCAAGGACCACATGAGGGCACCGTAAACCCTCATCAGCTGCTGGGTCTCGATCTGATCCGCCTTGTTCAGGACCACTCGCATCTTGTCCTCGTGGTTCTTCAGGGCTTTAATGACTTCGGAGAACTCATCAGAAATGTCCAACTTGTGGGCGTCAAAAAGCAGAATGATGCGGTCGACTCTTTCGGCAAACCATTCCAACACAGCGGCAAAATCATAGCCTGGAACGACAAATATAAATGATAGGGTTATAATATACAAGCGATGACCGGGAGGGTGGTGGTTAGTAGAGGCTTGTGATGTCATCGCTTAAAGAGATCCTCTACATAAATTAATCGTTAAAAAAAAAAAAAAAATCTGAATAATACTGTAGTAAGGTAAAGACTGGTTGCTTGGGAAGTGCTGCCTGTCAACGGTCAGCTTAGTCTTAAAGAGGACCTGTCACTAGGTAATATAAGTTGAAATGGTATACTGACCAGAATAGCGCTGTCTCCCTGGTTCCAGCGCTGTTTTTCTTTTTTTCCTGGACCCCCCTGTTCCAGAGATATGGCCCACTGTTGTGTTGGCTCCCTCGATGCTAATTTGCTGTAGTTAGCCAACAGGGTAGAGCTAACTTTCCTGCCTCTGATGTGGACCAATTAGTGTGAAGCAGCTTGAGGGTAGTTCACGCCCTGTTGACTAACTACATCAAATTAGCATATAGGAAGTCAACACAAAAGTGGGTCATATCTCTGGAACAGGGGGGTCCAGGAAAAAAAGAAAAACAGCGCTGGAATCAGGGAGACCGTGCCATTCAGGTCAGTAAAGCAGTTCAACTTATAGGATCTAGTCACAGTGTTTTCATAAAGGACTGAAAAACTTGGTGACTTTTACGCGCTAAAAGAAAAACCTCTTCCCTATCTTTTTACTATTTCTACTTATTTTTTTTCAGCTAGTCTTTAGTGAAGTTTAAAAAAAAAAAAAAAAATTACATTGTTGCTACCTGGAAACCATCAATAAACTGCTTTTGGTAGATCTGTTATTCTTATTTTGGGTCTCAGACATTTAATGGTGTTCGGATGTGAGTGGGCATTGTTCTGATTGGCTCATTAGCACCCAAAAAATGTTTTCACCCACTTAAACTATCGTAAGCCATATTTACAACTTAACCATTTCCGTAACTCCCATAGATTTAAAACGGCCACCTCTGCATTACATCAGAGACCCTATCTGGGACCCCTATTCTGCCCAAAGGTGGTGTCTCAGACGTGGTAGCCCCACTTATCAGACATTTATGGCATATCCAGAGTCTGAAGTGGGAAATCCTTTTTAATACCCCGGCAGCATGGGTCAGTAACACGCGAAAACACAACTCAAGTATTAGGTATTAATAAGTTAACCAGACCAGTTGGATGTCCAGGAGTTAATAAGCTGAGCTGTCCTCGGTAGTCACACAAGCAATAAAAAGTTTACAGATAAAGCCATAAAAAGATCCGTCAGCAGCAGTTTGCCTGCTTGTTGATGGTTTCCAGTTTGCAATGTATTTTTCTTCTCTGCAGTGTGAAAAAAGGAAAAACAGGTGATACAGTTACATTACACAGATGCTGGATTTTATATTTCCTGACTACAGAGTTGATGTTATTCCAGAGTGGAGTTTCACTTTACTAAATAGGTGAAATTCCTGTAAATAATATTAGAATATATGGAGTCAGTTTTGACGTCATTTAAAGGGTAAGTCAATAAGGGTGTCATCCCAGGACAACTCTTACTTATGACTTGGCAATTAGACATAGAAGTATAATAGGTGGGGGTCCGACCACTAGGACATCCCCCAGCATAGAGAACAAGGGGCCCAAAGTCACCGTTTCCAGGCAGCGAGTTGACCTTGTATGTGCAGCAATTATCCATAGAAATGAACGGCTGCATTGGAGACAGGCGGACGCCGTAATTGACAGGTCATAAAAGTAAATACAGAATATCTGTGATGGTATTTTGTTATTTTGACGCTCTCTCTATGCAGGGGATTTGGAGCTCTGTATCAGGAAACCTGAGCTCTGGCCAGCAATATTACGAGTTTAAATCAGCACATAAAATTGACAATGTTAAAAAAGGTGGACATTCACTTTAAGAGTAAAAGCGGAGCGTCCGAGTACTACTTTTGCCCTCCTCGCTGCGCCGCGCGGACCATTAGACATTTTTAGAGCTACGTGCCCCTGTAATAAGTCTGAAAGTCCTGAAGGTTTTGGGCTTTTGCCAAGGCCGCACACAGGGTGTTTCCTATGCAGCTGACCAGCAGGAAAGAAGAATAAGAGAACTTTAATGTTTAGTTGGTAAAAAGCCGAATTGCTTCATTGTTTTTGCACATTTTTGAAATCAGAACAAAGATTTATAAACTTTACTCCTGTGAGAACGAAAAACCAACACAAAGTTCAGAAAAATCTGATTATATGATCTGCCCTTCTACAGTGTATATATATGTGCGTGTGTTTATATACAACGGTGCGCTGCTTGGGACAGATTGAAGAATGGAACACAGTGATGCACTGAGGAATTGCATCACGTTTTCTTCTCCAGTCACAGCCAGAGCTGCATTTAACATTTCAGTTGGAATCGATCAATATTGTACGGATAAACCTTACATCTTAGCACAAGTCCTATAACACACTGCTGTCTGGTGTATGAGATGTATTCGGTCCACTAAATGGTACAGTGACGGGTGCTGTCACTGTCAGGGTGGTCCGGTGGCTGTCACAGTTAAGGAGATCCTGTGGCAGGCACTGTATTTGGAAGTCCTCTTTACGTCACGGTTATGGGGATCTTGCGCCTGTCACGGTTATGGGGGTCACTACTATGGAGGGCCTATGGCTGTTACAGGGATCCTGTAGCTTGCACGGTATTTGGGGGCCCTCTTTCGGTCACTGTTAAGGGGCCCTGTGGCTATCACAGTTAAGGGGCTCACGTGGCAGTCACTATTATGAAGAGCCTGTGACTGTCACGGTTATGGGAATACTGTAGCTGGCACCGTATTTGGGGGTCCTGTGGCGGTCATTGTTATGGGGGTCCTCTGGCTGTCACTGTTATGGGGGTCCTGTGGCTGTCACTGTTATGGGGGTCCTGTGGCAGAGGCTTCATGCTATAATTTTGTGCCCATATTTATCTATATAGGGTTCGAAAAACACAATAAGTCGTTGATTTATTCTACTAAAGAGTGACGGTCATTTCATAAAATTTTACATGTCAGAAGTTTTGATAGGTGGGGGTCCGGGTGAAGAGTCTTCGGCTCATCTCGAAGAGGAGGGGTTAGCTGGAGACGGCCTCATAAAAAAAGTCTGTGAGCCCATTTTCAGCTAGCCCAGCCTTTCCGAGAAGAGCCGAGATAAGCCGAAGTGATCCCATTACCGGCTGAGCGCTCCTGCCCCCTAGTTTGAGCGATCGGTGAGGGTCTCAGTGCCCGGACCCCCACCTATCGAGACTTCCAATAAGTCACTATGACAGGTCAAAAGTTTTATGAAATGACCGTTACTCTTCAACTTATTTTTTTTCATTTTCATGGTAAATGTCCAAAATGATGATCTGTTTTAGGAGTTGATCGCTCGGCCTTTTCTGAGCAGCTTTAGTCATTTGCAGCGGATGCCGGAAGCCGTATTGTTGTGAGCGCAGATTATTTGTGTCTGGGATTACAGCATTAGTGGATGAGATTGCTCACAGGGGATCCCGGGGAAGATACGATCAGCGAGTGTTAACAAGAAGAGTCAACACCAGGACCTCATGAGCGCCGGCCACTTCCTCAGGTGCTTCGCTTATTCTTTCCAGCAAGTTGCGTCGCTCCGATGGGAAGTGTGAATAATGGGATTTTCAAGGTGTTTTCCACTTTCTCACCCAGATATATTCTTGTTATGGGGTCACTTGACCGGTCATCTGACTAGTGTGGAAAATCATATCAGAAGGAGCAGAAAATTAACGATGAACACTATTTCCACGTGCGGCAGTTTTGTAGTCTATTGATCTCTGTTATCAGCCAGTTCAGGCTTATTAAATTGAAAATCTCTACAGTTTTGTAATATGCTTTGTGCTTCAATTGAATTTATGGTGTATCTTCTATCAGAAACAAAAGTAAAACAAGGACACTAAAGTATTAAAAGGATGAAAATATACGACTGCATAGTGTATGAGGGCAGTATTATAGTAGTTATATTCTTGTATATAGGAGGCAGTATTATAGTAGTTATATTCTTGTATATAGGGGGCAGTATTATAATAGTTATATTCTTGTATATAGGGGGCAGTATTATAGTAGTTATATTCTTGTATATAGAGGGCAGTAGTATAGTAGTTATATTCTTGTATATAGGAGGCAGTATTATAGTAGTTATATTCTTGTATATAGGGAGCAGTATTATAGTAGTTATATTCTTGTATATAGGAGCAGTATTATAGTAGTTATATTCTTGTATATAGGGGGCAGAATTATAGTAGTTATATTCTTGTATATAGGGGGCAGTATTATAGTAGTTATATTCTTGTATATAGGGAGCAGTATTATAGTAGTTATATTCTTGTATATAGGGGGCAGTATTGTAGTAGTTATATTCTTGTATACAGGAGGCAGTATTATAGTAGTTATATTCTTGTATATAGGGAGCAGTATTATAGTAGTTATATTCTTGTATATAGGAGGCAGTATTATAGTAGTTATATTCTTGTATATAGGGGGCAGTATTATAGTAGTTATATTCTTGTATATAGGGAGCAGTATTATAGTAGTTATATTCTTGTATATAGGAGCAGCATTATAGTAGTTATATTCTTGTATATATGGGGCAGTATTATAGTAGTTATATTCTTGTATATAGGGAGCAGTATTATAGTAGTTATATTCTTGTATATAGGGGGCAGTATTATAGTAGTTATATTCTTGTATATAGGGAGCAGTATTATAGTAGTTATATTCTTGTATATAGGGGGCAGTATTATATTAATTATATTCTTGTATATAGTGGCAGTATTATAGTAGTTATATTCTTGTATATATGGGGCAGTATTATAGTAGTTATATTCTTGTATATAGGGAGCAGTATTATAGTAGTTATATTCTTGTATATAGGAGGAGTATTATAGTAGTTATATTCTTGTCTATAGGAGCAGTATTATAGTAGTTATATTCTTGTATATAGGAGGCAGTATTATAGTAGTTATATTCTTGTATATAGGGGGAAGTATTAGGGCACGGCCAGACGTGGCGGATTTCCTCCGCAGCTGTCCGCATCAATGCCGCACAGAATCTGCGTTGCAGATTCTGTGGCGGATTTGCCCAAAATGTGCAGTAAATTGATGCGGACTGGCTGCTGCGGACTGCGGGAAAAGTGCTTCCCTTCTCTCTATCAGTGCAGGATAGAGAGAAGGGACAGCACTTTCCCTAGTGAAAATAAACGAATTTCATACTTACCGGCCGTTGTCTTGGTGACGCGTCCCTCTTTCGGCATCCAGCCCGACCTCCCTGGATGACGCGGCAGTCCATGTGACCGCTGCAGCCTGTGATTGGCTGCAGCCGTCACTTAGACTGAAACGTCATTCTGGGAAGCCGGACTGGAGACAGAAGCAGGGAGTTCTCGGTAAGTATGAACTTCTATTTTTTTACAGGTTGCTGTATATTGGGATCGGTAGTCACTGTCCAGGGTGCAGAAACAGTTACTGCCGATCGCTTAACTCTTTCAGCACCCTGGACAGTGACTATTTACTGACGTCTCCTAGCAACGCTCCCGTAATTACGGGAGCCCCATTGACTTCCTCAGTCTGGCTGTGACCTAGAAATACATAGGTCCAGCCAGAATGAAGAAATGTCATGTTAAAAAAGCAAGACGGATCCGCAGCACACATAACATGTGCATGACAGCTGCGGACTTCATTGCGGAAATTAGAATCTCCATTGAAGTCAATGGAGAAATTCCGCCATGAGTCCGCAACCAGTCCGCCACTGCTCCGCAACAGACAGAGCATGCTGCGGACACCAAATTCCGCTCCGCAGCCTATGCTCCGCAGCGGAATTTTACGCATCGTCTAAACGAACACTTCTAAATAGAAGTGGAAGTCAATGCAGAAACGGCTCCGCTGCGGATTAACGCTACGGAGTGTCCGCAGCGGAATTCAAGTGAAATTCCGCCACGTGTGAACCCAGCCTTATAGTAGTTATATTCTTGTATATAGGGGCAGTATTATAGTAGTTATATTCTTGTATATAGGGGGCAGTATTATAGTAGTTATATTCTTGTATATAGGAGGCAGTATTATAGTAGTTATATTCTTGTATATAGGGGCAGTAATATAGTAGTTATATTCTTGTATATAGGAACAGTATTATAGTAGTTATATTCTTGTATATAGGAGCAGTATTATAGTAGTTATATTCTTGTATATAGGAGCAGTATTATAGTAGTTATATTCTTGTATATAGGGGGCAGTATTATAGTAGTTATATTCTTGTATATAGGAGCAGTATTATAGTAGTTATATTCTTGTATATATGGGGCAGTATTATAGTAGTTATATTCTTGTATATAGGGAGCAGTATTATAGTAGTTCTATTCTTGTATATAGGAGCAGTATTATAGTAGTTATATTCTTGTATATATGGGGCAGTATTATAGTAGTTATATTCTTGTATATAGGGGGCAGTATTATAGTAGTTATATTCTTGTATATAGGAGGCAGTATTATAGTAGTTATATTCTTGTATATAGGAGGCAGTATTATAGTAGTTATATTCTTGTATATAGGAGGAGTATTATAGTAGTTATATTCTTGTATATAGGGGCAGTATTATAGTAGTTATATTCTTGTATATAGGGGCAGTATTATAGTAGTTATATTCTTGTATATAGGGGGCAGTATTATAGTAGTTATATTCTTGTATATAGAGGGCAGTATTATAGCAGTTATATTCTTGTATATAGGAGCAGTATTATAGTAGTTATATTCTTGTATATAGGAGGCAGTATTACAGTAATTATATTCTTGTATATAGGGGCAGTATTATAGTAGTTATATTCTTGTATATAGGGAGCAGTATTATAGTAGTTATATTCTTGTATATAGGAGCAGTATTATAGTAGTTATATTCTTGTATATAGGAGCAGTATTATAGTAGTTATATTCCTGTATATAGGGACAGTAGTATAGTAGTTATATTCTTGTATATAGGGGCAGTATTATAGTAGTTATATTCTTGTATATAGGAGCAGTATTATAGTAGTTATATTCTTGTATATAGGAGGCAGTATTATAGTAGTTATATTCTTGTATATAGGGGCAGTATTATAGTGGTTATATTCTTGTATATAGGAGGCAGTATTATAGTAGTTATATTCTTGTATATAGGAGGCAGTATTACAGTAATTATATTATGGGAGGGACATTTAGAATAATAACAAAATCAAAAAAACTATTAACGAAAAAACATTTAAAAAAAAGGCTTTACCACTTGACTTCAGAGTGATTACTGCTCCTTTATATTTATATCAGATGAGGCTGGAATAGCTCGGTAAATGGATGAGGATATTCACAGATTACTATGTTATGATATTTCTCCTGCTCTTCACATGGCAACTGTATAAACTATAGACTCTTTTGCGCTATTAAACAGGGTCATAGGTAATGGAATCCCACTGTTATTATAACAATAGGATACGCAGAGCGCCGGATTTACGGCAGGATAGAGCAGGATTAACAATCCTCACCCTTGCACAGTTTATGCAGCATTAGGCCACTTTTCACATATTGTGCGGAGTCACCAGGCGCAGCTTCCTCTCCAGCAGCGCTCGCCTCCTGCTGCACTGCGGCCCAATCCAATTAACCCCACACAGGGGAATCAGAACAGAGTTCAATAAATCAGATTTTATCACATTTAGGAAGTGTGTTCTGCAGTAAGTTATGTCCTATGTGGAGCAGCCGCCGTTCCCAGGAAGAAGTATCGATGCTTTGTAAGCACGCTCCTCACACGAGTGACCCTTGGTACAGATTTCGGAGCAAATTCCTGGAAAATACTTGTAAACAGCTTGGATATGGAGATGGGTAACATATTTATTACTGTAGTGGGAAATGTTCTATACCCTGATCCTAGGTTATGAATTATTGAGTCTTTGTGACTAGTAAAATAGTCAAACTTTAAAGGGGTTTTCCACTTTAGACAATCTCTAATCGTTGGAAGGGTCCCAGGACAATAAGCAGATCACAAACGGTCTCCCGGCTGGGACCTCCAGCGATCAGCTGTGATCTGTGGTGAAACCTGGCAGTAAGCGTTTAGTTTCCCTGCAGCACCACCACAGGAGAAATTAAGCGTTACACAGAGTCCATTCATATCAATGAGTTGTCTGTGTGATACAAGATAGGACAGGTCCTCCAGACTGAGAGACGATCTATGTAACCGCTCTACACCTGGTCAAGAGCTGGGGTTCCTGAACAGAGCACCCCCCCCCTCTATTATCTCAGAATTCCCTAATAGGGTGTATGAATATAAGTTTTGTAAACTGGACAACCCCTTTAAAAGGGGAACTCAACTGAATAGTGGTTTCCAGTTTTACGAAAGTAATGTTTAAAGGGGGTTGTCACCACCGACAACCCTTATAATATGAGAGCCGCCATGGTGATCAGCTGTGGGTACGGCTCCTACGGCGGCCGGCAAAAAGCGGATTTTGTTGGGGAAAAACGCGTCCGGTTTCTCTTTTCACCTGCAGAGATACATCACACAGAGAAATGGCCATCAATGTAATACATGGACATCTTACCCACGTGCGACTTTGTGCGGCCCTGACCTACAGCTTCGATTAGAGGACGACTTCTCGTAGTGTTGGTACATGGTGGAAGCCGAAGAACGACATAGCGGGCCACATTTACGAAAACTGACCAAATTTTATCGAAAGGCGCGCACCTCTAAGTTTGGGGCATTTTCACCAGTTTATCACTAGCGTTTTTCAAGGCGGAATTTGAAGTATTTACACCCCGAAATACGCCTGAAAACACTGCGTGTGAACACAACCTTAGGCGAAATTCCCACTAATTTTTTGCGCGTTGCAGTTCCGTGTGTCATCAGTATTTGGTGCGTGGCTGCGGAATTTTCACGCATATGGCATCCTTATGACACGCGGTTTCGATGCTTAGAAACTGCAATGAATGTGGTGCTTTTTTTCTCCCCCCCTGCATTTAATAACTGTAGCGCGAATCACGCGCGACACACGGAAGTGCTTCCGTGTGCTGTGCGCGATTTTCATGCACCCATTGACTTCAATGGGTGCATGATGCGCGAAAAACGCTCGAGTATAGGATATTTCGTGAGTTTTACGCAGCGGACACGCGCTGCGTGAAAATCACGGAACGTCTGAATGGCCCCATTGACTTACATAGGTCTGTGCGACGCGCGTGATTTTTTACGCGCGTATCACGGACGTTAAATACGCTCGTGTAAATAAGGCCTTAGGGTAAGTCCACACGTAGCATAAATATTGCGGATTGTCGGCAACGGATTTCATTGTGGAAAAATCGGCAGCATAATACAGTAGCAGCAAAGTGGATGAGATTTGAAATCTCATCCAGACGCTGCATAAACAAAAACAAAAAAAAAAAAAAAAAAAAAACGCTCAGAAATTGACCCACGGTGCGTTTTTTTAATCCTCAGCATGTCAATTTATTCTACGGAATCGCAGTTTTTCTGTTGCATATTTCCCCCATTGAATTCAACGTGGAGGTAAAACCCGCAACAAAAATAGCAGATGTTGCAGTTTTTGTGGCGAAAAAGCTGCCATTCCGCGGCAAAAAATAAATAAAAAAAAAAAAAAAAAAAAAATCGCAACTCTGAAAAAAAAATATTATACCTACCACGAACTCTATGCTCCTGCGTCCAGCCCGGCCTCCAGGGATGATGTTTTATCCCATGTGACTGCTGCAGCCAATCACAAAACGTCATCCCAGGAGGCTGGACGGCAGAGGGACGCTAAGACTTACATATAGGCTTTTTTTTCTTTTTACCTGCTGTTTTCCGCAGCGGATATTCCGACCGAAAAACTGCACCGTTCTACAGTTTTCCGGCCAGAAATCCCTACGGGCTCCAGGGCGGATTCGCTGTATACCTTTACACAGCATATCCACCCTGTGTGAACATAGCCTAAATCTGATTTTGCTGTGAATTTGCTGCGATTGTCAGCGTATTTCCAGACAAGAATGGGCATGCCGCAGACTTTTCGCCGTGACCAGCACCACAAATCCACTGCTATGGCGCTGCAGTTTTAAAGAGGTAAATATTAAATATTCGTACACAGTAAAGAGTTTGCTCATTAGGGTCAACTGAGGACAATCCAGAGACAAAAAGCTACGCTCTGAGGAAAAAAAAAAAAATAAACGTCAAAAGAATGTGCCCCCTGGTAGCAGGAGTAGGTAGGATGGCGGAGTTGGCGTTTCCTTCCTACTTACTTTTGTGACAATAATAGGAGACGGTGACTTCCTGACAGTATACGGAGAGGTCGTGCTTTTATGTTTGCTATTAGAGGTGTCGGGGGGGGGGTTCTTCTATGGTTGGACTCTCTAGGCCAGGGATACATCTAGATTCTTTGTAGCGCTACTGATTGATTCTAAGGGTATGTTCACACGGCGGGGGTCCGTAACGGCTGAAATTACGGGGATGTTTCAGCCTGAAAACATCCCCGTAATTTCAGCCGTACCGGCATGTGCAGGCGCTTGAACGCCGCGTCAATTACGGCCGTAATTAGCGCTGCTATTCATTGGAGTCAATGAATAGCGGCTCCAATTACGGCCAAAGAAGTGACAGGTCACTTCTTTGACGCGGGCGTCTATTTACGCGCCGTCATTTGACAGCGGCGCGTAAATATACGCCTCGTGTGAACAGACAAACGTCTGCCCATTGCTTTCAATGGGCAGATGTTTGTCAGCGCTACTGAGGCGCTATTTTCGGGCGTAATTCGGGGCAAAAACGCCCGATTTACGTCCGTAAATAGGCCGTGTGAACATACCCTAACTATTGAGCTACAGTCCACATGAATACGTCGAGTTGCATGCAAATCTTGTGGACTGCATCGGTCACTGAAGAGTTAAAAGCCATGTACACCTTTGAAAAACATTTAATTTTTTTCCTAATAAAAACAGAGTATTTGGTTGAACTTCCTAATTACTTTTTATAAAAAAATATATATTTTTTGAGATACAGCTGCTTTGTCTCCTGTATATAGAGCAGCTGTATCTAGCGCTGAAACCTGAATCCGTCAGGTCAGTCGGACTGGCAGTTTCAGAGTCAGTGGTTCCTACGTGACCCACCTGTAATCGGACACATCTAATTTATGTACGGTCAGAGACACGCAGGACCTGCTAACACCGAGCCTGTCAGTCCCGCTGACGGATCCAGGTCTCAGCTCTAGATACAGCTGGTCTATATACAGGATACAAAGCAGCTGTATCCCAAAAAGTGAAAATAATTTTTAATAAAAAGGTAAATCAGAAAGTTGAACCAAAACACCCTGATAGACATTTTTATAATATATATATATGAATAAATAAAAAGTTTCCAAAAGATGGCCATAGGCTTTGAAATCAATCAGTAACACTACAAAAAGTCTAGTTGTGGCACAGGCCTTAGGGCCCAGCAGATGAGAAGGTCCATGATTTGGTCATGACTTTTACCCCAAAACTCCCCTCCCCACATAGAACACTCACGACCCAGGAAGCTGAGATATGAGGAGCTGTTTGCAGGGTCCTCACGCTGTAGAGCTGCTCTGCTGCATGTGACATGGCGGGAACAATGTTGTCACCGAGGAAATTCTTCCTGACTAACAAACCATGGAGAGATGCTCTGCCAGGCTCATGTTATGCCGTCCAGCCCATTAGATGCAGCTAAAGGCGACAGCGGAGCAGCGAGTCCGTGAGGGTTAGGGCCGGGGAACGCAGTTTCTACATTTTGCCTCAAATAACCCCTTTAACCCCTTAACCACCATCCAAAAGAGTAATCACTTATTTGTTAGTCGCTGTAGCTGTATGTGGGTTTGTTTTTTGTAGGATGAGTTGTATTTTTCAATGGCACCATTTTGGGGTACATATTTATTAGTTTACCTTTTATTAACTTTTTTTTTTTTTACTATTACCCCCCCAAAAAAATTAACCGCATTTCCACCATTGTTTTAGCATTTTAAAGTTACGCTGTCCGTGGTGCGGTGTAAATAATATGGGTCGGTAATTTTAGTGTCGCTGATTTCCAAGGGTCATTTTTTTTTTTTCGTCTATGTAGATGCAGGTGGGTTTGCTTTTTGCAGGACGAAGCTTTTTTTGTGCGGCATTTACCGTGCGGTTTAAAGATTGTATAGACATAAGAGCAGGGTGTGTTTGCTTTATGGCAGTTGCAAGAAGCGATGAAGTACAGCCCCTCCCCCCACAGATATCAAGGAGTAGCAGGGGAGCTGCGTACAGAGCATGATTTGTGTATATAGAGAGTTACTATTCTGCCTTATCTAGGCCAACAGCAATATAATAAAGCGGTTATCGGTCATTTAAAATCTTCCTGCCCTTTAATTATAATAAGATGACTCTGTCCAAGTCTACACAGCAAAGCTGAATTGTGAGCTGCAGGAAACAAGTAGTATCAGTCTATTGTGAGCTCTAGTGGCCAGTGTGAGAACTGCAATATTTTGTGTGTGCAACACACATATACATAAAAAAAAATGTTAAACAAAAAAAAAAAAAAAACACATTTAATTAAAAACCTTATTTAAATGTCATGTTCTGATGATCCGTTCCCTTAAAACACAAAGCAGCGCTGAGGGGTCCTGGAGCCTTTCTCAAAACTTCACATCAAATACAAATGGGATACAAGGAATAAACAATCTATAAATCAGACTTATCAGTTACCGTTTCAATGCAAAATGCAGCGTGGCGCTTTTACATTGCAGCAAATGTCAGCAGCGGTTACCATGAATGTTACTTTGTCAAAGCGATTAAGAGAATTAATTATTCATGCAGGACAAAGCCCAATCCGTTTGTTTGTATTTTAGTGCAAAAGCTCTCGTGTGTTTCAATACCTCCGTAAAGGCTTCTGCGCAGATCGCTATAACCATTTTCCTCTTGGGCTGGATGGGAGAATAAAAAAAAAAAAACACACCAGAGAAAAAACACATGAAGCGTGCAGAATAAAGGCAAACACAGATCCCCTGCTCCCTCCTGGTTCAAGGGGAAAAAAAAAAAGTTATACAAAATAAAAGATGTAAAATGTATCAATAAATATATATGTAAAAAAAAGTTCTATTATAAAAAGATCAGCGAAACTTTGATATTTTTTTTTCTCTTGAAGGGTGAAATACAGTTCTATCCACTCTTTAGGAAATTTTCACTGGCGAAATAAATTTTAAAGGTTCGCTCATGACAGTAAGGGCTTATTCAGACGAACGTATAATACGTCCGTGCTACGCGCGTGATTTTCACGCTCCTCGCACGGACCTATGTTAGTCAATGGGGCCGTTCAGACTGTCCGTGAGTTTCACGCAGCTTGTGTCCACTGCGTAACACTCACGACATGTCCTATATTTGCCCGTTTTTCGCGCATCACGCACCCATTGAAGACAATGGGTGCGTGAAAACCGTGCACGGCATACGGACGCACTTCTGAGTGCCGCGCGCTATAGTAGTCAAAACTATGAATGAAAACAGAAAAGCACCACGTGTCATAATGATGGCGGCTGCGAAAATTACACAGCCGTGCACCATACGCTGCTGGCACACGGAGCTGTTATGGAACTTTTGCGTGTGCAAAACGCACATGCTCGTGTAAATCCGGCCTAAGGCTCCGTTCACACTGGTGTTATGGCTTCAGTTTATAATAGAAGCCACGCAGCTGTGAAGGCTCCATTATACTAAGGATTCAGACTACAAGAAACAGACCCCATTGACTCTTAACAGGGTTAGGGGCAAATTTTTTTCACTTTGATGCAGAGTTTCCCCAAACTTTTCGGACTAGGCACCCTTGGGGAGAAAAAAAAATATATATATATATATATATGTCCTCAGGGCACCCCTACCCAAAAATGTTTAGAGAAAGACAGAAAACTGCTAAAAACAAAGCACTACACTCTAAGGGTATGTGCACACGAGAATTGTCTTTTACGTCTGAAAAGACAGACTGTTTTCAGGAGAAAACAGCTGCGTCGTTTGACGTAAAACCTCCTCCTCGTAATATACGAGGCGTCTGTGACGCTCGGAATCTTGAACTGCTCTTTATTGAATGCAATGAACAACGGCTCAAATAACGTTGCACAGAAGTGTCCCGCATATAACGTATAGAAGTGTCCCGCATATAACGTATATAAGTGTCCCGCATGTAACGTATAGAAGCGTCCCGCATATAACGTATAGAAGCGTCCCGCATATAACGTATATAAGTGTCCCGCATATAATGTATATAAGTGTCCCGCATATAACGTATATAAGTGTCCTGCATATAACGTATAGAAGTGTCCCGCATATAACGTATATAAGTGTCCCGCATGTAATGTATAGAAGCGTCCCGCATATAACGTATAGAAGTGTCCCGCATATAACGTATATAAGTGTCCCGCATATAATGTATATAAGTGTCCTGCATATAATGTATATAAGTGTCCTGCATATAATGTATACAAGTGTCCCGCATATAATGTATACAAGTGTCCCGCATATAATGTATACAAGTGTCCCGCATATAATGTATATAAGTGTCCCGCATATAATGTATAGAAGTGTCCCGCATATAATGTATATAAGTGTCCCGCATATAATGTATACAAGTGTCCCGCATATAATGTATACAAGTGTCCCGCATATAATGTATACAAGTGTCCCGCATATAATGTATATAAGTGTCCCGCATATAATGTATAGAAGTGTCCCGCATATAATGTATATAAGTGTCCCGCATATAATGTATATAAGTGTCCCGCATATAATGTATATAAGTGTCCTGCACTTCTTTTGACGAGGCAGTCATTTTACGCGTCGTCGTTTGACAGCTGTCAAACGACGATGTGTAAATAACAGGTCGTCTGCACAATACGTCGGCAAACCCATTCAAATGAATGGGCAGATGTTTGCCGACGTATTGGAGCCGTATTTTCAGACGTAAAACGAGGCATAATACACCTCGTTTACGTCAGAAAATAGGTCGTGTGAACCCAGCCTTAGGGTATGTTCACACGGCTTATTTTCAGCCATTTTTCGGGCCGTAAAATTGGAAGCAGAACATCCACAAACATCTGCCCATTGATTTAAATGGGAAAAAAGGCGTTCTGTTCCAACGAGCCGTGTTTTTAGGCGGCCGTTTTGAAAAATGTCCGCGAAAAATAAGTGCATGTCACTTCTTGAGCCATTTTTCATTAAGTCTATAGAAAAACAGCTCCAAAAACGTCCGTAAAAAACGGGAGTTGCTAAAAAAAAAAAAAAAGCTGATCAGGAGGAGCTGTTTTCCCTTGAATACAGCTCCGTATTTTCAGAAGTTTTTTTTAGTAAGGGTATGTTCACACGGCCAAATTTCAGACGTATACGAGGCGTATTATGCCTCGTTTTACGTCTGGAAATACGTCTCAAATACGTCGGCAAACATCTGCCCATTCATTTGAATGGGTTTGCCGACGTACTGTGCAGACGACCTGTTATTTACGCGTCGTCGTTTGACAGCTGTCAAACGACGACTCGTAAAAATACAGCCTCGTCAAAAGAAGTGCAGGACACTTATATACATTATATGCAGGACACTTCTATACATTATATGCAGGACACTTCTATACATTATATGCAGGACACTTATATACATTATATGCGGGACACTTATATACATTACATGCAGGACACTTATATACATTATATGCGGGACACTTCTATACATTATATGCGGGACACTTCTATACATTATATGCGGGACACTTATATACATTATATGCGGGACACTTATATACATTATATGCGGGACACTTATATACATTATATGCAGGACACTTATATACATTATATGCAGGACACTTATATACGTTATATGCGGGACACTTATATACATTATATGCAGGACACTTATATACGTTATATGCAGGACACTTATATACATTATATGCGGGACACTTCTATACATTATATGCGGGACACTTCTATACATTATATGCGGGACACTTATACATTATATGCAGGACACTTATATACATTATATGCGGGACACTTCTATACATTATATGCAGCACACTTATATACATTATATGCAGGACACTTATATACATTATATGCAGGACACTTATATACATTATATGCGGGACGCTTCTATACATTATGTGCGGGACACTTATATACATTATATGCAGGACACTTATATACATTATATGCAGGACACTTATATACATTATATGCAGGACACTTCTATACATTATATGCGGGACACTTATATACATTATATGCGGGACACTTATATACATTATATGCAGGACACTTATATACATTATATGCAGGACACTTCTATACATTATATGCAGGACACTTCTATACATTATATGCGGGACACTTCTATACATTATATGCGGGACACTTATATACATTATATGCGGGACACTTATATACATTATATGCAGGACACTTATATACATTATATGCAGGACACTTATATACATTATATGCAGGACACTTATATACATTATATGCGGGACACTTATATACATTATATGCGGGACACTTATATACATTATATGCGGGACACTTCTATACATTATATGCAGGACACTTATATACATTATATGCGGGACGCTTCTATACATTATGTGCGGGACACTTATATACATTATATGCAGGACACTTATATACATTATATGCAGGACACTTATATACATTATATGCAGGACACTTCTATACATTATATGCGGGACACTTATATACATTATATGCGGGACACTTATATACATTATATGCAGGACACTTATATACATTATATGCAGGACACTTATATACATTATATGCAGGACACTTCTATACATTATATGCGGGACACTTCTTTGGACGTTTTTGGAGCTGTTTTCTCATAGACTCCAATGAAAACAGCTCCAAAAACGGACGTAAAAAACGCCGCGAAAACGGCGCGAAAAATGCGAGTTGGTAAAAAAACGTCTGAAAAGCAGGGTCTGTTTTCCCTTGAAAACAGCTCTGGATTTTCAGACGTTTTTGTTGACTACGTGTGAACATACCCTAAGTGTGTGAACAGGGCCTTAGGGTATAATACGGGGCTGTATTCAAGGGATAACAGCTCCTGATTTTCAGCCGTCTTTGGAGTTGTTTTTCTATTGACCCAATGAAAAAACGGCTCAAGACGTGACATGCACTTATTTTTTACGGGGGGGGGGGGGGGGGGTTGGGATTCTGTCCGCTAAAGAAATATTCAGAGATTTATTTAATTAAGGAGGGTGTGCAATTATCAGTCGCCAAAGCTAGTGGATTCTTCTGGGATGATAGGAGTAGTAATACCATTACGTTATAACTGCCCTGCTCCAAGGAACACATTGCCCTGGTCAGTAGGGGGCACTATACTGCGCCAACATTTCCCTTTATACACAGCTTGCAGGCTCAGCAGGAGCGGGGACTTCAGAGGGAGCGGCCTGGTCACTCCACGGTGCGGGTGGAGAAGGAAAACACAGCTGATGGAGAACCTGAACACTCATCCTTAACGTATCACGTCCTGATTCTAGTGCTGAGAGGAGTGACGTGGAGTGCGGTCAAGAACGAGTGGAAAGTTACAGACCGCTGGCAACGCACGAAGGTCCCAGTCCAAAAATGAAAGATCAAGAACTTGACATAAAACATGAAGTAACTTTGCAAAACTAGACTTATACTCCATTCACATCCAGAGCTGCATTCAAAATTCTGCTGGTGTCATTAGGTCTCTGGCTGCACAACCTGGCTACTCACTGCTGCCCCCTGTTGGTTTAGCCTCTGTACGAGTTATGTTCTGGTTAATTATTCTATAGACTACTGTAAAGAGCCTGGTGTATGCGCTACATCTGCAACAACGCAATGCAGCAATGGTTCTCTCCGTACAGAGCTTTACTGCTTATCCTTCAAGGTCATATAAATCCACTTGCAGGCTTGAATCTAAATCACTGGTGACCACCAGGAATCCATAATAAGGACCCTATCAAACAGCACCCCAGATCTCAGCTTCTGGTACTAGGGGTGCTGGGGGATTGGGAATACTGGGTTTGACTCAATATCTAATCTTGGAGGATTGTAGGTAGCGGTAATCTCCCTGAATTACAGGCTTGGGGGGTTGTAGTGATAATTCAGCTACTACATGTAGTTACATGAACGAGGATTTCTTACTCATCCGAGGAGTAACAGGAAAGCAATAACTGCAGGGACAAGGACGGGGACTGTCCAGGGAAACCAACGCAGGGCAGAGTCCTAATGGGGAAAGGTGACTAACATCCCGAGTACCGCGCCAATATGACAAGATTACCACCACGTTACAATAGAATGACATTTCCAGCCAATCCCAGGGAGGTGGGCAATTCATTTTAATAATACTGTAAATGATCTGACACGAAAGGTGCTGGATTATCAAATATTCTGGATTATTGGACGGTCATAGAAAAGTATATGAAATTATAGGAGGGATTGTCAAAATATTAGCACATTATTACAGGCGCATGCGGTCTATCAGAGCTCACCACCACTTTCACAGACCGTCTATTAGAGCGCCACGGCTACCCATCAGCACCCGCTCTTTACTGAGAGGGTTGTTGCGGTGACAGAGGGGGGATACTCTCTTGACCCTGGCATCTAAGGCTATGTTCACACGCAGTGACCAAAAACCGTCTGAAAACAGCGCCTGATTTTTAGATGTTTTTGTAGCAACTCGCGTTTTTCGTGGCGTATTTTATGGCCGTTATTAGAGCGGTTTTTCAATAGAGTTAATGAAAAACGGCTCCAAAAACGTCCCAAGAAGTGACATGCACTTCTTTTTCCGCGCCATATTTTGACAGCGACGCGTAAGGGTATGTTCACATGCAGTATTTTCAGATGTAATTCGGCCGTTTTACGCCTCGAATTACGCCTGAAAAGACGGCTCCATT
Organism: Rhinoderma darwinii; assembly: GCF_050947455.1. Taxonomy (NCBI): domain Eukaryota; kingdom Metazoa; phylum Chordata; class Amphibia; order Anura; family Rhinodermatidae; genus Rhinoderma; species Rhinoderma darwinii. Next base: position 398,792,806 of record NC_134690.1, read on the forward strand.
ACGCCTACAAACATCTGCCCATTGCTTGCAATGGGATTTACGGTGTTCTGTTCCCACGAGGTGCAATTTTACGCGTCGCTATCAAAATACGGCGCGTAAAAAGACGCAGGACACTTCTTGGGACGTTTTTGGAGCCGTTTTTCATGGACTCCATTGAAAAACAGCTCCAATTAGGTCCGTAAAATACGCAGTGAAAAACGCGAGTTGCTACAAAAACGTCTGAAAATCAGGAGCTGTTTTCGCCTGAAAACAGCTCCGTATTTTCAGACGTTTTTGGTCACTGCGTGTGAACATACCCTAAAATTACACCTCGTGGGAACAGAACACCGTAAAATCCATTGATAGCAATGGGCAGATGTTTGTAGGCGTATTAGGGGCGTTTTTTCAGGCGTAATTTGAGGCGTAAAACGCCCGAATTGCGTCTGAAAACACCGCGTGCGAACATACCCTAACTGGTTAAACAGGCAGGATCAAAGTTCTCTCCGATCCCAGCTGTTGTAAATTACAGCCAACACCTGCTACGGATGGTGGGGGTAGACCTCCTCTACCCCTGTGCCCGCACCATTCATTTATGGCATGTTGTGGGAAGGGGTTGTTAAGAAGAATTATTCTACTCTTCAAAATTCAAATTATTCTGGAGGAGGAACCAGATTATCAGACTTTCTGGATTATCGGACGCTGGATTACATTAAAGATATGTTCACCTTTGAACGCGATTTTTTTTATTTTTATAAAAAAATATGTATCAGTGTGTTATGTGCAACTTTCAATATAGTTTTTATTAAAAATAATTTTTGCTTTTTCAGATACAGCTGCTCTGGGATGCTGTCTATAGAGCAGCTATGTCTAGCGCAGAGACCAGAATCCGTCAGGTCAGGGGGACTGACTGGTTCAGTGACAGCGGGTCCTGCGTGATCCACCTATTATCGATCACATCTAAGTTATGAACTGTCAGACACGCAGGACCCGCTGTCACTGAACCCGTCAGTCCCCCTGACCTGACGGATCCACGTCTCCGCGCTAGATACAGATACCCTATAAACAGGATCCAGAGCAGCTGTATCTAAAAATGCAAAAATATTTTTTAATAAAAACTATCTTGAAAGTTGCAAAAAACACACTGAATAATTATTTTTATTATGATCTATAAAAAAAAAAATGTCACTTTCAAAAAGGTTTACGTAGCCTATAAAGGGGGTTTCCGAGGTATTTAAAAAACATTGGCCTTGGCAGGAGGGATGCAAAAAAAAAAAAAAAAAAAAAGCCATTGCTCAGCTCACAAATTCCCCGTCGTTCCAGCGCCGCCGCTCCGTTGCTTCCGCCACTTTGTTTTGACAAAGCTGCAGCGATGACGTACCCGTCTACACACGTGATCGCTGCAACCAATCATTGGCCTCAGCGCTCGTGCCGTATACCCACGGAGACCAGCGATTGGCTGCAGCGATCACGTGGGTAGACGGGCACGTCATCGCTGCAGCTTTGTCAAAACAAAGCGGCGGAAGCAACGGAGCGGCGGCGCTGGAACGACGGGGGATCTGCGAGTTGAGCAACGGCTTTTTTTTATTTTTTTATTGTATCCCTCCTACCGTGCCCAATTTTTTAAAGAACTCGGAAAACCCCTTTAAAATTTCACAGTAGACCTGCCCGGGTTTAAAATGCCTCATGTAGAGAACGAACTCTTGAATTGTTGCGATTTCTTCACACACCATTTTTTTTTTTTTTTTTTTTTTTTTTTTAAATAGTGCATTTTTACATGCGTTCTTTATATGTGGCGTTTTTTACTTTGCAAATAATCGGATTCAAAAGAGTCCTCTGTGCAAAACATGATTATATTCTGAAAGAACGCCACAAAAAAATAAAAAATGTAAAACATTTGAAATATTAGTTTTCTGGATCAGACAAAAAAACAAGACAAAACAATGGAGGCCGGTCGGAGAAAAACGCCACTAACTGCCTTAAAAAGCCCAAACTCACACTATGTTGCCATTTTATATAAACGCCACAGAGCCAAAAAACGAACAAAAAACGCGCTGTTTGTAGTGGGTTTAATATTTCCCTTGGGAGTTCAAGCTCTGGCCGCAGTGTATTATATATTGCAGAAAAGAAAATGAGCCAAAAAAAGCCGGTTCTGCCACGTCCGTTTCTAGTTACAGAGGATGATGGCAGAAACGTGGGCACCGGGCAGCGTGTGCAGGTGACCGGCCCCGGCAGTGTAAGACCTCAGAGGCCCTACAAAAATGTCACACCCTGGAAATATAATAAGTCTCAAATAGGATGACATCAACTCGCTAACCGGCGGGGGTCAGGGGTACATGTGACCGGGTCACATGACAAGGAGGCACGAAGGGAGAGTAATGGGTCCGACTGTAAATATTCACATAGAGATGCTGAATGTCACCGCGGGTCTAATTGTAATATACAGCTGACCCGCTCATTATACCCACGAGACTGGAAAAATGTATAGCATATAATATATGGGGTGGTACAATCACATGACCAAATAGTAGGAGGGGCCAAGGACTAGACCTTCCTGTTCAAGTCCACCGTGAAGGGACCGGATTTTGATTTCTGCTTTGTGGTCCCATCTCCTCCTATGTATCATGTGCCTGTGAATACGGCTGTGATTTTGAGTTCACATTTTTAATGTACTGTATCTTTAAGAGCTTATATGGAAGACTAGACATTATATGTCTATATATAAGATACAGAACATCAGTGACCACCTAGGATAGCAGTCTTGTATAGAGAAGGCGAAGGAGGTTAGATCATAACCAGTAGGAGGCGATCAGAAAATCACCTATAAAATTAATCCAAAATAAAATTTACATTATTTTTCTAGGACTAAATACAAAAAAAACAAAAAAAAAAACATTTCTATAAAAAAAAAAAAATAAAAAAAAATAAATAGGGGCACAAAACCGGCTGATCCTTCCAGTGTAGATCTGCGGTGCTCTTCAGACTGGATCTGATCAGCAGGGTCATTTCATTAGCACTGGTTCATGCACACGGCCCTTTTAGGGTTCATCAGGGTGTGTTCACACATACAGATTTGTTGCAGCGATTACCGCAACGGTCCCTTTTATAGAATATCATGCACCTGCCGCAGAGACCGTCCTGATCAGAAGAAGAACAAAAATGCAGAAACTTCTGCAACAAATGGGATAGATTTGGCTTTGTTTTTACTGGAAGACTTCCATATGTGTAATGGGGGAGGGGGCAGCAGTGCTTTCAATGTTTACAGCTGCCGTAAAGCGCACACATACTTTTGCCCGGTCTATACACACAATGCATTACAGATATGTCTGCCTCCAAACCCCACACATTACCCCCCCACCCAACCATGCACCTTAAAGGGGCTACCTAGGATTAGATAAAAAGCATATGCTCCCCCCCCCCCACTCTTTAGCACCACTCTGGTCCATGGGCTGTGTCTGGTATTACAGTTCAGCACCATTTATATCCGATGGACCCACAACCCCCGTTATGCACATATGGCGTCCTTCGAGACCAGGGTATGGAGCGCGCTCTTATAGACGTCTGTTCAGACATGTGCAGGTAAATTATCATATATCCCCCCTCTACTACACAGATGATTACTGATCCTGTATAGCTCAATACAATGGGACATACCCTTTTAAGAAAAATTACAACCCCCTCCTGATAAAACAGACACTACAGCGCTGCATACAGGAGGGGTTACTTGTATGGGTCTGGACGTGCGGTTTTCACCTTCATTTCGATTTGCTTCTTGTTTTACAAATCTAATTAAATGACTAATAACGATCTGTGGGGTCAACACGAAAGCTTGTCCACAGCGTCAGGGGGATCAGTCGTCACAACGTCATCCTGCCGGAAGCAGCAGACAATTCCTACATGTACGGTGGCAGCAGGTGGTAATGGTCCACAGCTGGCACTTCGTATCTGTGTGGGTTGGTGGGTTTCTCAGACACATCCAATGGGCCAATATCCCATTGGGATACAGTGACATCCTTTAATCCAGCATCAGTGGCACCTGACAGATTATCAAATATTCTGGGTTATGGGACAGTCATAGAAACGATGGGTCAAAATAAAGAAAGTATTCACACAATCTGCGGCCATCATATTCCTAATTGGCTCAGTCTATTACTTGTGGTCCAAGAAATTCTACATTATATTGAATTTCTATTATGGAAACAAGCGCCAGATTATCAGATTTTCTGGATTATCAGATGCTGGAATTTCAGTGTTTTTTGGGATGTATGGGCTTGTATGTGGCCCACCATGATGCACTAGAAATGGGTACAGAGGACTCCCCAAGTTGCGGTGCACTCATTCCCCCCCTTGTCCAGGGGTCTGCACAATGTGGTTGTTCAGGGGTATATACAATGCCCAGTGGTATATACAATGCCCAGTGGTATATGGACAGCGCTTTGTACCTCGGAGTATGAAAGTACCCAGTCTTTGGTGCTCTATTGTATGGAGTACATTGAAATTCCTTTAATCCAACACCTGATAATCCAGAATATTTGTCAATACGGCATCTACTAGGTCCCATTGAAGCCAAATTAAAACAGAAATCATGAGGGGAAAAAAATACACAAGATGAAAAAATATATATATGTTTCAGCTTCAATGAGTCTCAAAAGATGGACCCCAAATAGAACCTCTCTGCGGGGTAAAAACCGTAGAGGCAGGGGCGGACTACTTTACTGTCGATTTTTCACACTTGATTATAAAGGAAACAGTCAGCGACAACGAGGATGACCCCTAAAAGGACTCTTCACATCCTCATGACGAGCCAATGTGTAGGTCAGGTCGGCCTTGCCTTCAGGAAGGGAGGGGGGGGGGGGGGGGGGTTGTCGTTTTCAGCTGCATGATAAATCAGCGGCTGGAGCGTTGCCTTGTACGGTTTTTCCAAGACAAACAAGAAGGTTTGTGAAGACTTAAATCCACATGATAAAACGTTCATTGGCCGTGACATGAATCTCAGCTCCGTGCGCGATTATTTCCGGTGATGCTCCAGCTGAACTGGTGAAGTTTTGGTGCAGTAGCATAAACGCAGCTGTGGGGGCCATGTACACCTTTGAAATAGACATTTTATTTTAAAAAAAAAAAACAAAAAAAAAAAAAAAAAAAAAAAAACCACGCAACCATTGAAGTCGATGGGTGCATGATGCAAATCGCGTGCGGCACACGGAAGCACTTCCGGGTGACGCGCATGGCTACAGTTGTTAAAGAAGTGAAGGGAAACATAAAAGCACCTCTTTCTTTACGGTTTCGTAACATAAAAACAGAGTGTCATAATGATGCCGGCTGCGCGAAAATCATGCAGCCGCGCACCATATACAGATGCCACAACTTTTGCGCGTGCAAAATGGACACTTTCGTGTGAATAAGGCCTTAGTGTAATAGTTTAGCGATGGTGCAACTCTAAATTCTGCAGATTCTGAGTGGAGATGCTGCGTTTTTTAGTTGTCGAAATAGCAAGTTGTATTTTGTCGCAGCTTTTACAGCAATTCCGCAGTTCAAAACCGCAGACGCATATAAAGTTTTCTACAATCAATGCTTCACACTAAATCCACAGGTAAAAATGCTGCACAAAAAAAGGATTTCAGTAGCTACATTGCATTTTCGCATAAAAAAAAAAAACAAAAAAAAAAAACACACTATTTGCGGTCTATTACGGTGACGGATTTGCCTGCGGATTATTGAGATTCTGCAGTGGATTTTTTGATGCTCATCCGGCCCGTGTGAACATATCCGAAGGAGGACCTGACATGTCTGTTTTAGTAAATATAAATCGTGTTCCCAATAAAAAGTCACAATTCTAGAGCATCTTTTCTTAAAACTCTGCGTTGGGCTGTTCCTCTGTTATTCCTCCTAGAAATGTATGAATAAATTGACAACTGGGTTTGACCATTCCCCTTGTCAAATGGGCGTGTTCCTACACAGTCTGAGACTGAACACTGATTGGACAATGTCAGACGGTGTAGGGACACACCTCTAACTGGTAACACTCAGTCAATTTATTCATACATGTCCAGGAGGATTAACAGAGGAACGGTGCAACACAGAGTTCTAAGAATATGGGCTACAGAAACATTTTATTGGGAATACAAGTCTGTCTGCAGACATTAACTAAATTTGTCCCCTTGCCACAGAGGTACAAACCTAGAATACCAGGAATACTCCCAAAGGAGATCACCCCTGCTTCTTGCATAAATGATATAAACTGGGCATTCAATCAATACGGCATGCACCCGCTGAACCATAAACCTCGTAATCTGCTATATACCTGTACACAGGGTATATAATGAACCCATCATCCTGCTAGGGGCCAGAAATATACACGTAGTCCATTGCCGAGTAGCCAGTCCATTGCATGTACAAGTGACCATCAGGGAGAGTGCCCAGTGCAGGGGTCTATACCGTGCCCACCTTCTCCTGCACATGTGTCTATATACAATAGTCAGCTCCATGGTCCGGGAATTTACACAATGCCAATCCCTTAAGACTCCAATACCCATACAAACATGGTGCCAACCCCCCCCCCCTACAAACCAGCAGTTGGGGAGGGGATCACACGTCATATCGAGGTACACACACACACACACCTTTACTAAGAAAAAATAAATAAAATGCGCCAGAATTCTGGCTCAAGTTGCACCAAAAAAGTGGCGTACATGTTATTCACCAAATTTATTATTTGTTTAAGACACTTTTTTCACCTCCCTGGACAGTTTTCAATAGGGTTTAGAACATTAGCCGTGGCTAGGAGTCATCGTTGTAAAACGCACCAAATTTATTAACGGCGTGCGCCATTTTTTGGCCACAAAATACTGCTGTAAAGTCTGCCAGCCATGAGGTGGCATAAAAATGAGATCATCATCTAACAGATCTAGCAAGATGCGCCAAATTTATGATCAATTTTGCGCAGTTTCTGCCGGTCTGATCTAGAATTACCCAGTCACATCCCTGTAAGAAAACTAGGCAACCAAAATAGAGAGTCTCTCGTGGGCCGGCATTGAGACTTGGGGTTACTATGGGACATTTCTGGTGCCAGCTTTGGCTGTCTGGGCTACATCACGGCTGACTGTCGTCACAGTGTTTATTATACAGTCCTGGCAGTTGCTGATCATGTAACTACAATGCACATATAGTAAACGTGGATGAAAGCAGCCATGTATTTCTAATCTTGTATATCCCCTTTATTTGGCATCCCCGAATATGGGGTCACTGCATTTCGATAGAGATCATGAAGACAAACCCATACTTACCAATACTTCAATCCCCCAAACTGGAACATTTAAGCCACTCCGGGGAATGGCCCCAAAATAGTTGAAAACACCCACTTTTCCCAAAAACTTGCATAAATCCTGACCCTTTTGTGGTCAGCCTCATGGGATTGTCCCGGGACGGTCGGTAAACCCTGTTCATGTGCCGTTTAAGAACATATTGACATCAAAGACCGGGGTACCCAGCTCGAGACCACCCTATATGAGCCAGAACAGAGAGCCAAGGGGCTTCTGATCTGGCGGACACGAGCCATCCATGTAGTGCATGGACGGCCATTCATCTGAATAACCGCCATGTAATACTACATTTCCCCTCCAGAGGCCGCTGTTCGAGAAACGTCTGGCTGGCCGCAGTTGTCGGCAGCTTGACCCGTGGCGATCAGATGGCTCCCATATGAAAGGGATTTTCTGTGATGAGACAGTATCAAATATAGAGACACCTGCATATGGTTTTAAAAGTCAGAAAACGGCGGTGTATAGCCTTTGGCTTTGCGATGGAAATACTCGTGGGGACGCTGAACTCACATGGACCTATGGCGACCCCTTATCATTAGTATTGTGCTGCAAATGCTCTTATCTAATGAGCGCTAGTTGTCGTTTTTGATACTATTTATTGCACCAGTTTTTGAAAAAAAAAATTCTGATTTATCCACGTTATATTTTCCCATTTTCTAAGTGTAGATTTGACACCATAATAACGTGTCCCTATATTTAATCACCATCATGTTATGGGTTTATGACCTGACCGGGGGTCATGGCTCTGCGCTTACACTTTTTGTGCCCTTTTAAATGTTTAATATTCTGTCTGTAATCGAATATAAAAACACTGGAAACCTAGCCTAAATTTAGGCTTTGTACATTGAGGTTTTGGTGCATTTTTTTGCCGCAATTACAGCGAAACATTAGCAAAACGCAGCGTTTTTTGCTAAATTGCGGCAAAACAGAATCGTTTTGCCACTATTTCAAGCTAAGCGATGCAATAATGGACCACAACCGTTGTGTGAAAACCTAGCCTTGACAGTTTTAATAAATGATGCCCAAATATTTTCATTTCAAGGGAAGGCCTCAGTTATCAAAGCTAACAGTAAAACTGCCCTTGTTACCCATAGCAACCAATCAGAGCTCAGCTTTCATTTCTTAAACTGCTCTGGAAAAATTAAAGCTGAGCTCTGATTGGTTGCTATGGGTAACAAGGACAGCTTTGAGAAATGAGACCCTTCTATTAGAAAGCTGCAGAATGTCTCGTTTTACAACGTTAAAGGGATTGTCCGGTGTCAAGAAACGAATGTTATTTTTTGTATAAATAAAAGTTACACAAGTTGCCAATAAACTTTCTGTTAGGATTCCTCAGTTGTCAAGATCTCTGCTTGCTGTTATTCGGTAGGAACATTTATGGTTTACTTCCAGTGAATAAAATGCTGTCCATGGTCATGTGATGGACACACAGGTGCTGAGATCGTTACATGGTCATGTGATTTACACACGTGCTGGAATCATTAGAAGACACAGCTCTGATGCACATAGTGTAACTGTAATATACGCTCGTGCGACGCGCCTGCTTTACACGCGTGTCGTACGCACCTATATTACTCTATGGAGCAGTGCAGACAGTCCGTGGGTTTTGCGCAGCGTGCGCGCGCTGCGTAAAACTCACGACATGTTCTATATTTCAGTGTTTTTCGCGCATCACGCACCCATTGAAGTCAATGGGTGCGTGAAAACCACGCAGGTCGCACGGAAGCACTTCCGTGCGAACTGCGTGATTCGCGCATCAGCTGTCATTCTCTGAATTAAACAGAAAAGCACCACGTGCTTTTCTGTTTACAAACATCCAAACGGAGTGTCATAATGATGGCGGCTGCGCGAAAATCACGAAGCCGCGCATCATACACTGATGACACACGCAGCTGTTAAGTGCATTTTGCGCACGCAAAACGCCGCGTTTTTTGCGTGCCCAAAACGCACACGCTCGTGTAAATCAGGCCTAAGGGTATGTTCACATGGCCTATTTTCGGCCATTTTTCTGGGCGTAAACGCCCGAAAAATCGGAAGCAGAACGCCTCCAATCATCTGCCCATTGATTGCAATGGGAAAAACGGCTTTCTGTTGCGAGGGGTAAAAAAATGGCCGCGAAAAAGAAGTGCAGGTCACTTCTTGGGACGTTTTTGGAGCAGTTTTTCATTGAAACCAGCTCCAAAAACGTCCGTAAAAAACGCAGCGAAAATCGCGATTGGCTTAAAAAACGTCTGAAAGTCAGGAGCTGTTATCCCTTGAAACCACCTCCGTATTTTCAGACGTTTTTGAGTTTGCGTGTGAACATGCCCTAACAAGCCGTGCACCTGTGTGTCCATCACTTGACCATGGGCAGAATTTTATTCACTGGAAGTAAACAATGAATGTTCCTACTGAATAACAGCAAGCAGAGATTTTAAAACAGTGAGGAATAATACAGAAAAGTATATTGTCAAATTTTATAACTAGGAGCTATACAAAGAAAAAAAAAATTTGCTAAAACCTGACAACACCTTTAAGATGTTATTACATACACCTGGACAACCCTTCTCGCCACACGTCGCAGTTTTATCAAATCGCCGCAGTTTTGAAAAAAAATTACATTAAAAAAGCAATTCGACCACAACGTGTGAATAAACCCTAAACATGTGGACAAACAAATCACTAACAGATCCGATACAAACATCTAGAGAGGATCCTTATTTCTGGCCATGGACGTGGAGATTTTTCCGTTTTTTTTGCCAGGACCCCAATAAAACGTGTAAGTTCATAAATCTTAAGAATTATTAACATGGAAAATGACTGTGGAAACAGAGGACGGCGTATACTCCATATATCTAGCAGCGGCTCACGTTATATCAGACACGGAGCATTACTTCTCACCTCGACTGATCCTTTGCTTCTCTCCAGACAGGATCCCAGGGGTGTCAATGACGCTGATGCTCTCCAGGACGGGATTGGGCAATTGTGCACAAACAAACCTGCATAACATAGAATAAACGAATAATTAAAAAAAAAAAAAAAAGAGCCATGATTAAAATCACAGTAGCACAGAGTATTTCAGGCGAGGAGTGTGCTGATCTTCTGGGTGGTAGTGACTAGGTCACCTAGTGAGGACACGGCTGCATATGACAGGGGCAGTGCCGTGATGCGAGGAGGGGGCTACATAGTTAAAAGAGCCGGGTACCCCAGCAGCACAAAGTATTTCAGGAGAGGAGTGTACTGGTCTTGTGGGAGGGGGGGGGGGGGGTAGTGACCTGTCCTCTCATGCGATGATGTTAGGGAGGACAGGGCTGTATGTGATAGGAGGAGAGTCATGATGTGAGGAGGGGAATGGAGACAAGTGGAAGGTCACAGACTGAGAACTACATACTGGAGAGAGCAGGGTCTTCAGAAGCACAGAGTATTTCAGGAGAGAAGTCAGCTGATCTTGTGTGGTCAGTGACTTGTCCTCTCGTGATGATGTTAGGGAGGACAGGGCTGGTTGTGACAGGGGCAGCGTCACGGTGCGAGGAGGGTGGCTACACAGAGAAAGAAGAAAGGTCTGACAGCAGCACAGAGTATTTTAGGACAGCAGTGATTTGTCCAATCATGTGATGTTGCATACTGTATCTTATCCCATCAGCTCCTATAATTTGTCATAATCCGTATAATGCGCTAGTAGGATAGAACGTCACAGATGGATTATGGGTCTCGCTAGAACTTTTATATTACAGAAATCATTCTAATAGAAGGAGCATCGCAGAAGTTACAACGCGTCACCTGACACAACCGCTCTGTGAAAACAAAACCGTGTTTGCGGAACATTATAAAGTGACAGAAGATGTGGCGCGTGATGCGGCCTTCACCCCCATCAGCAGAAAGGAAAGGAGGAAATGGCGCAGTTCAGAAAACTTTTTGCAAAATGGAAGCGAATCAAAGAGCAGATGGAGTGAAAACTCAACTGAAAGGGAAAGTTTAACCACAAATATTAAAAATCCACAGGAATTATAAATATCTTTGTCTGTAAAGTTACAATGAAATCCATTAGGTAATCACCCAGCTTTCCCAGGCTCCTGACTGCAAACTGAGACCGCTACTCGCTGTCATTTACATAGAGGGAAGATAGACCGAACTATAAAAAAAATATATAGCTGTAGAAGAGGACATCGATTTACTAAGGATTTTTGATTTTTTTAAGGTGGTAATTTACTTTTAAAGGGTCTGTATAATTTTGCAACAATTTTTTGCAAATAGCATTTTTTTTTCTTTCCATTATCGAAACTACCATTTTGTGTATGCAGCTCTCCTGCAGACGTGCGTTTCCATGGTTACAGACTACCAATAAACCTTGTGTAGTCTGACCCTGCAGTCATGTGTCACCCGGCTCCATCTAACCCCCCCCCCCATCTTGAAAATAGACATGAGTGTAAGGGTATGTTCACACGCTTAACAAAAAAACTGAGCGGTTTTCAAGTGAAACCAGCCTCTGATTTTCAGCAACTTGCGTTTTTTGTGGCATTTTTTACGGCCGTTTTTGGAGCGGTTTTTCTATGGAGTCAATTAAAAACAGCTCAAAAACGGCTCAAGAATTGACATGCTCTTTTTACGAGGCATTTTTTACGCGGCCGTTTTTCCCATTGAAATCAATAGGCAAATGTTTGGACCCGTTCAGCCCCCGTATTTTTAGCCGTTTTTCAGGGCGTTTACGGCCCGCATGAACACACCCTAATGATAGCTTTAAACACTGATAAGGTGTAAGATTTTGCAGGGTAATTTTTCGCGCCCATCACAAAGGTGGTATAGGAGGAGTAAGTAGCGACTATTCAAATTTGCAATCAAACCCAAAATCGCGGTCACGTGGCTGAATAGGTGAAGGAAAGTGTAAATGCAGGTGGTCTCGAAATTGCCTCATCTATAATGCAGGGTCTGGCTCCTGGCAACCAGCTGATTTTCCGGGGGGGGACGGGGACGGGACGTTTAACTTTTGATGGCCAGACATTTCCCCTCATTCAGATGGCTCTCCGTTCGGCTCAGAGGGGTCCCGGGTGGGGGGGGGGGGGGGGGTCCATCAAGGGATTGTACTTAAAAGCTGCAATTTTACAATCTTAAGATCTTCATTTTCAGCGTGCCGGAAGATTTGAGCATTACGGCGTGTAATGCTGCCCTAACACATGACCGCAAGATCAGACTACACAGAGCTTGCACGTAGTCTGTAACCATGGAGACACAGGTCTACTTAGGAGCTCTATACACAAAACGGAAAGGCAATTTAAGCAAGACTATTGGCAAAGTGGCTTCTTTTTTATTTTAGTTGCATCAGTTGACCTGCTTGCTGACTATCTCCTGGTTGGAAGGCATTTGGATATTTAATTTCTACACTGCACTGTAATAGTGGAATGAAAATCCAGTTAAGATCCGACTCACATTATGAATGGCCCACCCTTTAACAACAACTACACTCAGACGGCCGGGCGTCACCGCCATTACTGAACCTTTAATTAGAGCTCACAGCACAAACATTCCTGTCATGTCATTACGAGTTCAGCTCCATATGAGGAGCCTGTGAACCCGACCTCGCACCTCCACGTCTCATCAGGAGATGACCGCGACAATTCACACCTCAGTCACTACCCAAATTCCTGGTAGGTCCGCCAAAGCACTGGGGATTGTGGAGGATCCCAGTGGTTCCACAGCACGCCCCGTGGAGACGTTACGTGACTTTTTTAAAAAACAAAAAGTTTTTGGGGGTACATTTATTATTTTTAGAAAAATCTAAATTACGATCGCAGCCGGAGATGGGGAAGGTCATGGAGTTCATCTGCTGCCCCTGCTGAACTTGACAGGTCGGGTTGCTCAGGACACGCTGCCTAACAACCACAGTCTTTACAAAAGGGATTGTCAGGCAGAATGTCCCTAGCAAGGACCATGCCTTTCTCTACCTTGTACTAAAATAACTAAATTAATTATAAAAATTTAGGTCAGAATCCCGTAAAAGGGGTTTTCCAGGAATACACATTGATGGCCCATACTTAGGATGTGTGATGATCGGTGGGGGTCTGATAACTGATCGGCAGAATGAAGGGGCAATGGTGCTCCCTGGCCCCTTTAATGTTTTTCCAGGCAAAGCAGCACGTCTGTACATGTGGCCGTGCTTTGTACTGCAGCTCAACGGCTGGCATTTGTCGAGTGCGACCTGTGCGGTTACTCAGGGTGCATCGGCCACCCCTGCTGAAGAGGGCGCTATACAAGGTCTAGTACCTATGGCTTGTGACCAGTACGAATCTTATAAGTATTCCGAATACATTGTAGATGGCTGTTATTTGGTCACTGTACGGCGGTATCATGTGAGCACTGTACGGCGGTATCATGTGAGCGCTGTATGGTGGTATCATGTGGGCGCTGTATGGTGGTATTATGTGGGCACTGTATGGCGGTATTATTTGATCACTGTATGGTGGTATTATGTGGGCACTGTATGGCGGTATTATATGAGCACTGTATGGCGGTATCATGTGATCACTGTATGGTGGTATTATGTGAGCACTGTATGGCGGTATTATATGAGCACTGTATGGCGGTATCATGTGAGCACTGTACGGCGGTATCATGTGAGCACTGTACGGCGGTATCATGTGAGCACTGTACGGCGGTATCATGTGAGCACTGTACGGCGGTATCATGTGAGCACTGTACGGCGGTATCATGTGAGCACTGTACGGCGGTATCATGTGAGCACTGTACGGCGGTATCATGTGAGCACTGTATGGCGGTATCATGTGAGCACTGTATGGCGGTATCATGTGAGCACTGTATGGCGGTATCATGTGAGCACTGTATGGCGGTATCATGTGAGCACCGTACAGCGGTATTAATGTAGCCATTATGTGGCAGTGCTACTAAAGCACTGTAGCGTTTGTTATGGTCGCACTGTATGGCGGCAGCACCGTACACCAGTTATTTCGGTAACGCTATGGAAGTATTATTTGGGCACCATACTGTATGACACTTATAATTAGATACGGTATAATATTTGCATACTTTCCAACCATCCCTGCAAAACCGATTTAAGAGAATTATACAAATATGGCCGAAAGTGAGAGTTTAGGCGTGGTTCGGAGGCGGAGCTTAAAAAAGTTATTAAAGTAAATGTTGAGAGATATGCATTTGTACACCATATTGGGTGCACCAACTAAGGATACAGCACGAGGGAACCTTCCAACGTAAGGCTAGCCCTGCTCGGTGCTATGCTCCTGGATAGGTGTTGGCCGCCCAACAATCACTCATTGATAGCCTACCCTTGATCAGCCACAGGGGACAGACTACTGTTTATCTGTTGCTTTCCTATGGCTCCCAGCATGCATCACTTGTGTAAGGTGTTGGCCCTTTTGTACACCTCGGCTGTGCATATCTCGGTATGGCTATGTTCACATATGCGTTGTGTAGTCCCGATGTTCTGCTCCGTCAGAGGAGCAGAACAATGGAATAACGGAATCAATGGCTTCATTGCACAACGGACGCCACCAAAACATCCGTGATTTTACCGGACACAATAGTGCAGCATGCACGGAGCCTCCGACGCAGATGTGAACAGAGCCGAAATCAGATCAGGTTGGGAGAGTCATTAATATCTTTATCATATACATCTAGACATGGCTTAAGGGGCTGCTCTATTTATATATCGATCTATAGGGCCCTCGGTGGAAAAATCTTGTAGAGTAGTAATGATAGAGGGGAGTGAACCAGAACGTGACCTACATTAGGAATAGATTGTATGGAGCGAGCTCTTGTATACAGATCATTCCATTGGGGCTCTGCATTGTATACGGGTCTTTATGGGAATGTTTGCATTGCATCCAGGTCGTCAGATAGGGCTGTACACATGATTATATATGGGTCAGGTCATGCAAGCAAATAGGATAGGAGCAGGCGCTGGGTTCTGGCTGGAATCTGCAGTCTCTGGAGCGTTGCCTCCCTCACCCTGGAATCTCACAAATGTTTGGAGGGTCCGGTTACAATACAAGTGGCCCCCGGGAAACACAAATATTGCTTTTAAGCTTTCTGCTAATCATTGGGCACAGCCTGGAGATCCTGGCGGATCATTACTGCGGGGCGTAAATACTTGTGGATACAGAGAGCAGGGGCCAGGAACGCATAGAAACTACCGGTGTCTGACAGATCGCACTGGGTGCAAATATCTCCGGCATAAGGGTATGTGCACACGGTGTTTTCAGGCGTAAACGTCGCGAAAAATGGCTGAAAATCCGGAAGCATCTGCCCATTGATTTCAATGGGAAATACGGCGTTCTGTCACGACAGGGCGGTTTTTTTAACACCTCATTTTCAAAAAAACGGTGCATAAAAAGACTCCCGTGAAAAAGATGTGCATGTCACTTCTTGAGCCGTTCTTCATTGACTTGGGGGGGGGGGGGGCCGAAGGAGCAGCACAGAGGGGGGGGGCCGAAGGAGCAGCACAGAGGGGGGGGGGGCCGAAGGAGCAGCACAGAGGGGGGGGGGGGCCGAAGGAGCAGCACAGAGGGGGGGGGGGGGCCGAAGGAGCAGCACAGAGGGGGGGGGGCCAAAGGAGCAGCACAGAGGGGGGGGGGGGGGGGGGGCCCAAAGGAGCAGCACAGAGGGGGGGGGGCCCCAAAGGAGCAGCACAGAGGGGGGGGGCCCAAAGGAGCAGCACAGAGGGGGGGGGCCCAAAGGAGCAGCACAGAGGGGGGGGGGCCAAAGGAGCAGCACAGAGGGGGGGGGGGCCAAAGGAGCAGCACAGAGGGGGGGGGCCAAAGGAGCAGCACAGAGGGGGGGGGCCAAAGGAGCAGCACAGAGGGGGGGGGCCAAAGGAGCAGCACAGAGGGGGGGGGGGGGCCGAAGGAGCAGCACAGAGGGGGGGGGGGCCGAAGGAGCAGCACAGAGGGGGCTGAGGAGCTTTGTCTGCTTCTTCCCTTTTCTGTCGTCAGCCAATCCAGGTTGGAGTTTAACAATTAAGACCAACAACTAGTCTTAATTAGGGTTGTCAGGCAGCGCGTCCTTAGCAACCAGTCTATCTAATATGACTCAGGTCTGCAGCTCAACTGGTACTGAACTGAGGGCAAGCAACGAAGCTTGTCAGGTCTCCAACCAGGATTTTACCTCCCTCATGGCTATATAAGGGTCAATGCACACGATGCGTATTACGTGCGGTTTTGGGTGCGGCAAAACCGCAGCGTAACACAGCACCAGCATAGTCAATGAGGTTCCAGGAAATTTCATGTACACGCTGCAGTATTTTTCCGCACGCAAATTGACCTGCAGTGCGGATTTTAAAATTTGCAGCATGTCAATTTATCCTGTGTTTCCACTTGCGAATTGTATCTGCCTAGTGTGGAGGAAAAATCTCACCAAAACCTGCAGAATGAAAACGCGCAGATTTACGCAGCACAACGATAAAAACCCACAACCGAAAAACACAAGATCTGGTGCAGTTTTTACCTGTGAATTTCCTGACGTTTTTCTGCGTATTTTCCGCAGCAAAATATGCAACGTGTGAATGTCGCCTTAATCGGATTTGTATAATACAGATATAGCAGAGCGGAGATTGACATTTGGCCCAATTAGAAGATTTCATGTCTCATTTTGTTTACCTACTCCATCAATTGAATGGAGCGATCATAGTACACGTAAGAAATAGTTAGATGACAGATTCAGCACTGCTACATCGGTAGGTTATTGAAGACATACAAGCTTATAACACACTGACCTGTTTAGAAAAGCATTTCCAAAGGCATTCAGTTTTCGGAAAGGTTTTTTGGGGTCCACCACTAGAGCATTGCCCGGTATAACCCCTTCAACTTCCCCCTGCATCACTGCAATGAAGGAATCGGTGGTGGGTTCTGGTCCGATCCTCATCCCAGGGAAGTCCTGTTCCAGAAGATACCTGAGGGGGGGAAATAATGGAGGTCAGAGACACGTTCCTGCATGAAACCCAGACGATTAGTAAAATACATTGTCATCCACCACAGACCCATCCTAACAAGACCCCATAATTAGGAGGGGTCCCAACAGGAGAACCCAGTCCTGTAAAGATATATGGACACCAAGAGCAGCCCACTAGTGAATTGACCTGACCCAATGCTTCACAGCTCAGGCTTTGTTACAATTGCATCCAGTCTAAATAATCCCCTGTGAGCTCAACACATCTGCAGCACAAATCTGATCGTTTGTTACAATGTATTAGTACAAAATGTATCAGTTTGGAGTCCAGGTTGTTTACCTAATATAGGATTGTCTAGACTGGATACAATTGTAATAAACAAGCAGCTGTAAAACTTTAGTTTAGGATGAGTTTCAGCCTCTGAAGAATGTTTCCATCCACTGACAGGAAGCAGAAATGGAGAGAAATAGAAACATAGTATATTTTAAATCTGCAGAATTTTTCATTATATAAGGATTCCAGTAACAAAATCCTTAAGGCCTCACGCACACGGCCGTGCCCGTAATCACTGCGGATACGGCCTTCCGACAGCAGCGGACAGCCACCCGCATTTTCGACCCGTGCTCCCAGACCCCGCAAAAAATACAAGAAGTTGTCCGGGGTCAATAGAAGTGAATTGGTCCGTAATTGTGGACCACAATTATGGACAAATTCTATGGTCGTGTGCATGGGGCCTAAAAGCGTTTTCCATTTATCAGCAGAACACGCCTTTTAGAACTCCAATCAGAATACAGGCTGCCGCAAATGGTGCTTGTATTCTGTTAAAGATACCGCCCAGGACCCCTGCGGTACTATTGAACTGAATTAACCCTATGGCAATTTTGTTCAGTGGTACCCTAGGATGTTGTGGCTCAAACACGGACCCTGCGACGCGGCTCAAACACGGACCCTGCGACGCGGCTCAAACACGGACCCTGCGACGCGGCTGTAGTATGGCCGTGTGAACCTCGCATTACGGAAGCCGCTGACAAACTGTGAAGAATTGTGTAGGAAATTATTCGGATCATAGAAACTTGGCGCAAGTCACTGTCATTTTAATAACCTCAGGAGCGAGACCTCGCACAACGACAAACATTCACATTACTTCTACAGGGGCAGTGTGGATCTTATGGAGCGAGATACAATACACCCCCGCACACGTCCCGTAAACAATGGTGTCAATGTACCCTCAACGCCCAGGTTACCCGTCCCTGTAATGTGACCGAAACAGAACCCCAAACCTCTTAAAGGAACAGTGCCCCTAATTCTATATTCTCTCCATGTGTTGAACAGCAGAATGCAACCTATTGTTCTCTGTTATCATCTATTTCAGCTGGGGAGAGGCTGTGACTGTAGTGTTTTTCCAAGGGTATGAGTGACAGAAAGCTCAGAACCCCGCTCCCCATGATTACTACTTTATGTCCCATATGTCTAGTGCTGAGAACCTGAAAAACGGCAGAAAATAAGCAGTGTGAACATACCCTTAGGTATATCAGTTTCTGTGAAAGCTGGGTGACAGGCAATATGGCTTCCAATAAGACTCCCACGAGCTACCTTAAAGTCATCAACGGTCAATCTGCTGGGTTATACAAAAAAGAGGAACGAGGCAAACTTGCCATTCAAGATTCTGGGAAAGATGGGTGACAGACAACCCCTGTGGCTGCTGTAATGGCGGCCATATGAGTCATCACCCAGTTGTGTACACAGGACAGGGAAAGGTTACATTTACAGCACTGCTGTATCCTAGGGCGGCATTATTTTGGCACAAATTTTGTTTTACATTTTCGACGGCCAATACCAGCCACCCCTCCCCCCTATTAATCATGTGAGAACACAAGACTGCGCCATGGTTTACCTTCCCTTCCTCAGGTCTTCGCTGCAGGATCCGTATCCTATCGCTCAGTAAATATCGCAGGTGGAGACCTAAACGCTGCGTCTGTATCTGTTCCTGAACCGCATCATTTTCTGGGATAGCTGAGGGGTAATACGCAACGTTACCTCCACTACATCTCCCATAGTGACGGTCACCCAGCTTTCCCAGACCCCTGTATAGACAGTCTACTATTACGCCACCAGTTTTCTTGAGACTGAAGATGTAGCAGTGCTGGTTTAGCGCCCCAGCCCCTTCACTCATCGGAACAGAACGCCGTCTTTCCCATTGAAATCAATAAGCAGATTATTTGGAGGCGTTCTGCTTCCGATTTTTTGACTGTTTACGCCACGAAAATAAGCCGTGTGAACGTACCCCTACAGGCACAACGCTGTGACTGGTAAACAAAGAAGAGGCCGCGACGACGAATGCCCCAGACCCATCAATCAGCTGACATGGGGGGGGGTGCTGGGAGTCGGACCTCCACCAATCTGATATTGATGACCCATCCTAAGGACAGGCCATCAATAAAAAATAAAATGTCCGGACAACCCCCATCTCCAACGCGGCCAGAAAGGACCCCACTTTTGGGTACAAAGCTCCGCTCCCTTTAACCAGAGTTTGCAGGACAATCCCACAAAAAAAACAAAAACGGTCAGTTGGGAGGTTTCTTCATGGTTTTTCCCTGCACATTGTTCGTCCGGTCACCCGCTGTCCAAAAAACCCCAGCACGGCCCATTAAAGTGAGTGAGGCCGGGAGCGCCGCTGTGCAGGGAAAACGTTGTAGGCGACAGCGCTGCGGCCCCTTCATTCTCCGGATCGGTGAGGGGTCAGAAAGGAATAACATACGTTCGCCATACGCCAGCACTTTATGAGGCGGGACATCGTTCTGGCGTTATTTTCCATATGAAGCCACTGAATGGTCACTTCTCCAAAACTCTAATTTTCCATTATCAGCTGTGCACTTGAATGCAATCTATTGCTCTCAGTGATCAGCCATCACCGGAAGGGAGAGACTGTAGCGTTCCTCAATGGTATGAGTGACAAGCGTAGAACCCCCCCCCATCATCACGTATCTCCAGTGCTGAGAACAATGTGTGACTGAGATCAGCCGCTCCTCTTATAACGCTCCAGCACTATTATAAGCTGCTGACTTTACGGTTACTGTCCCTTTAAGTTTTTACAAGATGGCGGTTAATGCAGCCATTAGGAACGTTTTGACACTTTGGAGGGGAAGCGGTGAATTATAAATGGGGGTTAATCGGGTCCTGAGCTTGTGGAAACATCCCAGCCCCTAAATTATTGATGGGAGGAAAAGTGTAGAGAAATGGAAAGGTGCGAGGACGAGCCACCGAGGCAGAGGTCTACGGTGAACGGGTTTGAGGAGGAGATTTTCATCATTTACGTATTATTATTTTTAACCCTGTAATGACTGCCTATACGGATCTCCTAATTGGGTCTTTTTTCCTGCACTTCCAACCATCCCATTTTTCGCCGGAGTGGCCTCCCCCTTCATCCGCATTAGTAAACGAAACTTAGATAACGACAGAAGCCCTTGGGTTTCTGGGTGTTGCGGCTGCAGTAGCACCCTAAAATGCGACTGTATAATGGCGCGTGAAGTCGGCCTAGGAATAACAGGTCTGTCATCAGCAGCTTAGTGACTGTTTCCAGATCGCATCAGTGTCCCCCCCCCCTCCCCCCTAATACTGAACAGAGTAGAAAAATTTGTGAAATATATATATATATATATATATATATATATATATATATTTTTTTTTATAAGTGTAAGTAGGGGGTAATCCAGACCCTCCCTTATTTAGCTTATGGAGGGGGGGGGGGGGGGGGGCCAAGAGGAGCTTCCCATAGTAACCAATCAGATTGCTTCGTTTATTTTTTACAGGGTTTCTGAAAAGTAAGATCTGGAATCGGATTGGTTGCTTTCTCTAATTTTGGATATTTGCCGCCGACTTTCTGAAAATTGACTATTGAAAAACATAATAGGCAACATGTGAACATTCTACCAGGGACACTTTGGTTATGCAAATGGATAAAGGCGGGGCTTGACAGGGGCGTGGCTTGTCAGAATACACTTTCTTTCAGAATAGTCCTTGTATACTGTCCTTAGGCCAAATTCAGACAGCCGTAGTATATGTGACGTCACACGGACGCATCTATTCCAATTGGGCCGTTCACACAGCCGTTTCAACGGACCGTGTGAAGGGTCAGTTGAAAATAGAACGAGTCCTATTTTGTTCCGTTTTCATGGATCTCTCTATAAACTCAAGTCTGTGGTGATCAGTGAAAACGGGACCCACACGGGGGCAACTCGGACGTGAAAAACAGCTGTTTTTCACGTCCGAGTTTTCCCACGTTCGCCTGAAATCGGCCTATGAGGACGGTATACGGGAGGCAAATGCCCGCGGCAGTGATCTTATGGCACATGACCAAAGTCAGGACGGCAGCGCCAAAGATGAACCAGGAGCAGCAAGTCATATCATCGGTTATCTATTTGATTGATCCAATAAAGGACGGCCCCTATTGCCCCCTCCCCCCTCTCTTATTCTGTTCTGAATTTGTGGGACCGCGCCTATGACACACATTTGCCAGGAATCCTCTTGAAAAAATAGGGAGAGTCCCGGAAAATTTGTGATTTTTGGCAACTACGGAAATAGAAGGTCCCTTATAAAGACGAACCCTTTCTAAATGCCCTATTGGGGGATATGGATGTTATGGAAGGGGGTGTCCCATCTATCCTACCAACAAAGAACGACTCAGATTCTGGCGGACCGGCCGTCCATGGATTACACCGTCACTTATTTATTTGAATGGCCAGAAAGCGACCAAACGCGGAAACAAGACTAGTCAGATTTTTTTTTTGCGCAAAACTTCAAAAATTGATAGAACGTTTGACATTTGGTATTGAGAAAAGTTCTAGAAAATAACCATTAATAGGATCGCGTCTCCAGCGCGGGTTGTGCACGTAACATCAATATTAAGGAACCCGATGACTTATAGATAATTATTTTGTCTCCGATACTGAAAACGTTTGCGCTTTTTTGCCCGCGGTCGTTGAATCTAATTCAAGGACCGCGAGTAAAAAAAAAAAGCTGCAAAAAACGCTCAGAAACGAGCGCCATGGGCGTTTTCTGCCTCTTATTAATTTCAATGGGAGGTAAGAGACAAAAACCGCGGCAAGAAAGGACATGCCGCTCTTCTTTCCCGCGAGCAGCCAAAAGCCGCCCGGGAAAAAGACACCTCTGCCTCCTACTGATATCAACGGGGGGGGGGGGGGGGCGATTTTGGAGGTTTTTTTTACGCTGTTTCTGTATCAAAATCAGTGGCAAAAAAAACTCTACGTCAACTGACCCTAATACTTTTCACAGCTGAGGGTTTGTTACAATTGTATCCAATCTAGACAATCCTCTGTGAGCAGAGCAATCTGGATACCTTTTACCCACACCAGTAAAATTGTAAGAAATTATCAGAACACGAGAGAGATTTGGGCTATTAGGCCTTATTCAGACGAACGTAGAATCCATCCGTGTGACGGCCATTAAAACAGCCGTCGTCACGCGGTCACATGTATTTCAATGGAGCTGTTCAAATGTCCTATTTTTTTCCGTTTTCAAGCCTATGGGGATCCGTGAAAACGGGACCTGCACGGGGGCAACGTGGATGTTTTTCACATCCTAGTTTCCCCACGCTTGTCTGGACAAGGCCTTAATATGTTTAGCTCACAGGAGGATTGTCTAGACTGGATACAATTGTAACAAATTCTCAGCTGTGAGATGTATTAGGTCTGTAGGTGTTTTCAGCCTCTGGATGTAAACAAGGATGTTTCCATTCACTGACAGCAAACCGAATGGTGTGGTATTGAAACACAAAGTATATTAGAAAATAGCAGAAGTCAATTTATATCTAAATAATTCAAGTAAATGTCACCTGGACGTGACATATGCAGAAAAATATCATGATGCCATTTGCAACATCTAAATTCTGGCGTACAGTTTCAATACAGTTGTGAAATGCTTGAAAATGGCGCAAAATATTTCATACCTACATTCTTGGGGGGGGGGGGGTGCAGATAACATTTTTGACTCGTGCTTGACTGAACAAAGTCTTCCAAATACAGCGCCACACCTGTCCTCAGCTCCGTTCACTTCAATGTAGCAGAGCTGAAATACCAGAGAACCCATGGACAGGTGTGGCGCAGTTCCTGGAAAAAAAACGTACCCTCGTTTTCTAATCCTGGACAATCCCTTTAAAGTTTTTTTTCTTATTTTGTTTACGTGCGTAAAAAGTACTTCGACTCTCTAATATACTTTGCGTTTCAATTCCTCACCATGTTGCTTGCTGTCAGTGAATGGAAAGATCCTTGTTTACATCTAGAGGCTGAAAACCTGTAGACCTAATACTATTAACAACTGAGGGTTTGTTACAATTGTATTCAGTCTAGACCATCCTCTGTAAGCTAAACGCAGCAGCACAAATCCTTTTCCGCTCTTGATAGTTTGTTACAATTTTACAGGTGTGGGTAAAACGTATCACGACTGTTCAGTTCACAGAGGATTGTCTAGGCTGGATACAATTGTAACAACACTCAGCTGTGAGAAGTAGTAATAGGTCTGTACCAGTTTTCAGCCTCTGGATGCAAACAACAATGCTTCAAATCACAGTTAGCAAGCAGAGATCTTGCAAAATAGTAAAGAATTGAAACAAAGTTTGATTGAAAGTTGAAGAACTCTTAACTATACAATGATTCAGTGGCCATGCAGGATCGGTTAATTTGTTACGGGGCTTCTTCTGGGGGGGGGGGTGAAGATTTGGACCTCCTGACTATCTCCACTTTACTAGACGGATGCATAGAGAAGAGGGGGGCTGACTCTCTGGACTCCAGGCTCTACCAATGAAGTGTCACCCATTCATTCCGGTTTGATTTAAAAAAAAAAACAAAAAAACACAAAACTCCGATGTCCCTTTTTAATTTTGGTCTGGGAAATTTTTGGGGACATATGAAGAAGAAGGTCTCACAATTACACAGGAATACTTCATACCTGATGTTATTAAAGTTAGAGCCCCCCTTTAAATCCCATCATCCCCATTATAGTCCCCAGCAGAAGGTTGACCTACCGGATGAACGTGGTCTTCCCCGTAGAGTACTGTCCCACCAGCAGGATCATGGGCTTGTTATCAAAATCTGCATCTTCCAGGGCCGGCGAATGAAACTCGTGGAATTTGTAATATTCTTCCAGGGGCAGCAGTTTGGTCTTGTACAATTTCTTCAGCCCGTCGCTGACCGTCTGGAAAACTTCAGGATCCTTTTTCCGGTCATCGTTCCCTAACCAGCTGAACATCTCTGGAGGCAAAAGATCAGAAATTGGGACAATTTAGGGGATGACAATATTTTGCAAAACAAATGCAAAATATTGGGAAAAAATATTTAAAATATTTGCACTGGAATCTCTACAAAAAAAAAATGCAACAGAGGCAGATTCTGCTGTGATCTGCTTTGCAACAATGTATCAGCTGTTACTGCAAATGATACAATCAGTGATCACAGGAAGAAATAAAAGGCCCCTCAGTGCAATCTGCTGCTTTCTGCTGTTCAGTGCTGGATGCCGGGGCACAGGACCCAAAGATGCACATCAGACCCTTCCAGCTGGATTTAAATGCCAGCAGCCCAGGAAACTGGAGTACACCGGAAGTTCCCATCTCCGGGCAAAGCATCCCAGTTTACAGCAATGAGTGAAGCCGGAGAGGGCGGGGCCATGCTGGTGGGTGCGGCACATGATCTCCTGAGCAATGCAGGGATAATCCAGTGCGGGATCTGCGTGTGCAGCGGCGCCATCTAGTGGTCGACAACGGTAAGGCAGGTCACCTTTTGCATTCTAAATTTAGCACAGCGCTATAAATAAGCGGTGACTTCATTGCTGATATTCTCCGCTATTTACAGAACTCATAACAATAATTAAGGCTGTAGTCATTAACATCCCCTATATTTATATCATATTAACCAATAGGGCGTCCTGCAGGCTCTATGCGCATATACTGTGCATTTATAGCATCTTATACAGTTTATAATAGTGCTGATAATTCAGAAACTTAAAGGGGTCGGTCTGTTTTTTTCTGCTGCTGGTTAGGAGACATATAATAATAAATGATGATACGCAATAAATTACAATGTAGCAGGTTTTCTGTAACTCAGCAGCGCTCTCTAGTGGTGGTTGGATATTTTTCTAAGACTTTACATGATGACTCAGGATTGTGGCTCAGATCTCAGGATTATCTATCTATCTATCTATCTATCTATCTATCTATCTATCTATCTATCTATCTATCTATCTATCTATCTATCTATCTATCTATCTATCTATCTATCTAATCTAGAATTTCCTTTATTTAACAGTACTTGTGAGATCCAGCATGAGGGTATATTGTCACACCTGATATACCCCCTGCACAAATCCATTTATGCACTGTATTTAAATATATATAACATAGATAGATAGATAAATAAATACTATGGCGGAGCAGGGAGCATGATTTAGGATGATGTGGAGCAGCTCCGTTCGTCGCTGGATTAGGTGATTACAATTTTTTATTAAATTAGTTTGGGGGGGCTGTGTGTGGCACTATCCACAAGGGGGGACGTGGCACTATCTACAAGGGGGACGTGGCACTATCTAAAAGGGGGGGATGTGGCACTATCCACAAGGGGGGACGTGGCACAATCTACAAGGGGGGACGTGGCACCATCTACAAGGGGGGACGTGGCACCATCTACAAGGGGGACGTGGCACCATCTACAAGGGGGACGTGGCACTATCTATCTACAAGGGGGACGTGGCACTATCTATCTACAAGGGGGGACGTGGCACTATCTATAAGTGGGGACGTGGCACTATCTAGAAGGGGGACGTGGCACTATCTACAAGGGGGGACGTGGCACTATCTACAAGGGGGGACGTGGCACTATCTACAAGGGGGGACGTGGCACTATCTACAAGGGGGGCGTGGCACTATCTACAAGGGGGGACGTGGCACTATCCACTAGGGGGGACGTGGCACTATCTACAAGGGGGGAGTGGCACTATCCACAAGGGGGACGTGGCACTATCCACAAGGGGGGACGTGGCACTATCTACAAGGGACGTGGCACTATCCACAAGGGGGGTGGCGTGGCACTATCCACAAGGGGGCGTGGCACTATCTACATGGGGGGACGTGACACTTTCCACAAGGGGGGCGTGGCACTATCCACAAGGGGGGACGTGGCACTATCTACAAGGGGGGACGTGGCACTATCTACAAGGGGGACGTGGCACTATCCACAAGGGGGACGTGACACTTTCCACAAGGGGGCGTGGCACTATCCACAAGGGGGGACGTGGCACTATCTACAAGGGGGGAAGTGGCACTATCTACAAGGGGGGACGTGGTACTATCTACAAGGGGGGACGTGGCACTATCTACAAGGGGGGAAGTGGCACTATCTACAAGGGGGGACGTGGCACTATCTACAAGGGGCCCAGTGAAAAGTTTGCTATGGGTCCAGTCTTTCCTAGTTAAACCCCTGATTAATAGATATAAGTGGATCTGTCAGGTCTCCTATCTGAGGGTGGATATAATCGAGGTCAGGAACATATCATTTTCTATGAGGACGGCAGGAATATATTTTGCGTGAAGTTTGGTGGGGGGGTTTTCCTCTTACAGATTTTGCATTATGACCCAGGAGCTTCCAGTCGCACCTCTGAGGCCTGGTTCCCATATAACAGCTGTGTCTGGTCGGTCCTGTTTTTCCTGAGCCGGACCTGTATGGCATCCGTAAGCCGGACAGAGAAAGACTGCAAGGAACGTATGCTCATGGAGTCGTCCGGTGCCACTACTGATGCCACCAGACACAAAACTGAGCCCGAAGGAAGCTATACAATCAGTGTTCTCCCTCTGTGGTTTTAGTTCTATTCTGGAGGGAAAAAGACTGCGGGAGCATTTTAATTTATTTGCTATGGCGCCCCCTTAAGGATGGAAAATCATGCTCAAAATGGGATCTGTATGTTATGGGCAGCGATCTGCAGTAGATCTGTTCTTCCTGCTGTGTACTGGACATTCCTGTTCTGGGACATAGCCGTCATCATTACTCTGCAGTTACGTAATCCAGTAACTCTGCTACCTGTGATCGAGGCTTCGGAACATCTTCACGTGGAGAACTATTGTATAATACTCCATGGATGTGTAACCGGCAGCTGCATTATTCACAGCGTTGCCCGCAGCCATAGAGATTCACTACGTGGGAGGACAGGAGGAGGAGAATTCCTCTATTTCTTGCAGAGGGTTAACCAAAAATTTGCTAACATATTTGGCTTTGGTGAAATAAATAATTTCGTATTTAAAGTGACATGCCGCTGATCCACCCAGTAACGCAAGATTTTTAGACGGTTTCCTCGTAATTCCAGTTCACATAATACCGTCATATAGAGCCACGGATAAAACCAACATGAAGTTCCCAAATAAGACGCGGTATCCAAATAAAACTCTTAACCCTTTAAGAACCCACCAAACAAGTCTTTCATTTTTTTTTTTATCTTCGCATTCCAAGAGCCAGAACTTTTTATTTTTCTGTCAACGTAACGGTACGAGGGCTTGTTCTTTGCGGGATGAGTTGTGGTTTTTAATCTCTTCTCTCCATTTTGGGGTACATACAGGTTATTGATTCGTTTTTAGTAACTTTTTTTAAATTTTTAAATTTTCACAATAACCGCACATTTTATTAAAAAAAAAACATTAAAAGAAAGTTTTTTGCCATCGCATTCCAACAAACGTAACTTTTTTTTATTTAGCTGCATGTGGTCTTTTTTTTGGGATGAGTCATATTTTTTAATAAACTCATTTTGAGATACATATAGATCATGGATTAACTTGGGGTGAAAAATAGAACGTAAAATCAATTCTGCTATTGTTTTTTAATTTTTTTTTTACATTATTCACCGTGTGGTTTAAACAACATGTTAACTTTATTATACGGGTCATACCGATTGCGGCGATACCATATACAGTGAAGGAAATAAGTATTTGATCCCTTGCTGATTTTGTACGTTTGCCCACTGTCAAAGTCATGAACAGTCTAGAATTTTTAGGCTAGGTTAATCTTACCAGTGAGAGATAGATTATATAAAAAAAAAAACAGAAAATCACATTGTCAAAATGATCTATATTTATTTGCATTGTGCACAGAGAAATAAGTATGTGACCCCCTACCAACCATTAAGAGTTCAGCCTCCTCCAGACCAGTTACTGCTCCAAATCAACTTGGTGCCTGCATTATAGACAGCTCTTACATGGTCACCTGTATAACAGACTCCTGTCCACAGACTCAATGAATCAGTCTGACTCTAACCTCTACAACATGGGCAAGACCAAAGAGCTTTCTAAGGATGTCAGGGACAAGATCATAGACCTGCACAAGGCTGGAATGGGCTACAAAACCATAAGTAAGACGCTGGGTGAGAAGGAGACAACTGTTGGTGCAATAGTAAGAAAATGGAAGACATACAAAATGACTGTCAATCGACATCGATCTGGGGCTCCATGCAAAATCTCACCTCGTGGGGTATCCTTGATCCTGAGGAAGGTGAGAGCTCAGCCGAAAACTACACGGGGGGAACTTGTTAATGATCTCAAGGCAGCTGGGACCACAATCACCAAGAAAACCATTGGTAACACATTACGCCGTAATGGATTAAAATCCTGCAGTGCCCGCAAGGTCCCCCTGCTCAAGAAGGCACATGTACAGGCCCGTCTGAAGTTTGCAAATGAACATCTGGATGATTCTGAGAGTGATTGGGAGAAGGTGCTGTGGTCAGATTAGACTAAAATTGAGCTCTTTGGCATTAACTCAACTCACCGTGTTTGGAGGAAGAGAAATGCTGCCTATGACCCAAAGAACACCATCCCCACTGTCAAGCATGGAGGTGGAAACATTATGTTTTGGGGGTGTTTCTCTGCTAAGGGCACAGGACTACTTCACCGCATCAATGGGAGAATGGATGGAGCCATGTACCGTCAAATCCTGAGTGACAACCTCCTTCCCTCCACCAGGACATTAAAAATGGCTCGTGGCTGGGTCTTCCAGCACGACAATTACCCGAAATATACAGCCAAGGCAACAAAGGAGTGGCTCAAAAAGAAGCACATTAAGGTCATGGAGTGGCCTAGCCAGTCTCCAGACCTTAATCCCATCGAAAACTTATGGAGGGAGCTGAAGATCCGAGTTGCCAAGCAACAGCCTCGAAATCTTAATGATTTACAGATGATCTGCAAAGAGGAGTGGGCCAAAATTCCATCTAACATGTGTGCAAACCTCATCATCAACTACAAAAAACGTCTGACTGCTGTGCTTGCCAACAAGGGTTGTGCCACCAAGTATTAAGTCTTGTTTGCCAAAGGGATCAAATACTTATTTCTCTGTGCACAATGCAAATAAATATATATAATTTTGACAATGTGATTTTCTGTTTTTTTTTTATATATAATCTATCTCTCACTGGTAAAATTAACCTAGCCTAAAAATTCTAGACTGTTCATGTCTTTGACAGTGGGCAAACTTACAAAATCAGCAAGGGATCAAATACTTATTTCCTTCACTGTATGTATCAATTTTTTTAGTCCCACCAGACGATCAGATGATCAGTTATGTATACTATGGTCTACTCAGTATATCAAAGCATTTATGACTGTTAGCAATAAACCGACAGCAAACTTATTAGGCGTGCCTAAATAGCCTAAGCCACGGCATGTCTGGGGGCCTTTGATGGGCCCCCAACTGCCCTGGCAACCCATTGGCGCCGTTCTTCCCCCGGGACTTATCTCCGATCCTGGCAGTTGTGGCGGGAGCAGGGCTGTGTATCACCCGCGAGATCACCATGACGAAAATGTACATCACGGAGCAGGAACTAGAACCCGACCGCAACGCACATTTTCATCATAACTGTAGGCCGTAAAGGGGTTAAAGAGCCTATTCAATACTGCAATTTAATTCTCAAATACCCGTGTTTCCCCGATAGTAAGACACCCCCGATTGTAAGACGTATCGGGGGTTTCAGGGGGGTCGGCTAATATAAGCCGTACCCCGAAAGTAAGACATATGTCTTACTTTCGGGGAAACACGGGGGTATTGCCCACTTCCGCGCCGCCCCCCTCTCCATACGTCACCCCCAGCACTTGTCAATGCCGCCGCCTCCTCCTTAAAACCCGAGCCATAGACTTTTTACGGCTCGGGTTTTAACTTGCTGCCCGCGCGATCGGGCAGCTGAATGTCGGGTCTCCGGCTGTCAGTGACTGCCGGGGACCCTGAGGAGAGGATAGGAGCAGCTTTAGCTGCTTCTGTCTTCTCCGATGTGTTTTTACACAGCGTTCAATGAACGCTGTGTATAGGAATAGAGACAGCAGCAGCAGCGGCGCTGTCTCTATTCCTCCCGGTGATCATGTGACAGGTCACATGATCGCCGGGTCCCGTTAGTGACAGACTGCTGCTGGGTCTTACTAGACCCAGCACAGCCCTATTAGTGACAATCGTCACTATGAGAGGGCTGATTTCCCCTGTAACTGGGGCTGCTGTGCAGCTCCAGTTACAGGGGAAAAGATGGTGTAAAAGAAAGAAAAAAATATATATAAAGTTCCCCAAAGGTCTTTTTTGACCTTTGAGGGACAGACCATAGTAATAAAAAAATAATAAATAATAAAGTAAAGTGCAAAAAATTCGACAATTTTTTTCTAATATAAGACATACCCCGAAAGTAAGACATAGTGGGGCTTTTGGGGATAAAAAGAAAGTAAGACACTGTCTTACTTTCGGGGAAACACGGTAATACCACCATGCACTGCTAAATAATACTGGGGGCGTCCTCGAGCCGTCCAGTAAATGGGAGCCCTGGACAAATGCCTAGTTTGCCACCCCCTTGGACTAAACACTTGTAAGGAGTTACCTGAGTACAGTATTGAATACAATGTATCGACCTGACTGTACACAGATAATGGACACATAATATCAGCTCGCTGGCCGCGTTCCAAGTCATTAACGCAGATTTAGCTGCCAGAAAATAATTCATTAAGACATGTCCAGGCCGTTCGGTTAGATTTCACTTTTCTTCGTTTGATAAGTCACCCGTGTGGTATGACATTGTGAGTTATGCGGAACATATGCGTCCGGCGCTCTTCATGGTCTGTCCCAATGATTTTACCGTGTTCTGAGTCACATGACAAGAGAAGAGTCACCGGCAGCCGAGCTGGAGATTAGAGGAGCCGTCTACCCAGCATTCCCCTGTCTGCAGACACAATGTTATTTCATGTAGTACATGTTCCACAGCGATGATGATGATGGTGATAATAATCCCCGGGACATTCATTCACACTTATAATTATAGAGGATACAAGTGTCGCTTATGCAAACATGTTTCACTCTTATTCTAATATATGAACCGGTAACGCCTGTGATTGCCGCCATTTTGAAGTCATTGCGTTGGATAATTAGACCCACCCATCACGTAAAGTTTCAGTAGTCGTGAGCGCACTTCACTTTATGAGCTACGAGCAGCTGCGTAGTTGAGAGCTCAAATGTGCAATCTGGGATTTTGAGAGATTTTTGACCAAGCACAAATCCTGGGGTGCTCCTTCATACCCTCAGGCCCTGTCTCTTCGTTGAGAGATAGGAATTAGCTTAGCAAATGTGAAAAAAATATTTTCAACATATTCTTCAAGCCTATAGGATGACTTAAAGAGGTTGTCCAGGATTAAAAAAAAAAAAGAGCTGCTTCCTTCATAAACAGCGCCACTCCTAGCCACAGGGTGTGTGTGGTATTGCAGCTCATTACCATTCTCTTCGATAGAGCTCAGCTGCAGTACCAGACAAAACCCATAGACAGGTGTGGTGCTTTTTCTGGAAGAAGGCAGCCATGTTTTTGTAATCCTGGACTACCCCTTTAAAATTCTTCCTCAGTTCCTCACGGGCCAGTGTCTCAAGACTCAGTTGTACGACCAGGCCATAGTGATTTTTCAAGCAATGACTTTCATGGTACACAATGTAACTATAGATGAAAGATCAAACGCAAAGTATCAAAGTAACTCCCGCCCCCAAGCATGTATAAGCATAAGAATATATATATATATATATAAAAATACACAACAAAAGTATTCCAAATATGACTCCTATTCCTATCTCTGGGAAATAAGAAATCAACCAACACTACATGAGCAGTTGTTTTAAAATTTGGAGCTCTAAAATAAATTTTTATATATATATATATATATATATATATATATATATATATATTATAATGCTCACATAATACAACCATGCAGTGCCCAAATAATATCACCTTACAGTGCTCAAATAATACCAACATAAAGTGGTCACATAATACCACCATACAGTGCCCAAATAATACCACCATACAGTGCTCAAATAATACCACCATACAGTGCTCACATAATACCACCATACAGTGCTCAAATAATACCACCATACAGTGCTCACATAATACCACCATACAGTGCTCACATAATACCAATATACAATGCCCTAATAATACCAACATACAGTGATCAAATAATATCACCATAAAGTGCTCAAATAATAGCGCCATACATTACCCAAATAATACCATTATAAAGTGCCCAAAAACGCGCTACACGGTAGCCAAATAACAGTGTCAAACAGTGCCCAAATAATAGCGCCATACAGTACCCAAACAATACTGCCATATAGTGTCCAAATAATACTGCCATGCTGTACACAACTAAAACCACCATACCGTGCCCAAATAATACAGCCATTCAGTGCCCAAATCATACTGCCATACAGCGCTCAAATAATGCCACCATACAGTGACCAACCAATTCGGCCATACAGTGCTTAAACATTACCACCATGCTGTGCTCAAAAAATACCGCGATAAAGTGCCCAAAGATAACACCATACAGTGGTCAAATAATAACACAATACAGTGCCCAAATAATACCGTCATATAGTGTCCAAATAATACCACCATACAGTGCCCAAATAATACTGCCATAGAGTGCTCAAATAATACCACCATACAGTGCCCAAATAATACCACCCTACATTGCCCAAATAATACTGCCATACAGTGCCCAAATAATACCATCGTACAGTGCTTAAACAATACCATCTGAACAGTGTCCAAATAATACCGCCATACAGTGCTCAAATAATTCCGCCATAAGATGCCCAAAGATAACACCATGCAGTGCTCAAATAACAACACCATACAGTGCCAAATTAATACCGTCATACAGTGCCCAAATAATACCAACATGCAGTGCTCAAATAATACCAACATACAGTGCCCAAATAATACTACCCTACAGTGCCCAAATAATACCAACATACAGTGCACACATAATACCGCCATACAGTGCCCAAATAATACCAACATACAGTGCACACATAATACCGCCGTACAGTGCCCAAATAATACCAACATACAGTGCTCAAATAACAAAGTGTTACTTCATATGCATATATCCCTTATTACAAGAGTATGTTGCTCTGTACACAGCAGATACAAGTACATTATGTGGCAGAAATAATTTTTTAACCCCTACATTCTGTGTCCCAGCCTCAGATGCATAAGAGCCTGAAATGTCCTGGTGCTGCAAGCATACACTACCCTCACTGCGACCATCACATCAACCCTCTAGTAGAACATCACTAAAGCCTCAGGTAACACATCTTACCCCTTCACTTATACTACACCTTCCTCCTCTTTCAGCACATTTTACCCCTTTACTTGCTGCACATCTCCCCCTCTTGCAGCACATCTCCCCCTCTTGCAGCACATCTCCCCCACTTGCCTCACATCTCCCCCTCTTGCAGCACATCTTCCCCTCTTGCAGCACATCTCCCCCTCTTGCAGCACATCTCCCCCTCTTGCAGCACATCTCCCCCAATTGCCTCACATCTCCCCCTCTTGCAGCACATCTTCCCCTCTTGCAGCACATCTTCCCCTCTTGCAGCACATCTCCCCCTCTTGCAGCACATCTTGACACTGAGGTCTTGACCTATTGACGAAACTGAACTGGAATTTGTATATAAAACACATTACGGGGTCGGTATAAGCTGCGGGATATCATAGATACAATGTTACTGTGATCCTGATAATCTTTAAAGGGGTTATCAATAATTAGATAAACACAGCTGCTTTCTTCCAAAAACAGCGCCACACCTGTGCATGCATTGTGTCTGGTATTGCAGCTCAGCTCAATTGAAGTGGCGCTGTTTTTGGAAGAATGTAGCAATGTTTTTGTAATCCTGGACAACCCTTTTAAGTGTGGGAACTTCTGATAAGAATGTAAAATGGCAGAAATTGGGAAGTTATACAATTATAATGGTAATAATAATACTAATAATAATAATAATAATAATAATTAATAATAAAATACTAAATCTTGCCACAGCCTGTTAGCTTCAGGACATCTGTCTAGGTCTACACTAAACCATGACTTTCTGCACATAGTGTTCTCTACCAAACGAAAACTCACACAACCAGTTTCCTAAATTATGCAGCGTAACATTCTACATTACAATTCCATGCCAAGTCACCTTCACTGCAGATTGTAAGGCCTCCCAGTGCACAAATGATTGTAAAATTGTTATAATTATATACAGAAGATACCCAGGTTATACCAGCATGTTCAATATCACTATATACAAGAAGATGTATAACTTATACCAGCTGTACATATATAATTATATACAGAAGATACCCAGGTTATACCAGCATGCTCCATATCACTATATACAAGAAGATGTATAACTTATACCAGCTGTACATATATAATTATATACAGAAGATACCCAGGTTATACCAGCATGCTCCATATCACTATATACAAGAAGAGGTATAACTTATACCAGCTGTACATATATAATTATATACAGAAGATACCCAGGTTATACCAGCATGCTCCATATCACTATATACAGGAAGATGTCTAACTTATACCAGCTGTACCTATATAATTATATACAGAATATACCCAGGTTATACCAGCATGCTCCATATCATTATATACAAGAAGATGTATAACTTATACCAGCTGTACATATATAATTATATACAGAAGATACCCAGGTTATACCAGCATGCTCCATATCACTATATACAAGAAGATGTAACTTATACCAGCTGTACATATATAATTATATACAGAAGATACCCAGGTTATACCAGCATGCTCCATATCACTATATATAAGAAGATGTATAACTTATACCAGCTGTACATATATAATTATATACAGAAGATACCCAGATTATACCAGCATGCTCCATATCACTATATACAGGAAGATATATAACTTATACCAGCTGCACATATATAATTATATACAGGAGATACCCAGGT
Organism: Rhinoderma darwinii; assembly: GCF_050947455.1. NCBI lineage: Eukaryota > Metazoa > Chordata > Amphibia > Anura > Rhinodermatidae > Rhinoderma > Rhinoderma darwinii. Next base: position 398,828,320 of record NC_134690.1, read on the forward strand.
TATACCAGCATGCTCCATATCATTATATACAAGAAGATGTATAACTTATACCAGCTGTACATATATAATTATATACAGAAGATACCCAGGTTATACCAGCATGCTCCATATCACTATATATAAGATGTATAACTTAGACCAGCTGCACATATATAATTATATACAGAAGATACCCAGGTTATACCAGCATGCTCCATATCACTATATACAAGAAGATGTATAACTTATACCAGCTGTACATATATAATTATATACAGAAGATACCCAGGTTATACCAGCATGCTCCATATCACTATATACAAGATGTATAACTTATACCAGCTGTACATATATAATTATATACAGAAGATACCCAGGTTATACCAGCATGCTCCATATCACTATATACAGGAAGATGTATAACTTATACCAGCTGTACATATATAATTATATACAGAAGATACCCAGGTTATACCAGCATGCTCCATATCACTATATACAAGAAGATGTATAACTTATACCAGCTGTACATATATAATTATATACAGAAGATACCCAGGTTATACCAGCATGCTCCATATCACTATATACAAGAAGATGTATAACTTATACCAGCTACACATATATAATTATATACAGGAGATACCCCGGTTATACCAGCATGCCCCATATCACTATATACAAGAAGATGTATAACTTATACCAGCTGCACATATATAATTATATACAGAAGATACCCAGGTTTTACCAGCACGCTCCATATCACTATATACAAGAAGATGTATAACTTATACCAGCTGTACATATATAATTATATACAGAAGATACCCAGGTTATACCAGCATGCTCCATATCACTATATACAAGAAGATGTATAACTTTTACCAGCTAGACAGATATAATTATATACAGAAGATACCCAGGTTATACCAGAATGCCCCATATCACTATATACAAGAAGATGTATAACTTATACCAGCTGCACATATATAATTATATACAGGAGATACCCAGGTTACACCAGCATGCGCTATATCACTATACACAAGAAGATGTATAACTTATACCAACTGTACACATATAATTATATACAGAAGATACCCAGGTTATACCAGCGTGATCCATATCACTATATACAGCACTGTAGTTACTATATGATCTTCAGCGAGATGATGGGTGGTATGATTTTTTATTGTGAAACAGCAACTCCCAGGTTATGCTTACCATTGTTCGGACCATGATGGGAGCTGTAGTTTTATGCCGTACAAACCTAAACGGCAGGGGTTGCACTAAATTGAGCTGTATTTGTGTTGGTGTTGTATTTATGTACAGAATTCGGTTCTGGATATATGTACTGAGCTTTGTTCTGGTGCTTTATATATGTATGAGCTCGGTTCTGGTGCTGTATTTATGTACTGAGCTTGGTTCTGGGGCAGTATGTATGTACTGAGCTTTGTTCTGGTGCTGTATATATGTACTGAGCTTGGTTCTGGGGTTGTATATATATACTGAGCTTGGTTCTTGTGATGTATATATGTACTGAGCTTGGTTCTGATACTGCATATATATGTGCTGAGCTTGATTCTGGTGCTGTATATATGTACTGAGCTTGGATCTGATGCTGTATATATGTATTGAGCTTAGTTCTGGTGTTGTATTTATGTACTGAGCTTGGTTCTGATGCTGTATTTATATGCTGAGCTTGCTTCTGGTGATGTATATATGTAATGATCTTTGTTCTGGTGCTGTATTTATGTACTGATCTTGGTTCTTGGTTCTGGTGCTCTATATATGTACTGACCTTGGTTCTGGTGCTATACTTATGTACTGATCTTGGTTCAGGTACTGTATATATGTACTGAGCTTGGTTCTGGTGTTGTGTGTATATATATATATATATATACTGAGCTTTGTTCTGGTGCTGTATAAATGTACTGAGCTTGGTATTAGTACGGTACATAAGTACTGAGCTTGGTTCTGGTATTGTATTTATGTACTGAGCTTTGTTCTGGTGTTGTATATATGTACTGAGCTTGGTTCTGGTGTTGTATATATGTACTGAGCTTGGTTCTGGTGTTGTGTATATGTACTGAGCTTGGTTCTGGTGTTGTATTTATGTACTAATCTTGGTTCTGGTACTGTATATATGTACTGAGCTTTGTCCTGATGTTGTATATATGTAATGAGCTTTGTTCTGGTATTGTATATATATATACTGATGTTAGGGATCTGCCAGGTACTACGTCTAGGTATACTCCTGGGATTAATCAATCCACACCTGAGTCCAGACCTGTTCGACTGACACCATCTCCCACCAACCAGGGTGGCAGGCTCAGGAGTGGGAGAGCCTATCGCGGCCTGGTCAGTCAGAGTTAGCTCCGCCCCCTGTCCTTTATTACCTGCTGTGTTCTCCTCCTCAGTGCTTGTAATTCTTCTGGATTCCTGGCCCCACTGCTGCTTGCTCCAGCCTGCTTCTGCCGTGCTTCTGCCTTGCTGCTGTTCTGCTTAACCTGCTTTGCTTTGCCTCCGGCTTGCTTCCTCCTCCGTGCTCACTTGGGTATACTCCACCTTATCCTGGTCCTGACTACTCATTCACCGCTCCGTTTCCTCGCGGCGTTCCGTGGGCTACTGCCCCTTCCCTTGCGTGTTCCCTGTTTGTTTTCCCGTGCACTTAGACAGCGTAGGGACCGCCGCCCAGTTGTACCCCGTCGCCTAGGGCGGGTCGTTGCAAGTAGGCAGGGACAGGGCGGTGGGTAGATTAGGGCTCACTTTCCCTTCACCTCCTTCCTGCCATTACAACTGAGCTTGGTTCTGGTGTTGTATTTATGTACTGAGCTTGGATCTGGTGCTGTTTTTATGTACTGAGCTCGGTTCTGATGCTGTATATATGTATTGAGCTTAGTTCTGGTGTTGTATTTATGTACTGATCTTGGTTCTGGTACTGTATATATGTACTGAGCTTTGTTCTGATGTTGTATATATGTAATGAGCTTTGTTCTGGTATTGTGTATATATATATATATATATATATATATATATATATATATACTGAGCTTTGTTCTGGTGTTGTATTTATGTACTGATCTTGGTTCTGGTGCTGTATATATGTACTGAGCTTTGTTCTGATGTTGTATATATGTAATGAGCTTTGTTCTGCTATTGTATATGTATACTGAGCTTTGTTCTGGTGCTGTATATATGTACTGAGCTTTGTTCTGGTATTGTATATATGTACTGAGCTTTGTTCTGGTGCTGTTTATATGTATTAAGCTTTGTTCTGGTGCTGTATATATGTATTGAGCTTTGTTCTGGTGTTGTATATAAGTACTGAGTGTGGTCCTGGTGTTGTATATCTGTACTGAACTTGGTTCTGGGGCTGTATATATGTACTGAGCTTGGTTCTTGTGCTGTATATATGTATTGAGCTTTGTTCTGGTGCTGTATATATGTATTGAGCTTTGTTCTGGTGTTGTATATAAGTACTGAGTGTGGTCCTGGTGTTGTATATCTGTACTGAACTTGGTTCTGGGGCTCAATGTATGTACTGAGCTTGGTACTGGTGCTGTATATATGTATTGGGCTTGGTTCTGGAGCTGTAATTATATAGAATATATTTATAATACAAAATTGCAGGGCAGATGGAATTGTTTTCAATTCATTGTATATTTAATGGGAACCTGTCCGGTAATTTTATCCTCTTGAACCGCCACCATGCGGTAATACATGACCTGACAATTTTACCAATTATTCCCTTGTATGTTTTTTTCCAGATATAGCAAAATCTATAAAATCCACTTTTAAAACGGCACACACTATATGCTAATTACTCATTAAAGGGTCATGGGGCGGTGCCGTTATCCTGAAGAGTCACATAGTCCTGACTCCACACCCAGCTTTCCATGCTTGATTGACATCCCCCTGGCTGTCATACATCACTACCAGTCTCCTCCAACTTTCTCGGATGCGCCATTGCCTTGTACTACTTGGGCACGCACCATGCAGCGAGGTGTACTCTGCCCGGCTTCATCACTGCACCGTGCATGCCAGTACAAGGCAACGGCGCATCCGCAAGAGTTGGAGGAGACTGCTAGTGATGTGGAACAGCCTGGGGGATGTCAATCAAAATCTGGGGGGGGGGGGGGGGGGGTGCCTTTTCAATTTTCGCCTCAGGCAGCAGAAAAGCTAGAATCGGCCCTGGACTTGGGCTACACACAGACATTTTGTAACTATATTTTCTAATTCCTATTAATTTTTTTTTTTTTTACTAATAAGATTTGTTATACAACAACAGAAGATGACATAAATATATTTTGAGTTTATCATGAATGGTAGTGATGCTTGAATATAGAAAACCTGTATCTGTGTTTTCAAAGCAGCTTTATCGGGTCTCCTATCTGAGCAGCATAAGATAGATGGGGGGGAGATGCTGAGCTCTGAGCCTGTGAGTCCTGCTTCCTCCACCCACTCACAGAAAAAGGTCTGTGAGTCCTTCTTACCCCACACACTCATAGTGAAAGCCTGAGAGTCCTCCTTCCCCTGCCCACTCCTAATAAAAGCCTGTGAGTCTTGCTACCCCCACTCATAGAGAAAGCTTGTGAGTCCTGCTTCCCCCACCCACTCATAGAGAAATCCTGTGAGTCCTGCCTCCCCCACCCACTCATAGAGAAAGCCTGTGAGTCCTGCTTCTCCCACCCACTCATAAAGAAACCCTGTGAGTCCTGCTTCCCCCACCCAAAGCAGGACTCACAGCCTTTATCTTTTATTGGGAAGGAGAAGCAGGACTCACAGGCTCTTTCTAATAGTGGTGAGAAGCAGGACTCACAGGCTTTCTATGAGTGGGCGGGAGAAGGAGTTCCCACAGGCTTTCTCTATGAGTGGGTGGGGTAAAGCAGGACTCACAGGCTTTCTCTATGAAGTTAAACAGTTAAACAGCTTTTAACATGAAAATACTGAATCAAATAATAAAAAATGATCTATCCCTGATCTCAGCGTCTCTTCCTCCATACTGGGCTGGAACAGACTGCAGCCCCATCAAGTTTGACACACACTTCATTGCTTTAGGCTGGTGATATACGTTTAGTCAGAAAGTCTATTTATTATAGGATGTATTATATTTATTGATCTGCCCGATTGGGTTGATTGATCATTCTCGTTTGCCGATTTTCCAGATTTTGCCATAAAATGAGCCGATCCATTAACCAATTCAATTCACTAAAAATGTCTAGTTCTGGGTCGAGTGACCCACGACGCTTCTTTTTCCTACTAGCTGAAAAAATCAGCGGGAAAAAGAAGCGTCCGACTCCCATTGAAATGAATAGGAGTTGGAATTTAGCGGCAGAATCCGTGGCGGGTGCCGCTTCAAAAATTCTGCCGTGTGAACAGGGCCTTACGTAGGATTATTTCTTTCATGGTGAGTTCTCCATCAGCACAATATCCTTCGCTTGTTTATCTAGTCGCATCATTGCCGGTGCTATGAACCCGCGAGCAGTGAATATTCGCCGTCATCGCAGTGCGTAGAGGTAATCGGGTCCAATGTAAAGCGGAAGTTCCTATATTTCCCCCTGATGCAATGAGATTACAATGGGCCTAAGAGAATGAATCACCGTCAGCAAGAAGAGAATATTCCTTCCAGTAAATCGCTGCTACATTGTGCTAATCCGGATTATTATTATCTGCCCGGAGTTACCCGTGAGTCAGTCCTGTCCCAGCCGCCATCGCGCAAAGTCAGACGGCTTGGAATGAACAATCAGCAGAGATGTCGACATCAAAGCAATGAAGCGCGGGAAGAACGTCAGCAGACCGGCGACTTCTAAAGGTCGTCAAAACCTATAAGGTGCCCTAATATAAAGAAGGGGGACGGCGCACTAACCCCTCCCCCTCAGTGCTCCAATCAGGGGGCCACGCTCTGTGACGACTTCCATGTCTCCTCTGTTTATGAAAATCAAATAGGGAAAATTAAAAAAGTGTACAATACGTTGCCAAAAACGGCGCAAATTAACCCAAATGTATCACCATGGCGCCACGTGGTAAAATATTTTTCCCTTTCCTCCGCAGCCTTTTTTTTTTTTTTTTTTTCGACCCAGCCTTTCATAACTTTTTTGTTTTTCCGTCGACATAGCTGTATGAAGGTTCTTTGTTTTCTTTGCGGGACGAGTATAATGTACTGGGAAACTTTCAGGCCGGGTTCCCGCGGGTCGGATACGCTGTGTAAGAACTACGCGGCGTATCCGACCTGGAACCCGCAGCACGTTCCGTCCGTAATATCCGCTGCGGAAATCAGCACTGAAAAAAAAACCAAGAAACATTTATACTGATCCCCTCCGTCTCTTCTCCGCGTAGTCCGGCGTCCTAAGATGGCGTCGCAGGACACGGGACGCTGCAGCCTGTGATTGGCTGCAACGTTCACATTTTATTTCCTGAGCTGCGAATTTGGCGGCGGAATCGCTGCGATTCCGCCACAAAAATCGCAACACTTGGCTTTCTGTGGCGGGTTTTGCACCCCCATTAAATTCAATGGGGAAAACCCGCAGCGAAAACGCAGCGTCAATTTTTTTCCGTAGCGTTGGCAGGAGATTTTCGAAATCTCATCCACTTTGCTGCTACTGTAACTGCTGCGGAATTTCCACATAGGATTCCGATGCAGAGATTCCACAGCGTTTACGTAACGTGGGAATCCGGCCTTAGGGTAGGAACACGCACAGAGTAAGCACCGCGGGGTTTTTCACGCAAGCGTAATACAATAGCGGCAGAGTCGGTGAGATTTGATCAAATCTCATCCCCAGACCGCGGAAAAAAAATCAGCCGAAAAAAAGTTCATACGTTGACCTGTTTTTTTTTACGCCGCAGCGCGTCAGTTAACGCTGCGGAATCGCTGTTTTACTGTTGCCGGTTTTTCCCATTGAATTCAATGTGGTGGTAAAACACGCAATATAGTGCTATGGGTTGCGACTTTTGAGGCGGAAACGCTGCGATTCTGCCGCAAAAATCGCAATTAAAATAAAAATGTAAAAATAATATTTTTAATTTGAAATGAATAAATAAAGCAAATACTTCCCGCCGACCGTAATCCCAGCGAAGCGATCCCGTCTTCTGAGTGCTCAGGAAAGAGAGAGAGACGCGCCGCCATGACTACGGGCGGGTAAGTTTGCACTATTTTTTTTGATTGCTGCGAGTTTTCTGCAGCGGACATGCCCCCCGAAAAACCGCACCACAATTTGGTGCGATTTTTCGGATGGGATTCCCTGCGGCGTTGTTTTACGCAGAGTATGTGTCCTGACTCCGCCCAGTGCGTTCCTGCACTTAAAAATGATTTTGTGGGGTGGGGAGGAAAAAAAAACCGATTCCTCCGTTGTTTTTTGGGTTTCGTTTTTACAGGGTTGACGTGCGGTAAAAACGAGATGATAACTTTTTTTGTGTGCAAAGAATATCCAAAATTGTCTCTAAATATTGAGGATTGGCGCGGTCCGTGGATTGTGAGGAGCCGATGTAATTCCATGTAATGAACTCCACGTCCCGGTCATTGAGGTGACAATTACACAACAGACCTCGTGTCCCAGCTGTGATGTCCGCGGGGATTTCCCTGTATGAGGAGGTCACATCCTGGGTTCGTTGGCTTTGATCTTGTGTAACCAGAACTTGTTACTGCCGGCGACTACCTGGTGGAGGCTCCAGACACTGAACTCCCCTCCCCCATAACTTAAGGGACTGGCAATCATTCTCATCCTCCACCCCAGCTGCTGCAGAACCTCATATTACAGAACACAACTGCTGCAGAACCTCATAATACAGAACCACAGCTGCTGCAGAACCCCATAATACACACCCCAGCTGCTGCAGTACCTCATAATACACCTAAGCTGCTGCAGAACCTCATAATACACACCCCAGCTGCTGCAGAACCTCATATTACAGACCCAAGCTGCTGCAGAACCTCATAATACAGACCCAAGCTGCTGCAGAACCCCATAATACACACCCCAGCTGCTGCAGAACCTCATAATACACACCCCAGCTGCTGCAGAACCTCATATTACAGACCCAAGCTGCTGCAGAACCTCATATTACAGACCCAAGCTGCTGCAGAACCCCATAATACACACCCCAGCTGCTGCAGAACCCCATAATACACACCCCAGCTGCTACAGAACCTCATAATACACACCCCAGCTGCTGCAGAACCTCATATTACAGACCCAAGCTGCTGCAGAACCTCATAATACACACCTAAGCTGCTGCAGAACCCCATAATACACACCCCAGCTGCTGCAGAACCCCATAATACACACCCCAGCTGCTGCAGAACCTCATAATACACACCCCAGCTGCTTCAGAACCTCATAATACACCTCAGCTGCTGCAGAACCCCATAATACACACCCCAGCTGCTGCAGAACCTCATATTACAGACCCAAGCTGCTGCAGAACCTCATATTACAGACCCCAGCGCTGCAGAACCCCATAATACACACCCCAGCTGGTGCAGAACCTCATAATACACACCCCAGCCACTGCAGAACCTCAGAATACAGACCCCTAGCTGCTGCAGAACCCCATAATACACACCTCAGCTGCTGCAGAACCCCATAATACACACCTCAGCTGCTGCAGAACCCCATAATACACACCCCAACTGCTGCAGAACCTCATAATACACACCTCAGCTGCTGCAGAACCTCATAATACACTCCTCAGCTGCTGCTGCAGAACATCATAATACACACAGCTGCTGCAGAACATCATAATACACTCCTCAGCTGCTGCAGAACATCATAACACACACCCCAGCTGCTGCGGAACCTCATAATACACACCTAAGCTGCTGCGGAAGCTCATAATACACACCCAAACTGCTGCAGAACCTCATAATACACACCCCAGCTGCTGCAGAACCTCATAATACACTCCTCAGCTACTGCAGAACATCATAACACACACCCCAGCTGCTGCGGAACCTCATAATACACACCCCAACTGCTGCAGAACCTCATAATACACACCTAAGCTGCTGCAGAACATCATTATATGTGAATATGACTCCCAATAACTAGATCCTCTGTATTAGGGCCTGTTCACATCTGCGTTCGGTTTCCTTTAATGGGTTTCGTCAGACCTTTCCGTCGGAGGAACCCATCAACGGGAAGGCAAACGGAAACCGTAGCTTCCATTTGCATTACCATTGAATGCAGTCGACTGCGCTATTGATTCCGTAAAAAAAAACCAGAAACCTTACGGAACGGAGACAAACGGAAACCATTAGCAACGGAAGCATTACCTTTGAAATCAATGGTAATGAAAAACGGACGCTATGGTTTCCGTTTGCCTTTCCGTTGATGGGTTCCTCCGACAGAAAGATCTGACAGAACCCATCAACGGAAACCTGGACGCAGATGTGAACACAGCCTTAAACATAGGTTTATGAATTGCCACTGATTGCCTTACACATAGTGAATGATGCTGCCCTCTAGTGGGGATATATTAGAATAGCAACCCATCAAAATCTGCTTTGCCTGTGATGTAGGTTGTCATTATTCTATAAAATAACAACATGGAGTGTGTGACTATAACCTTATTATATTAGCCATAACCTATTAAAATAATTAACATAACAAAACACTATTTGCACAAAAGTTTGGAAATCTTAAAGAGAACCCGTCAGAGGAATTTAGGCCCCAAATCTGCCACCAATCTTTAATTAGGAGGGTGATTGGTTGACAATGATGCCCTTGTATATTATGGCTGGTGCAGTATAAAGTAGAAAAACTTTGAAAATTAGTGTGTTCTTTATGCAAATGAGAGTCCTGGGGGTGGTGCCCCTCCTCTGAAGAGTCACGAGGGGTGGTCCCTCCCGGCTTGATTCACATTTCACAGGTTGGGATACATCATCACCAGCTAGCTCCGACGGCATCCGGCGCGTGCGACGTGCGCAGAAGAAGCCGGGGCCACTACACCTCGCTTCACTGCGCAATGATGTATCCCGACTTGTGGGGATAATATATCTTTATATGGTCAATGCGCTTAGACTTTCTCATACAGATCTCCAAATCCCCTGCATAGACATAGATTTATAAGATAAAATTCTTTCTGCCACCATTAGAGCAATCTCACTGCATACTGCATACTAGTCACCACTAGGGGGAACTCAGGAGCTCGCTGCAACTCAATAATAGGACAGTTTGTAGTGAGCTCCTGAGTTCCCCCTAGTGGTGACTGCTGGGAGCCAGAATTTTATCATTAATTATATGTCTATGCAGGGGATTTGGAGCTCTGTATCAGAAAAACGAAGCTCTGACCGCTATAAAGATATATTCAGAAATTAATCAGGACAAGATGTTGGTCCTAAAAATGACATGATGATAAAAATAGACATTACCTTTATGGCTAGAGCTACTTGCCATATAGAAGGATGTTGTACCCATCTTTGCATGTCCTGTACCATAGGAGTGGATTATGGCCACCATTACTGCACGGTTGTCACCCAACTTTCCTACACTCCTGAGTGGTAAATTTGTTTTGTCAAGCAGCAGTATGGATTATATATCACTGCACCACTAAGCAGATTTGCCATTCAGGACTCTTGAAAAAGCTGAGTGAGCGTTGAATACTACAAGCTGAACTATGATAATATTCATATATCTGGTATGTTCAATGAAAGTGAAGCTGTCAGTACTGAGTGTCCCGCAGGTTGCGGCACGCCATAGAACAGAGCGGCCTGTGAGCACCAGGGGGCAGGTGTTATTCACTGCCAGGAAGGATGTAGCATTCTAGGACGGTGACACTGACTGACAGCAGAGGTGGAGCCTTCACACGTGACGGCTGAGCATCTTATAAGATATGATTCAGGAATAAGGGAGTCATTCACTACAACAGACCCAAGGAAATAGCTGTGAACAGCAGAGAGGGAGAGGACTAAAGCTGCTTCATACAACAGGTCTGTCCTCCATTGAGTCCTAATGTACTACAAGTTATTATTATTATTATTATATTGTTTATTATATGGTAATGTTACTATATCCTGTCCTCGGTCTGTTACATATTATTATTATACATATTATTTTTAATTTTTAATTTTTACTACTATTTGGACTTTTTTAGTAAAAGGTTTTATTTTGTTTATTATGTTTTACAAGTATTATAACTATTATTCTAAATGACTATTTTTTATCATTTATATTTTATTTATTCATTCATACTTATTTCATTGTATTATTTGTATTATCATTATTATATGGTTTATTATTTAGATTTTTAAAATATTTTTATATATATTTTTTATTATTTAGCAAATGTTATTTTATTTATTATTTTTAGATTTTTCATTATTATTATTATTATTATTTTTTTTATTAGTATTTTTTTTTTTTCTTTGATACAATTGAATGTATAAAGCCTAAACAAATAGTCCTCTGTGACCTAAACAGCCTGGACCTTAGACTGATACATTGTAGCAAACTACCAGAGATATATGTGTAGCTGCTGCTGATACAGCATTGTCTAGACTGATACAATTGTATCCACTTCTCAGCTGAAAGCAGGACTTGCTGTAAACAAGATTGTTCTCATTCACTGACAGCAAACACATGTTTAAAATGGTGAGGCATTGAAACACAAAGTATATTATAAAGTTGTAAAACTTTTCAGTTATATAATGATTAAAATAGTGCACCCAGAATTGACAATTATCACCTATCCACAGGATAGGTGATAATTATCTGTTCCCCAATCGCTGGGGACCCTAATGCTGGGACCCCCACCGATTGTGAAAATAAGGGTCCCGAGGATTCCTTCCCAATCTTCGACCTCAGTGAGGAGGTCATTACATGCCCGACCGCTGCTTCATTTAAGCTCTTCCTCACTGCGGGAGTGCGGGGGTTTGGAACCCCTGTTCTTGCGATGAGTCAGGGTCCCAGTAGTGGGGCCCCCAGTGGTCAGACACTTACCACCTTTCCTGCGGATAGGTAATAATTGTCAATTCTAGTACAACCGCTTGCAAACATTATTTTACTGCTTGTTTATTTACTCGTTGTGGCAGATGGATAAATCTTTTATTAGCTGGAAACCGTCAACAAGCAGGCTAGCTGCTGCTGACAGATTTTGTTATGGCTTTACTGAATACTAATTATGGCTTGTGTGAATCCCAAGAGCAGCTTGTTTATTAACACATAAATGACCAAATAGTCTGATTGATACATGATAATGTAATACTTGCATTTGGTGTTAGTCCTTAGGCCGGGGCTCCAGAGCTACAGTGTTCACAAAGTGCAAACCCCGGCCCAAATAAAACAGGCTGTAGGGGGTATTGTTATTGATCAATTCAGACCTACAACAAGATACCATGTTCTAACAACACTAAATATGGACAGAGAATACAATCAGATCCGTCAACAGCATCTTGCTGATGGTTTCCACGTAACAATAGGACATATTTATACGCTGTAGAAATAAAAACAAAAAGATAAAATTAAAATATATTATAGAGATGCTGGATTTTATATTTGCTGACTGCAAAGCCGTTGTTTCTCCAAGATGGAGAAGTTTGTGCCTGCGGCTGTCAGGGCATGTTGGGAGTTGTAGTTTTGCCACAGGTTGGAGAGCCACAGGTTGGAGACCACTGCTTTCTAATAGGTGGAGACTGGAGTATATGAAATTATTTACTGACGGGAATAGAAGTTACATTGCATCACGAATGTAAGGCAGAATTTCCAGACACTGCATCTAAAGATCAGTAAGTGCAGACCGCTAATCCGTCTATTATTCCGGAGAATCAGCCGCGGTTTCTGGTTTTCTGTCATTGCAGGTTATTAGTCATGTGAGGTCTGGAGGCTCCGTGTAAAACACGATTTTATTATCCCAAATTATTCATGTACATTAAAAAAAATTCAAAATAAAATCTGTACTCTACAGCACCACCTGCTGGCTGTTATGGACTCACCCAAAAATATAGAATGATCATATGCATTGTGCCAATATATCATTTGTGGAACCGCAAGTTCCAGCATTTCCCCAATGACCTCCAGCAAAGCATTATGGGAATCTTATAAACTGGACAATTAGGGCATCATTAGAGGACTTGATGTAGAGCAAATATTGTATCCTGGGACTTGTAGTTCTTTATCAGTTATTTTTATGATACACTTGCCTGCATTTCATGCCTGTAGATGATCTCGCAGACTATTTTATAATTGCGCCTCACCTTTTCTTCGTCTTGAATTCTTGCCACAGGGCAGCAGTCCAAGCAGTTCACACACAGAGACGTCTACAGGAGGAGTGTCATTAGGTGTCATTTATTTTTAACTGCATTGAAGCAGCCGTATTATTAGACTGGATCGTTTTTTACTGGGATTTTTTTTGGATACATTTTATTTTGTGGGGCACAGAATGTCATTTTGGCAAAAAGAATAGAACTAAACTGCTATTTTGTGGCAAATCAAATCATTTTTTGATACAGAACACAGTTTTGGGAATTTGAGTTGAGCTTATTTTGTATAAGAGGAGAAGCTCCAAGTATTGGGAAACCCATTGGAGGAAGCTATTCTGTCCATTGATACCATATATTAGTTTCCTGTGAAGTTGTGAAATATCAAAGGCAAAGGACATGAAAGTAACGTGACATGTGCCGCTCAGGTGATTTATGGGACACCCGGTTATTTACAGGTAGAGCGCACTGTATATAGCTTTATGTAAATCCACATTACTAATACATTTCTGTTTTCTTGCCAAATACATGAGAACAAAGTAATGATGAAAAGCAGCGAAGGCGCGGTCACGAGGGAGGACGCTGCTTCACCGTATACAGTAGTGCGCGGTATTTGTGATATTCTAACATGAGGGTAAAAGCAAAAAAATATAACGATAGGATTATGGGAGTGGAGGAAGTTCACAGAAACAGCCTGTATATATATAGTAGTTATATTCTTGTATATAGGAGGCGTTATGTCATGCACATGTTATGTGTGCTGCGGAGCGTATTGGTTTTTTGACATGACATTTCTTCATTCTGGCTGGACCTATGTATTTCTAGGTCTACAGCCAGACTGAGGAAGTCAATGGGGCTCCCGGAATTACGGGAGCGTTGCTAGGAGACGTCAGTAAATAGTCACTGTCCATGGTGCTGAAATAGTTAAGCGATCGGCAGTAAGGGTATGTGCACACACACTAATTACGTCCGTAATTGACGGACGTATTTCGGCCGCAAGTAGTGGACCGAACTCAGTGCAGGGAGCCGGGCTCCTAGCATCATACATATGTACGATGCTAGGAGTCCCTGCCTCTCCGTGGAACTACTGTCCCGTACTGAAAACATGATTACAGTACGGGACAGTTGTCCTGCAGAGAGGCAGGGACTCCTAGCATCGTATATAACTATGATGCTAGGAGCCCGGCTCCCTGCACTGTGTTCGGTCCGGTACTTGCGGCCGAAATACGTCCGTAAATTACGGACGTAATTAGTGTGTGTGCACATACCCTAACTGTTTCTGCACCCTGGACAGTGACTACCGATCACAATATACATCAACCTGTAAAAAAAATAGAAGTTCATACTTACCGAGAACTCCCTGCTTCTTCCTCCAGTCCGGCTTCCCAGGATGACGTTTCAGTCTAAGTGACGGCTGCAGCCAATCACAGGCCAATCACAGGCTGCAGCCAATCACAGGCCAATCACAGGCTGCAGCCAATCACAGGCCAATCACAGGCTGCAGCAAACCACAGGCCAATCACAGGCTGCAGCGGTCACATGGACTGCCGCGTCATCCAGGGAGGGCGGGCTGGATGCCGAAAGAGGGACACGTCACCAAGACAACGGCCGGTAAGTATGAAATTCGTTTACTTTCACTAGGGAAAGGGCTGTCCCTTCTCTCTATCCTGCACTGATAGAGAGAAGGGAAGTGCTTTCACCGCAGTCCGCAGCAGCTAGTCCGCATCAATTTAATGCCCAATCAATTTAGCCGTTGCGTATTCAGGGGAAGAGGGCTTCCCTTCTCTATATCAGTGCAGGATAGAGAGAAGGGACAGCACTTTCCCTGGTAAAACGAAAAGAAATTCATACTTACCCGGCCATTGCCTTGGTGACGCGTCCCTCTTTCGGCATCCAGCCCGACCTCCCTGGATGACGCGGCACATAGTCTTGTGTATATAGGAGCAGTATTATAGTAGTTATATTCATGTATATAGGAGCAGTATTATAGTAGTTATATTCTTGTATATAGGGGCAGTATTATAGTAGTTATATTCTTGGATATAGGGGTAGTATTATAGCAGTTATATTCTTGTATATAGGAGGCAGTATTATAGTAGTTATATTCTTGTATATAGGAGCAGTATTATAGTAGTTATATTCTTGTATATAGGGGGCAGTATTATAGTAGTTATATTCTTGTATATAGGGGGCAGTATTATAGTAGTTATATTCTTGTACATAGAGGACAGTATTATAGCAGTTATATTCTTGTATATAGTGGCAGTATTATAGTAGTTATATTCTTGTATATAGGGGGCAGTATTATAGTAGTTATATTCTTGTATATAGGAGCAGTATTATAGTAGTTATATTCTTGTATATAGTGGCAGTATTATAGTAGTTATATTCTTGTATATAGGGGGCAGTATTATAGTAGTTATATTCCTGTATATAGGAGCAGTATTATAGTAGTTATATTCTTGTATATAGGAGGCAGTATTATAGTAGTTATATTCTTGTATATAGGGGCAGTATTATAGTAGTTATATTCTTGTATATAGGAGCAGTATTATAGTAGTTATATTCTTCTATATAGCAGCAGTATTATAGTAGTTATATTCTTATATATAGGAGGCAGTATTATAGTAGTTATATTCTTGTATATAGGGGCAGTATTATAGTAGTTATATTCTTGTATATAGGGGCAGTATTATAGTAGTTATATTCTTGTATATAGGGGCAGTATTATAGTAGTTATATTCTTGTATATAGGGGCAGTATTATAGTAGTTATATTCTTCTATATAGGAGCAGTATTATAGTAGTTATATTCTTGTATATAGGGGCAGTATTATAGTAGTTATATTCTTATATAGGAGCAGTATTATAGTCGTTATATTCTTGTATATAGGGGGCAGTATTATAGTAGTTATATTCTTGTATATAGGGAGCAGTATTATAGTAGTTATATTTTTGTATATAGGAGCAGTATTATAGTAGTTATATTCTTGTATATAGGGGCAATATTATAGTAGTTATATTCTTGTATATAGGAGCAGTATTATAGTAGTTATATTTTTGTATATAGGAGGCAGTATTATAGTAGTTATATTCTTGTATATAGGGGCAGTATTATAGTAGTTATATTCTTGTATATAGGAGCAGTATTATAGTAGTTATATTCTTCTATATAGCAGCAGTATTATAGTAGTTATATTCTTATATATAGGAGGCAGTATTATAGTAGTTATATTCTTGTATATAGGGGCAGTATTATAGTAGTTATATTCTTATATAGGAGCAGTATTATAGTCGTTATATTCTTGTATATAGGGGGCAGTATTATAGTAGTTATATTCTTGTATATAGGGAGCAGTATTATAGTAGTTATATTCTTGTATATAGGAGCAGTATTATAGTAGTTATATTCTTGTATATAGGGGCAATATTATAGTAGTTATATTCTTGTATATAGGAGCAGTATTATAGTAGTTATATTTTTGTATATAGGAGGCAGTATTATAGTAGTTATATTCTTGTATATAGGGGCAGTATTATAGTAGTTATATTCTTGTATATAGGAGCAGTATTATAGTAGTTATATTCTTCTATATAGCAGCAGTATTATAGTAGTTATATTCTTATATATAGGAGGCAGTATTATAGTAGTTATATTCTTGTATATAGGGGCAGTATTATAGTAGTTATATTCTTGTATATAGGGGCAGTATTATAGTAGTTATATTCTTGTATATAAGGGGCAGTATTATAGTAGTTATATTCTTGTATATAGGGGCAGTATTATAGTAGTTATATTCTTCTATATAGGACCAGTATTATAGTAGTTATATTCTTGTATATAGGGGCAGTATTTTAGTAGTTATATTCTTCTATATAGGAGCAGTATTATAGTAGTTATATTCTTGTATATAGGGGGCAGTATTATAGTAGTTATATTCTTGTATATAGGGAGCAGTATTATAGTAGTTATATTCTTGTATATAGGAGCAGTATTATAGTAGTTATATTCTTGTATATAGGGGGCAATATTATAGTAGTTATATTCTTGTATATAGGAGCAGTATTATAGTAGTTATATTCTTGTATATAGGGTCAGTATTATAGTAGTTATATTCTTGTATATAGGGAGCAGTATTATAGTAGTTATATTCTTATACATAGGAGGCAGTATTATAGTAGTTATATTCTTGTATATAGGGTCAGTATTATAGTAGTTATATTCTTGTATATAGGAGCAGTATTATAGTAGTTATATTCTTGTATATAGGGAGCAGTATTATAGTAGTTATATTCTTGTATATAGGGGGCAGTATTATAGTAGTTATATTCTTGTATATAGGGAGCAGTATTATAGTAGTTATATTCTTATATATAGGAGGCAGTATTATAGTTGTTATATTCTTGTATATAGGGTCAGTATTATAGTAGTTATATTCTTGTATATAGGGGCAGTATTATAGTAGTTATATTCTTGTATATAGGAGCAGTATTATAGTAGTTATATTCTTGTATATAGAAGCAGTGTTATAGTAGTTATATTCTTGTATATAGGGAGCAGTATTATAGTAGTTATATTCTTGTATATAGGGGCAGTATTATAGTAGTTATATTCTTGTATATAGGGAGCAGTATTATAGTAGTTATATTCTTGTACATTGGAGCAGTATTATAGTAGTTATATTCTTGTATATAGTGGGCAGTATTATAGTAGTTATATTCTTGTATATAGTGGGCAGTATTATAGTAGTTATATTTTTGTACATAGGGGGCAGTAATGTTTATACAGACATCTAAAGCTTTTTTGACATGTTGGGAGTTGTAGTCTTGCAACAGCTAAGGAACTAAAGGTTGCAGATCACAGATGTATCTGTGTGATGCAACATCAATAGGGCACGTGAATATTATGCCGCCTGGTGTGATATCTACAATATAAGGAATATAATATAGTATATAGTGTAATTCCTCTCAGTCACTGGGCAAAATAAATATATTGTGCAAAGCATTTATTACTGTACCGAGAATGACCTTGGTTGACACGATTAGTCATTTATTTTGTTATTCTTACTTTCTGCTGGATTAGTTGATGACATCATATCTTGGGGTTCCGTAATCTTGGCAAAACTCCTGTGCCACCTCATGTGACCACATGGGCACTGCCACTGACACTTAGCCTGGCAGCTGTTTTGTACACGTGAGTGAACTTTCTGTATTAGGTAGAATAGTGAGTAATAGATTTGGAATCTGCAATGTGTCCTGCACCCTGACTCACCCGTCCTCAGCATTCCTGCCTGCTCTTCAGTAAAGCCCAAGGATTTCTTAAAGACTTCTTGCATATGCCTTGCACCCCCTCTTAATATAAGGGGGTTCCCTGATTTTTACATATTTAGGTGCCCATGGTGAGGGGTTTCCCTAAGCAGATTCCTATCACCGTCTACAAACAGGGGATGGAGCCCACCTGAGCTATGGTCCTTCCCACCATGGGATCCATAGCAGCTCAATAAGCTTCATGTATTGTATGTACGTATCATTTAAAGGGCATCTCCACTCTTAGTGCAAATCCACTGTTACATTTTCTCCCTATATAGGATTTTTCTCATTTTGTAAAACATGTGAATAACTCTGTGTCCAGACACTGAATGAAGCAGCTCTTTCTGTCTCTCTCAGAGCAGTAAATCTCAGCATAATCTTAAACACCAATCAGCATCTGAGTTACATGTAGCCAATCAGCTGCCTGACAACACAGCCTTGTGTCTCTAGCTGGGAAACTCCCACAATTCTTTGCTGTTTACAACCCCTTTACAGTTGAGTATATTCATGTACTAGGACATAGTGACTGAGCCCTGTGATCTTTACAAGGTTTAGTGATCACATGATGGTGACGTTCATGGATTTATTTGTGACATATTTTACAATAAAAAAAAATATTTTATTAATTTTACTCAACTGCAAATTGTATAGGCCTCATATGTGGTCATCTTGATGATATAATTGTCCGGTGAATAGATCTTCATGAAAATAACAAAAAAAAACTTTCCCAGACTCCTCATTAGCAAATCTATACATTGAGACCATTCACTTCTTAAAGGGGTTTTCCATGATATTACATTGAAGTATAGGCCATCAATGGTATATCCTGGAAAAACCCTTTAAGTAGGCAAATTTCGATATTCAGGAGCTGGATACTTTTCAGCAGATCCGCTGGGTGACAACCAATATGGCTGCCATGACAGCTTCATTACTGGGCGAAAAAGCTTACACAGCTTACCCAGAATCCTGAAAAGAATTGCCGAGATGATGGATCCGCTCCTACCCATAATACGGCTTAAAGGAACACTATAGGCAAAACTGATGCATTACGTTATGTGTAGTGCAGGGCTTGAGTGGGCGGAGCCTGACACAAGAAGTCAAAGAAAACCAAAGAGATCATCATTGTGTCATGCTCCGCCCCCTCAGGCCCTGTACTACGCATAACACAATGCATCAGTTTTTGGCTTGGAGTTTTCCTTTAAATAGAAGGCTGGTTGACCCGGTGGGAGCTGGACATGGTGGGTTCTGGTTTGGTGGCCATTTTGGCTGTATCCCAGTTTTGTTTTACGTTAATATATTGTATATATCTGTATTTGCAGAACAAGACCCGGTATAAACTAGCAGCGTAATTTGTGGGATCCAACGGATTATCGCCTGAGACGACTTGTGGGATCTTCCAACCCTTTGGTATTGAGAGATCCTAATCCTAATCTGGTCAGAGGGTCACAAGACCTCGACCAACCTCCTCACGATGCCTCGTCTTTCCTTCATCACCGGGGGGAAGAAGGCCAAGCGCATGTTACGTACGGGGACGTTAAGGAAGCCGCGGAGTCTTCAGAGTCAGGACTACCAGACCTTGCAGGAGAAATATCTGAGGAGCAAGCAGCTGTTTGTGGATGAGACCTTCCCGGCCGAGATCAGCTCCATTGGCTGCGGAGACCTTGTACGAAAACTGCCGCCATGCGTGGAATGGAGGAGGCCGCAGGTGAGCGACATTTTCTGGTAACGTTTAGGGTGCATGCCCAATTGCCGCATTGTACAACCACATCATTTCACTGCTAGGTTAAGTTCACACAGGGCGGATACGTTACGTAAAATCACACGGCGTATCCGCCCTGGTCGCCGTAGGGAATTCCGGTCAAAAAACTGCAGCAAATTGCGGAGCAGTTTTTCGGTTGGAAGGTCCGCTGCAGAAATCCTGCACTAAAGAAAATATGGATACTCACCTTGGCGACGCGTCCCTCTGCCGTCCTGACATTCTGCAGCCCTGGGATAACGTTTCATCCCATGTGACCGCTGCAGCCAATCACAGGCACATGGGATGAAACGTCATCCCAGGTGGACGGCCTGGACGAAGAAGCACAGAATTCTGGGTAAGTATAAGTTTTTTTTCTCATGAGTTGCGATTTTTTTTTTTGGGAGGAATTTCTGAACTTTCGGAACAAAACTGGATAAATGAAAACTGTGGGAAGGGGTTAATATTGGATTCTTCCTGCTTGTAAGGGAAGAAAATCTGATCATATCAATTTATTGAGGAATAGCCATTTAAGCAATCTCTTTATATATTATTGTAGGGGCACCAAATATATAGGGAACTATCCTGATAACACAATTGCGCGGTGTAATTGCTATTTAAGCGATTCACAATACATGAGCGCAGATTCACGGCTAAATAGAACAAACCCTAGAACATATTAGGGGATTGTTACTTCAGCGATTGTCTTGTATATTTCTACATTTAAGTTCAAACAACTTACATATAATTATATATTTCGTAAAAATGTTCAGGCTGCACAACAGGGATTAAATCGGCGGCGGTTAAAATTTACGGCTTTTTTTTTTTTTTTTGCTCCGTTCACCTCTTTACTTAATTAAGGAAAGCGACCGGCTGTAATTATTTCTGCAACTCACATTCGTTATGTCAAACTATAAAACTGTGCGGTATCTACACGAGGCCGGGACAAAAATATTCCCAAGATAATGAGAAAAATGAAACACTAAACTTTAATATCCTCATATTCACAGGAGCTGGTGAAGAATCCGCAGTTCTTCGCTGAAAACGCCAGCCGCTTTGATTTGCACCAGGGACTCACAGGTACTGTGATATTCAGCCACTGCTTTACCCTGATTAGACACACAGTACAGAATATAAAGCTAATGATTGTAATTTATTAACTTGTACTCCAGTTACATCCAAAGCTGCGTTCGCAATCTTACAGACTGTCACTTCCAATCCGTCAACCCTAATGGTTATAATCTACTTATCCCTGCGTCCTTGAGGTCATCGAGCCAACAGGCTAGCAGAATTGTAAATGCAGCTTTGGATGTGACTGGAGTAGAAGGCATAAATGAACTTAAGGTTTGTAAAGCAAGGCGTTTGCAGAGTTACTTGCTTTATCATTAGATTCTGATTGTAAACGGTGTTCAGAGTGGAGCTAAGATGAAAAGTTAGGTCCATCTCAAACAAACAAAATAAAATAGTGGTTGCTGGGGAGGGAGTATGTTAAAATAGTAAGAAATCTGTTCTGTGCATCAGTCATTAGGACTTTTTGAGGTGGAGTAAGGAGGAGCTGCCCTCGATTACATCTATACATTATTATATTTACAGGCTAAGCTATTGACCATATTACTGTTCCTCGGGGGCGTGTCTATGACAATATTCTGCATGTGCTTAGTTATCTTACCCTTATTTACCAGATCCCAATGAATACTTTAAAATGGGCATCCTACTTTATTCTTACCCATAAACCTTAGCACAAATTTGCCCCGACTTGATACATAGAATATGTTTGTGGTATGAGCATGGCAGATCTGATGATCGTTCAATCATAATGTAACACGGCTTCTGAGATAATTGGGGGATGGGTCGCCTTATCATTTCCACTATCTTCCAGAAAATTGCTGGTTCTTGGCTGCCCTCGCCTCCGTCACCTTCCACAAAAACCTACTGGCCAACGTGGTCCCTCGTAACCAGAGCTTTGACAAGAACTACGCCGGAATCTTCCACTTCCGAGTGAGTATCACTTCTTATTCCCACACGGTGTATCACTTTTGTCTGGCGTATTCCTTTAAGCTTTCTGGTACCTGAGAAGCAGTGATCTAAAACAAGTCTGTGCAGCACAGAGAGGCAGTCTTCTGTGCAGATACTAAAACAAAAGCAACATGAGTGGTTATAATCTTTCTGGTTCCTGTATTCTTTCCCCATTGCTTATTTTTTTCTTTTGTTTAACCCTAAAGCTGAATAATGCTGATGCTTCCGAATGCCTGGGTAGTTGCATCTAAAAACAATCCCGTGAAGGAGAGGCAGTACTTTATACAGCAAACACTAAATTTAAAGCAATATTAAAACGTATAATCTTTGTTGTGTCTTTATGTTTCCACCGTTATTTTTCTTATTATTATTTTTAACCCTAAACTACATGTTTTCTATTACCTGAGTAGAAAGGATCTAGAACAAGCCTGTGTAGCATCGGAAGGCAGTACATTGTACAGCAGACACTAAATCTGAAGCAATAGGAGAAGCAGGGTTGGATCCAGCACGAAGCATAAGATAAAATGGAAAGGAATTTCCAAGTTTAATGGGCCAATAATTTGGCAGGTTAAAAAATCAGGATCTGGGTACACAGCGTGACATCCTGTTAGTGTAAGGAAAAATTGTGATGATGGTTGAAAGCCTACGCGTTTCAGACGCTACGAGCGTCCTTAATCATGGCTGAAGCAATATCATAATCATTCCACCCTCTCTTCTGTCTGTATGTTTCCTCCTTATCCTGATTGTTTTCTTAGCCCTCCAGTTTTCTATTGCCTGAGTAGGAAAAATCTAGAAAAGCCTGTGTTGCAAGGAGAGTCAATACCTTGTACAGCAGATACTAAATCTAAGGCAATATTATAACTTACACTATTTCTCGTACCTGCATGTTTCCGAACTTATCGTGCTTGTTTTTATTGACCTCTAAGATACATGTTTTATGTTGCCTGAGTAGGAAGGATTTAGAACAAGCCTGTGTAGCATCGGAAGGCAGTACATTGTACAGCAGACACTAAATCTGCAGCAATATCATAATAATTTCAATCTCTCTTCTGTCTGTATGTTTCCTCCTTATCCCACATTTTTTCTTAGCCCCTCAGCTATATGTTATCTATTGGTTGAGTAGAAAGGATCTAGAACAAGTCCGTGTAGCATGGGGAGGCAGCACATTGTACAGCAGACACTAAATCTGAAGCAATATCATGATCATTCCAATCATTCTTCTGTCTGTATGTTTCCTCCTTATCCTGCTTGTTATCTTAGCTCCTCAGCTACATGTTTTCTATTGCCTGAGTAGGAAAGATCTAGAAAAGCCTGTAAAGCAAGGAGAGTCAGTACCTTGTACAGCAGATACTAAATCTAAGGCAGTATTATAACATACAATATTTCCTGTGCCTGCATGTCTCCTCTCTTACCTTGCTTGCTTTTAATCACCTATAAGATTCATGTTTTCTATTGTCTGAGTAGGAAGGATCTGGAACAAGTCCGTGTAGCATGGGGAGGCAGCACATTGTTCAGCAGACACTAAATCTGAAGCAATATCATGATCATTCCAATCATTCTTCTATCTGTATGTTTCCTCCTTATCCTGCTTGTTATCTTAGCCCCCCAGCTACATGTTTTCTATTGCCTGAGTAGGAAAGATCTAGAAAAGCCTGTGTAGCAAGGAGAGTCAATCCCTTGTACAGCAGATACTAAATCTAAGGCAGTATTATAACATACAATATTTCCTGTGCCTGCATGTCTACTCTCTTACCTTGCTTGTTTTTAATCACCTATAAGATTCATGTTTTCTATTGTCTGAGTAGGAAGGATCTGAAACAAGTCTGTGTATCATGGGGAGGCAGCACATTGTTCAGCAAAAAACTAATTCTAAAGCAATATTATAATCATTCCAATCTTTCTTGTGTTTGTAGGGTTCCTCTTTATCCTGCTTGTTTTTTAACCCCTAAGCTACATGTTCTCTCATGTTTTCTGTTGCCTCAGTAGAAGGAATCTAGAAAAACCTGCATGAAGAGGCAGTCTGTTGTGTGGCAGATATTGGAACTAAAGCAGTATAATAACTTACAATCGTTGTTTCTATTTCCCTTTTTATCTTTCATCCTTTTTTATTTCTTTTTAACCCTGAATCTTCAGGAATTATATTCTTTTAATGCTTTTTATTGCCCTGGTCGGAGGCAGCTCAAACAAGTCTGTGTAAAAAGTAGAGGCACTCTATTATACAACAGATACTAAAGCAAACATCTGCTTAATTGCTATATTAATCCACTTTGTGTGTTTTTCCGCCTTCTTTTTGTTATTGTCTATTGTGTGTTTTATTTGGACAATTTTCCGCGTCCCTGCAGATTCTAGCAGTGACCGTGCAGCGAGATCATTATAATCTCCTTGTACAGCTTTGCTTTATGGCAGTTGCAATCTCTTGACGTGCAGTAATGTTAATATTTATTTACTGCTCATCATTACTTTGGGTATTACTCAGCACGAGTCTGTACCTATAAATACACAGAACCAGACTTACTATGAAGTGTAATAAGCATTCATTATCAGGGTTGTGCGTGGCACTAATGGCGTTCTATGGAGGAGCGAGGCTCTGAAGCTCTGCACCATTTATTCCAGCTCCAGTTAAACCAGATTTCATTCAAATAAATAACACAATGTATATTGCACAAGCGTATGGAGGACGCTGATATCAGCAGCTACTAGATTACCACCCCCCATGGCGCTACTGGTGGAGCAGCACTTGTTGTCTGAAGATCGCTTTTTCACAGTTATTAAGGTCTAGGTGTAGGATTATTATACAGTATCCACTTGTCTTTCGAGCGCTTTGTAATAATTTTAATAATGTTCTTGTTTTTCCATTCCAGTTTTGGCGATTTGGGGATTGGGTGGATGTGGTCGTGGACGATCGCTTGCCTGTGGATAAAGATGGGAAGCTCCTTTTTGTCTCATCTGCAAGGAAGAATCTGTTTTGGGGGGCTCTTCTGGAGAAAGCCTATGCCAAGTAAGCATCTTCAGATGTAGCAGAGCTGAGTTTGTCATTTGGCAACGCCATTGGTGTTTTTCTATTATTTTTTTTTATTTTTTTACATAGGACTGCAGGTAAATCTACTTAACAATACCCTGGTGAACAGTTAAATATACATTAGGTTCTTCATCCCTCCGGTGACTGTGTAGCAAAAAGCTCTACTCCGCCAGTAGGGGCAATAATTGATTTAATTGTGGAGATCTCTCGGGGGGAACGTATTGACACAGCACTTCAGCCCCCATCACTTTGCAGAGGGAAGATGGCCACCAATCCTCGGTACTGGATCAGGCACCCTACGGGCAGTGTGTTATTTTTCACATTTTTAGGCTATGTTCACACCTGCGTTGTGTCATTCCGTTGTTCTGCTCCGTCAGGGAATAACAGAAGCAACGGTTCCATTGCACAATGGACACCGCCAGTGGCCGACGGAACATATTGACTTTAATAGGTTCTGTCGGCTTTTCGTCGGGGTGTCTGTGGTTTTACCAGAGACAATAGCGCAGCATGCGGCGCTATTGTCTCCGGTAATCTCGGTCGAATCTGTGACGGAGGCCCCTAGCGGAGCCTCCAACGCAGATGTGAACAGGGCCTTAGTGCTACATTTGGGTAGAGGGTGAAGGGAGAGACTGGAAGAAGAAACATTGTCTCCTAAACAGAGGGTTCCTTTAAATGACCTATTTAGCTCTGCTACATCTGATTGTCAACATTAGTCTCATTATAGATTTTCCGTGAAATTCTCATAACTATATGGAATGGAGAAGCAGTCAGACTAAGTGAGATTTCATAACCCGCCTGACGTGTAGGTGTACAGGAATTCCTATCGTGCTTTTGAGGCATCATAAACCAGAGAACAAGTTCTTCAAGTTGTAATTAAGACGCGTTGTCACCAGATCCTGATCTAGCAGGACTGCCGATGGGGAATGGGGACACTTTAAATGCATTTCTTCAAGTGATCTTTCACTTTAGGATCCGTTACAAATAAACATATTTTCCAGGAGGAGATCACAACCACAATGATAATCGAACCTTCATTTTTTTTGGTGTCCTCCCATAATTCCTAGCATTCAACTTAAAAAATCCGTCTGTTCATCCTGAGCTTCCTGGTTCACGAATAGAATGACAAAACGACAGTAAAGACTGCCACTCACACTGGCATAGGAGATAGAGAGTTGGCAGAATGTAACATAACAATGTAAATATATATAAATACCATTCAGAGTCTTTAGAAAGCTGGGCTTTAACCCTTATGTGGACTGTAATGGCGACCTCTAGTGGGTTTTAACTAAAGAGAGAAATAATCTTTTAGTCTTAGGGTATGTTCACACGGCCTATTTACGGACGTAAATCGGGCGTTTTTGCCCCGAATTACGCCCGAAAATAGCGCCTCAATAGCGCTGACAAACATCTGCCCATTGAAAGCAATGGGCAGACGTTTGTCTGTTCACACGAGGCGTATATTTACGCGCCGCTGTCAAATGACGGCGCGTAAATAGACGCCCGCGTCAAAGAAGTGACCTGTCACTTCTTTGGCCGTAATTGGAGCCGCTATTCATTGACTCCAATGAATAGCAGCGCTAATTACGGCCGTAATTGACGCGGCGTTCAAGCGCCTGCACATGCCGGTACGGCTGAAATTACGGGGATGTTTTCAGGCTGAAACATCCCCGTAATTTCAGCCGTAACGGACGCCCTCGTGTGAACATACCCTTAAACTGGTCACAGAATTTATGATATGGAACAGAACATGCGTCTCTAATCAGTTACAAGGCGTTTAAGGAGATAAAGAAATAAGATGATTGTTGTGAAATTACAGAAGTTATGTCAGGACTTGTAGACAAAAAATGGAAAATTAAAAGGTTTATATCAATTTACCATCAATTCCAGTTCTTGTCCACCAGAGGGCAGTGGTGTAACACCTTTCCCATCTTTACTGGTTTCCTATGTCCAATATGAAATAAATTGACAATGTCTCTGAAGAGTTAACTGTTTCTTACACCTCAAAAGAGATTTTTGAGCGATTATAATGACGGTGCTTAATACAATTTGAAATTTATCTGGCACGCAGTCCTCGATTTAGAGCAGCCCCCTTTTCATTGTGGCATACATTACCCCCGGCATCAGTAGGCAGCTATTGCCATTTTACTCCAATCAGGAGCCTTCCAGAAAAAAATGGAGGAAACGATCTGGAAACTCGGGTGTAGATACCTGTCATAATTCTACTCCTAAAAAGAGTTTTATTCAGTTCAGATATTGAATTCTATAATTATTGTCCACACAGAAATGTTTCTCTATGTTTTCATATGTTGGGTTTTTCGTTAATAATACCAGACTGAGGCTCCCAAACCGCTAAAGGTTAGGGGAAAATTACAACTCTGCAGGGCACCTGGGCCACCACCACTATATATATATATATCTTCATTGGCGCTTGTACTCTGATGACCCCTAGTGGCCAGATTAACTTATGACTTTCTTCCCTCATAGACTTTGCGGTTCTTATGAAGACTTACAGATTGGCCAAGTGTCTGAAGCTCTGGTAGATTTCACCGGCGGTGTCAACATGACCATCAAATTAGAGCAGGCTCCTCCGGATCTGTGGCAGATCATGATAAGAGCAGCGTACAGCGGGTGTCTGATGGGATGTCAAACCCGATCAGGGGTAAGACCAATCTATTCTTCACTAATATATTTTTATACTATACGATATACTATATTTTTCAAACAGGCCTGATTAATATTCACGAGGCCTAATTAATATTCATGAGACCAGCCTAATTTTCATGAGGCCTGATCAATGTCCATCAGACTAATATTAAATAGGCCGGACCAATATTCATGTGGCCTTATTTATATTCACAATGCCTGATTAATATTCACAATGCCTGATGAATATTCACAATTCCTGATTAATATTCACAGTGCCTCATGAATATTCAAAATGCCTGATTAATATTCATGATGCCTGATTAATATTCACAATGCCTGATTAATATTCATGATGCCTGATTAATATTCATAATTCCTGATTAATATTCACGATGCCTGATTAATATTCACGATGCCTGATTAATATTCACAATGCCTGATTAATATTCACGATGCCTGATTAATATTCACAATTCCTGATTAATATTCATAATGCCTGATTAATATTCACGATGCCTGATTAATATTCACAATGCCCGATTAATATTCACAATTCCTGATTAATATTCATAATGCCTGATTAATATTCACGATGCCTGATTAATATTCACAATGCCTGATTAATATTCATGATTCCTGATTAATATTCACAATTCCTAATTAATATTCACAATGCCCGATTAATATTCATGATGCATGATTAATATTCATGAGGTTGTACAACACTCTCCATAAGAGCTGGAAATATATTATTTCTGGCAATGAACAAGATTTTTTTGGGGCTTAGTATTTTTTTCTCTGTTTATTTATAAGTCGTCCATTATTGTTTTATCGCTGATCGGGGATTTCGTGGTTGTGATCTGTGACTTTTGTTGTATTTTAGCCTGAAAGAGTCCTGGAGAACGGATTAGTGGCCGGACATGCGTACACTGTGACCGGAATCAGAACGGTAAAATTCGCTATTGCAAACCTCCTCCATGAAAGCGTCTCTCCCCCGTCCTCTGTGAAGCGACTTTCCCTGTTTGTGTTGCATAATGAGTAAATTCTTCCATCACTTCTCTCCAGGTGACCTGCAAATCTGGAACAGAAAATTTAGTCAGGCTGAGAAACCCATGGGGAAAGATTGAATGGAAAGGAAATTGGAGTGACAGGTAAGTCAAATAAAAAAAAATAATTAAAAAAACGGTATTTCCATATTTCGTACTATACTGCCCTCTAGTGGACACATGTAACACTACAGAATGCAAAAAATATTTAAACTAATTAAATTACAACTAGTTCTGTAAAACAACATTTTATCATTCTAGCCAAATGGAAAATAGATCACAACTTCGCCAAATTCCCAAATTGTTAAAATTCTGAATTCAAAATTCAGAATTCTAAATTAAAAAAATAATTATAATATATTATAATTTTTTTTTAAATATATTTCTATTTTGTTTAAATAATGCAACATTTATACCGTACATGGCCTAGATTTATTACAGTTTTCCCTGTGGCTAAAATGAAAAAATTCTTATATTTTTTTCTCTCTTTTTTTGTGACTCTAAAACCAAATCCCAGTGTGAAACTAATTGAAGGCAAGCGAAGCACGGGTCCATTCTTCATCTTATTCCCGCTGTAATCTTTGTGATAAATCTATGTGTCCATTGTCTTTTTTCCATCCATATTCTTAATGTTGTTTTTTTCAAACAGTTCCTCAAAATGGGACCAACTCAGCTTCAAGGAAAGACTACTACTGCGGAAGAGCCGAGAAGACGGAGAATTCTGGTATGAAAAGAGTTAAAAATCTCCACCTTTTAACACTATATCATCATATCTTCGCTCATTCGTTTCTTAATATAGGGATCGGAGCTTCAAATCCCCTGCATAGACATAGAGTAACCTGATAAAATTCTGCCTCCCTGCAGCCACCACTAGGGGGAGCTCACTGCATACTGTTTTATTATTGAGTTCAATGAGTACAATGTATGCAGTATATTTTCACTGTAAACAAATAGGAAAATGATACACCATAAAACTATTCAGATTCTGCCTCTTGTGAGGTGGATAAGTAAAGAAAAATGGCTGCCACCCGGGATAAAATAATGGGATGACATGATTAGTGAAGCTGCTTTTTTTTTTGGCGCAGGATGTCCATTGAGGACTTTGAGGCTCATTTGGTAGAGCTGGTCATCTGCAAGCTGACCCCTGACCTGATGAGTCATGAGAACGGCAAGGAGTGGACGCTATCAATGCAAATAGGGAAATGGGTGGATGGCAGCACGGCGGGCGGCAGAATGACCTATACAGGTAATGCCCAGCATCATCTCTGGTTACCCCCAGAGCAGCACTGACCTGTCATTGATACATTGTATTGTTATATGTATACAGAGTCCTACTGGAAAAATCCCCAGTACCGGCTGAAGATCCAAGTGGGAGACAACATGGAGAAACACACAAATTCCTGCAATGTCCTGGTGTCGCTCCTTCAAAAGCAGAACCATAAACACAGGAACCAGTCCCCTCCCCTCTACATCGGGATTTCCATCTTCAAGGTGAGGACATGATGGGTTTCGATTATTGGTGAAATATAGGGCAGCGGTCTGCAACCTGTGGCTCCCCAGATAATGCGAGACTACAACTCCCACCATGTCCTATGAGAGAGAGATTACTTATAGTCACATATATCATTGTAATTACTTACAACTTAACTTAACTTGTACTGATCTGAAGTTACTTTGTGTTTTATACTCCATTCACATCCAAAGCTGCATTCAAAAATTCTCCTGGCTGCCTGTCAGTATCCATCAACACAACGCTATGAGAGCAGGTTTATATTTTCTACCATAATGCAGATTAAACGCTGTACAGGAACAGAGATTAACACAGCCAGGAGATAGGAGGTCACTCAGTTTGAGTGCTAAAAGAAAACCAGCAGATTTGTAAATGCAGCTTTGGGTGTGACTGGAGTATGGCATAGTGTAATTTGCAATAATTACTCTGTTTGATGTTCAGTAGTGGAGTTATCTATTGATTCTTTCTAAATTCGGTACAAAAGATATTTTGGGTCTATGCTCAGAACAATTATCTGAAATTCCGAACTATTAGAAGTTCGGATGTGTATACAGAGGTAGTTATACTAAGTATTTGGTGTAGGCATCTCTAAAGTGCCCTCCATCCTGCTAATCTGGCATTGACACTCTTTTTGGGTCATGCCGGATTAGCAGAATTTCCGGACCATTGAGCGCCGGATTAACAAACTTCTTCTGTAATTGTATAAAACGGAATGTCAGAGATAAAATGACAAAATTGTAGAGAAATTCTGTATTTCAGGTGGAGTAACAGAATAATTTATGAGCCGTATATAATATGGGGGGCTTCTGCGCTCTATCCAGCCCTTGTGTAAAATATTACCCCGATTTTTTTAACATTAAATGAGCGGCTATTTATTCTTACGGCCTGTTGGGGGCAGTGTTGCTATCCACTTCCATCAAACCTATCTTTAGCTTCCATGATTTCACTGTGCTGCATTGCATTCTGGGAGATGTAAGTTTTCTATATCTCATTATATTTTTTTGTCTTCCAGGTGCCATTGGAGGTGAGTTGCAACAATGTTTCAGTTGGAACTGTTTGATGATACAATGTAGCAGAATGAGACGGTGCAGTATGCTGACAATTCGATGATACTAGTCAGAGGGGGCAGTAAATTCTGTCTCTTATTAATACACCGCCCCTTTAAGACAAATGTCAAAACCGATATCATAGGGAATTTAAAATTCCAAAAATGGAAGGCCTTGAGCCGCCGCTATAAACAAGGCCTCGCTGTGGGCGGGAAGGTTGGTATAAAGCCGCTCTTTGTGGATGACGGATTTAACGGTTTGTCATAATTTAATAATAATAAATATTAACCGTAATTGTACGCTTGGCTAAAAGTGGAATAATGGGGGAGGGGAGGGCGAAGAACGGAACAATAGAAATCACTGGGAGCTGGGAGGTCAAATGCAGGTTTTATTGAACGGGAAGATTAATGCTGCAGGTTGTAGAGTCGCGGCCACTTCCAGGGCTCTGAAGGATAATAAATCCTGATATTGACTGGAACCTAAAGCCGTGGATTCAATTATTCTACAAGCCGGTGGCACCGAGATTTCCAGGGAAACAAAATATAGACCTAGAATGTGGTGGACGGTTTACAGAGAGAATATTGTATATGTAGTGTAGACAAAACCAGGGCTGTATTCACATTATAGGTAAGAGATAGATAGATAGATAGATAGATAGATAGATAGATAGATAGATAGATAGATAGATAGATAGATAGATAGATAGATAGATAGATATGAGATAGATAGATATGAGATAGATAGATAGATAGATAGATAGATAGATAGATAGATAGATAGATAGATAGATAGATACGAGATAGATAGATAGATAGATAGATAGATAGATAGATAGATATGAGATAGATAGATAGATAGATATGAGATAGATAGATAGATATGAGATAGATAGATAGATAGATAGATAGATAGATAGATAGATAGATAGATAGATAGATAGATAGATAGATAGATAGATAGATAGATATTAGATAGATAGATAGATAGATAGATAGATAGATAGATACGAGATAGATAGATAGATAGATAGATAGATAGAAACGACATAAAGACATCCCAGAAACTGACAATATACTGGAGTCTACAGCGGGAATATAAACTGGCGCCATATCTGGAGAAACTGCCAAACCCCAGAGACAGACAGATCCTGAGCCGCTACAGACTGAGCGCCCACAACCTGCTCATCGAATCCGGGCGCCACAGACAGACCTACAAGCCCAGGGAGAGCCGACTGTGCCAACAGTGCGACCAGGAGGCCGTGGAGGATGAGGCCCACTTCCTGCTACACTGCTCCAAATACTCAGCAGTGAGGGACACTCACTTCAGGAGACTCTCTGATCTCTTACCGGACTTCAGCTCCATGGAAGAGGAAGAGAAACTCTACATCCTGCTGGGTGAAGAGGAAACCACAGTGGGCACAGCGGCACAATATGTCACTGCATGCCATAAACTGAGAGAGACATGATATGCCATGGACTTGTATAACCCCAACCCTAGATATGTCCCTATCCCCCAATCCCTCAGTCCCTATCCCTCATTCCCTTACTTCTTACTTGCTTTGGCAATGCTAATATGTATTTGGTCCTGCCAATAAAGCTTCTTTGAATTGAATTGAATTGAATTGAATAGATAGATAGATAGATAGATAGATAGATAGATAGATAGAATAGATAGATAGATAAGAGATAGATAGATAGATAGATAGCTAGATAGATAGATCGATAGATAGATAGATAGATAGATAGATAGATAGATAGATAGATAGATAGATAGATAGATAGATAGATAGATAGATAGATATGAGATAGATAGATAGATAGATAGATAGATAGATAGATAGATAGATAGATAGATAGATAGATAGATAGATAGATAGATAGATAGATATGAGATAGATAGATAGATAGATAGATAGATAGATAGATAGATAGATAGATAGATAGATAGATAGATAGATAGATAGATATGAGATAGATAGATATGAGATAGATAGATAGATAGATAGATAGATAGATAGATAGATAGATATGAGATAGATAGATAGATAGATAGATAGATAGATAGATAGATAGATAGATAGATAGATAGATAGATAGATAGATAGATACGAGATAGATAGATAGATAGATTAGATAGATAGATAGATAGATAGATAGATAGATAGATAGATAGATACGAGATAGATAGATAGATAGATAGATTAGATAGATAGATAGATAGATATGAGATAGATAGATCGATAGATCGATAGATTCTTGATTTACTACCTTGGACATATATATATATACCTTCCTCTGCACAGTACCAGGATATAAGGAGAAGGCTGCCAAAAGAATTCTTTAAAAACAACCGTCCAGTCAGCAACAAGTGCGTGTTCATCAATGAGCGGGAGGTGACCCAGGACTTTCACCTGCTCCC
Organism: Rhinoderma darwinii; assembly: GCF_050947455.1. Classification (NCBI taxonomy): domain Eukaryota; kingdom Metazoa; phylum Chordata; class Amphibia; order Anura; family Rhinodermatidae; genus Rhinoderma; species Rhinoderma darwinii. The sequence continues at coordinate 398,862,236 of NC_134690.1, forward strand.
CGGCTCCTATGTCATCGTCCCTTCCACTGCGGAACCTGCACAGGAATGTGAGTTCATCCTCCGAGTCTTCTCCAGGAAACATCTTCTAGAGTAAGTGTCAATATCAGCGTAACCATCTCTTACCAGCAACAGCAACTCTCATCATCTCTAAATCATATATCTCTTCTCCTGGTAGATCTCATAGCTCAGATATTACTGAAAGAATAATCACCCCCAATATAATAACATTGTTTATATTTACTGATTTCAGGATACAAGCGGAGAGTCCGAACATGGTTCTCTGCTGCAAGGTAAGAAAACTTATTACAAAATGCCTCTCCCATCATGCATCAGGAGGGAGCCAGAATTTCTACAGGGGCAAGACTATAATAAGTATAATACTGCCCACATTATATAGTTATATTCTTGTATATAGGGCCAGTATTATAGTAGTTATATTCTTGTATATAGGAGCAGTATTATAGTAGTTATATTCTTGTATATAGAGGCAGTATTATAGTAGTTATATTCTTGTATATAGGAGCAGTATTATAGTAGTTATATTCTTGTATATAGGGGCAGTATTATAGTAGTTATATTCTTGTATATAGGGGGAGGTATTATAGTAGTTCTATTCTTGTATATAGGAGCAGTATTATAGTAGTTATATTCTTGTATATAGGAGCAGTATTATAGTAGTTATATTCTTGTATATAGGGCAGTAGTATAGTAGTTATATTCTTGTATATAGGGGCAGTGTTATAGTAGTTATATTCTTGTATATAGGGAGCAGTATTATAGTAGTTATATTCTTGTATATAGGAGCAGTATTATAGTAGTTATATTCTTGTATATAGGAGCAGTATTATAATAGTTATATTCTTGTATATAGGGAGCAGTATTATAGTAGTTATATTCTTGTATATAGGGGGCAGTATTATAGTAGTTATATTCTTGTATATAGGAGCAGTATTATAGTAGTTATATTCTTGTATATAGGAGCAGTATTATAATAGTTATATTCTTGTATATAGGGAGCAGTATTATAGTAGTTATATTCTTGTATATAGGGGGCAGTATTATAGTAGTTATACTCTTGTATATAGGAGCAGTATTATAATAGTTATATTCTTGTATATAGGGGGCAGTATTAGGGCATGACCACACGTGGCGGAATTTCACTTAAATTCCGCTGCGGACACTCCGCAGCGTTAATCCGCAGCGGAGCCGTTTGTCCATTGACTTACACTTTAATTTAGCAGTGTTCGTTTAGACGAGGCTGAAAATTCCGCTGCGGAGCATAGGCTGCGGAGCGGAATTTGGTGTCCGCAGCATGCTCTGTCTGTTGCGGAGCAGTGGCGGACTGGTTGCGGACTCATGGCGGAATTTCTCCATTGACTTCAATGGAGAGTCAAAATTCCGCAATGAAGTCCGCAGATCTTATGTGTGCTGCGGAGCGTATTGTTTTTACTACCATGACATTTCTTCATTCTGGCTGGACCTATGTATTTCTAGGTCTACAGCCAGACTGAGGAAGTCAATGGGGCTCCCGTAATGACGGGAGCGTTGCTAGGAGACGTCTGTAAATAGTCACTGTCCAGGGTGCTGAAAGAGTTACGCGATCGGCAGTAACTGTTTCTGCACCCGGGACAGTGACTACCGATCTCAATATACATGTATCTGTAAAAAAACATATAAGTTCATACTTACCGAGAACTCCCTGCGTCTGTCTCCAGTCCGGCCTCCCAGGATGACGTTTCAGTGTAAGTGACGGCTGCAGCCAATCACAGGCCAAGCACAGGCTGCAGCGGTCACATGGACTGGAGCGTCATCCAGGGAGGTCGGGCTGGATGCCGAAAGAGGGACGCGTCACCAAGACAACGGGCGGTAAGTATGAATTTCTTTGACTTTCACTAGGGAAAGTGCTGTCCCTTCTCTCTATCCTGCACTGAATAGGGAGAAGGGAAGCACTTTTCCTGCAGTCCGCAGCGGCCAGTCCGCATCAATTTTCTGCACATTTTGTGCAGATCCGCAGCAGAATCTGCAACGCAGATTCTGTGCGGCATTGATGCGGACAGTTGCGGAGGAAATCCGCCACGTGTGGTCATGCCCTTATAGTAGTTATATTCTTGTATATAGAGGCAGTATTATAGTAGTTATATTCTTGTATATAGGAGCAGTATTATAATAGTTATATTCTTGTATATAGGGGCAGTATTATAGTAGTTATATTCTTGTATATAGGAGCAGTATTATAATAGTTATATTCTTGTATATAGGGGGCAGTATTATAGTAGTTATATTCTTGTATATAGAGGCAGTATTATAGTAGTTATATTCTTGTATATAGGGGGCCAGTATTATAGTAGTTATATTCTTGTATATAGGGAGCAGTATTATAGTAGTTATATTCTTGTATATAGGAGGCAGTATTATAGTAGTTATATTCTTGTATATAGGGGGCAGTATTATAGTAGTTATACTCTTGTATATAGGGAGCAGTATTATAGTAGTTATATTTTTGTATATAGGAGGCAGTATTATAGTAGTTATATTCTTGTATATAGGGGCAGTATTATAGTAGTTATATTCTTGTATATAGGAGCAGTATTATAGTAGTTATATTCTTGTATATAGGGAGCAGTATTATAGTAGTTATATTCTTGTATATAGGGGCAGTATTATAGTAGTTATATTCTTGTATATAGGGACAGTATTATAGTAGTTATATTCTTGTATATAGGGAGCAGTATTATAGTAGTTATATTCTTGTATATAGGGGCAGTATTATAGTAGTTATATTCTTGTATATAGGGAGCAGTATTATAGTAGTTATATTCTTGTATATAGGGGCAGTATTATAGTAGTTATATTCTTGTATATAGGGACAGTATTATAGTAGTTATATTCTTGTATATAGGGGGCATCATTATAGTAGTTATATTCTTGTATACAGAGGGCAGTATTATAGTAGTTATATTCTTGTATATAGGGGGCAGCATTATAGTGGTTAGATTCTTGTATATAGGGGCAGTATTATAGTAGTTATATTCTTGTATATAGGAGCAGTATTATAGTAGTTATATTCTTGTATATAGGGACAGTATTATAGTAGTTATATTGTATATAGGGAGCAGTATTATAGTAGTTATATTCTTGTATATAGGGGCAGTATTATAGTAGTTATATTCTTGTATATAGGGAGCAGTATTATAGTAGTTATATTCTTGTATATAGGGGCAGTATTATAGTAGTTATATTCTTGTATATAGGGACAGTATTATAGTAGTTATATTCTTGTATATAGGGGGCATCATTATAGTAGTTATATTCTTGTATACAGAGGGCAGTATTATAGTAGTTATATTCTTGTATATAGGGGGCAGTATTATAGTGGTTAGATTCTTGTATATAGGGGCAGTATTATAGTAGTTATATTCTTGTATATAGGAGCAGTATTATAGTGGTTATATTCTTGTATATAGGGGCAGTATTATAATAGTTATATTCTTGTATATAGGGGCAGTATTATAGTAGTTATATTCTTGTATATAAGAGCAGTATTATAGAAGTTATATTCTTGTATATAAGGGGCAGTATTATAGTAGTTATATTCTTGTATATAGGGGGCAGTATTATAGTAGTTATATTCTTGTACATAGGAGGCAGTATTATAGTAGTTATATTCTTGAATATATAAGCAGTATTATAGTAGTTATATTCTTGTATATGGGGGACAGTATTATAGTAGTTATATTCTTATATATAGGAGGAGTATTATAGTAGTTATATTCTTGTATATAGGGGGCAGTATTATAGTAGTTATATTCTTGTATATAGGAGCAGTATTATAGTAGTTATATTCTTATATATAGGAGGAGTATTATAGTAGTTATATTTTTGTATATAGGGAGCAGTATTATAGTAGTTATATTCTTGTATATAGGAGGAATATTATAGTAGTTATATTCTTGTATATAGGGGCAGTATTATAGTAGTTATATTCTTTTACACAGGGGGCAGTATTATAGTAATTATACTCTTGTATATAGTGGCAGTATTATAGTAGTTATATTCTTGTATATAGGAGCCGTATTATAGTAGTTATACTCTTGTATATAGTGGCAGTATTATAGTAGTTATATTCTTGTATATAGGGGGCAGTATTATAGTAGTTATATTCTTGTATATAGGGCAGTAGTATAGTAGCTATGTTCTTGTATATAGGGGCAGTATTATAGTAGTTATATTCTTGTATATAGGGCAGTAGTATAGTAGCTATGTTCTTGTATATAGGGGCAGTATTATAGTAGTTATATTCTTGTATATAGGGGGCAGTATTATAGTAGTTATATTCTTGTATATAGGAGCAGTATTATAGTAGTTATATTCTTGTATATAGGAGCAGTATTATAGTAGTTATATTCTTGTATATAGGGGCAGTATTATAGTAGTTATAGTCTTGTATATAGGGGCAGTATTATAGTAGTTATATTCTTGTATATAGGGGGCAGTATTATAGTAGTTATATTCTTGTATATAGGGGCAGTATTATAGTGGTTATATTCTTGTATATAGGGGGCAGTATTATAGTAGTTATATTCTTGTATATAGGGGGCAGTATTATAGTAGTTATATTCTTGTATATAGAGGGCAGTATTATAGTCGTTATATTCTTGTATATAGGGGGCAGTATTATAGTCGTTATATTCTTGTATATAGGAGCAGTATTATAGTCGTTATATTCTTGTATATAGGGGGCAGTATTATAGTAGTTATATTCTTGTATATAGAGGGCAGTATTATAGTAGTTATATTCTTGTATATAGGGGGCAGTATTATAGTCGTTATATTCTTGTATATAGGAGCAGTATTATAGTAGTTATATTCTTGTATATAAGGGCAGTATTATAGTAGTTATATTCTTGTATATAGGAGCAGTATTATAGTAGTTATATTCTTGTATATAGGGGCAGTATTATAGTAGTTATATTCTTGTATATAGGGAGCAGTATTATAGTAGTTATATTCTTGTATATAGGGCAGTAGTATAGTAGCTATGTTCTTGTATATAGGGGCAGTATTATAGTAGTTATATTCTTGTATATAGGGCAGTAGTATAGTAGCTATGTTCTTGTATATAGGGGCAGTATTATAGTAGTTATATTCTTGTATATAGGGGGCAGTATTATAGTAGTTATATTCTTGTATATAGGAGCAGTATTATAGTAGTTATATTCTTGTATATAGGAGCAGTATTATAGTAGTTATATTCTTGTATATAGGGGCAGTATTATAGTAGTTATAGTCTTGTATATAGGGGCAGTATTATAGTAGTTATATTCTTGTATATAGGGGGCAGTATTATAGTAGTTATATTCTTGTATATAGGGGCAGTATTATAGTAGTTATATTCTTGTATATAGGGGGCAGTATTATAGTAGTTATATTCTTGTATATAGAGGGCAGTATTATAGTCGTTATATTCTTGTATATAGGGGGCAGTATTATAGTCGTTATATTCTTGTATATAGGAGCAGTATTATAGTAGTTATATTCTTGTATATAAGGGCAGTATTATAGTAGTTATATTCTTGTATATAAGGGCAGTATTATAGTAGTTATATTCTTGTATATAGGAGCAGTATTATAGTAGTTATATTCTTGTATATAGGGGCAGTATTATAGTAGTTATATGCTTGTATATAGGGGCAGTATTATAGTAGTTAGATTCTTGTATATAGGGGGCAGTATTATAGTAGTTATATTCTTGTATATAGGAGGCAGTATTATAGTAGGTATATTCTTGTATATAGGGGCAGTATTATAGTAGTTATAGTCTTGTATATAGGGGCAGTATTATAGTAGTTATATTCTTGTATATAGGGGGCAGTATTATAGTAGTTATATTCTTGTATATAGGGGCAGTATTATAGTAGTTATATTCTTGTATATAGGGCAGTAGTATAGTAGCTATGTTCTTGTATATAGGGGCAGTATTATAGTAGTTATATTCTTGTATATAGGGCAGTAGTATAGTAGCTATGTTCTTGTATATAGGGGCAGTATTATAGTAGTTATATTCTTGTATATAGGGGGCAGTATTATAGTAGTTATATTCTTGTATATAGGAGCAGTATTATAGTAGTTATATTCTTGTATATAGGAGCAGTATTATAGTAGTTATATTCTTGTATATAGGGGCAGTATTATAGTAGTTATAGTCTTGTATATAGGGGCAGTATTATAGTAGTTATATTCTTGTATATAGGGGGCAGTATTATAGTAGTTATATTCTTGTATATAGGGGCAGTATTATAGTAGTTATATTCTTGTATATAGGGGGCAGTATTATAGTAGTTATATTCTTGTATATAGAGGGCAGTATTATAGTCGTTATATTCTTGTATATAGGGGGCAGTATTATAGTCGTTATATTCTTGTATATAGGAGCAGTATTATAGTAGTTATATTCTTGTATATAAGGGCAGTATTATAGTAGTTATATTCTTGTATATAAGGGCAGTATTATAGTAGTTATATTCTTGTATATAGGAGCAGTATTATAGTAGTTATATTCTTGTATATAGGGGCAGTATTATAGTAGTTATATGCTTGTATATAGGGGCAGTATTATAGTAGTTAGATTCTTGTATATAGGGGGCAGTATTATAGTAGTTATATTCTTGTATATAGGAGGCAGTATTATAGTAGGTATATTCTTGTATATAGGGGCAGTATTATAGTAGTTATATTCTTGTATATAGGGGGCAGTATTATAGTAGTTATATTCTTGTATATAGGGGTAGTATTATAGTAGTTATATTCTTGTATATAGGAGCAGTATTATAGTAGTTATATTCTTGTATATAAGGGTCAGTATTATAGTAGTTATATTCTTGTATATAGGGGGCAGTATTATAGTAGTTATATTCTTGTATATAGGGTCAGTATTATAGTAGTTATATTCTTGAATATAGGGGCAGTATTATAATAGTTATATTCTTGTATATAGGAGGCAGTATTATAGTAGTTATATTCTTGTATATAGGGAGCAGTATTATAGTAGTTATATTCTTGTATATAGGGGGCAATATTATAGTAGTTATATTCTTGTATATAGGGAGCAGTATTATAGTAGTTATATTCTTGTATATAGGGGGCAGTATTATAGTAGTTATAGTCTTGTATATAGGAGCAGTATTATAGTAGTTATATTCTTGTATATAGGGGGCAGTATTATAGTAGTTATATTCTTGTATATAGGAGGCAGTATTATAGCAGTTATATTCTTGTATATAGGGGCAGTAATATAGTAGTTATTCTTGTATATAGGAGCAGTATTATAGTAGTTATATTCTTGTATATAGGAGCAGTATTATAGTAGTTCTATTCTTGTATATAGGAGCAGTATTATAGTAGTTATATTCTTGTATATAGGGGCAGTGTTATAGTAGTTATATTCTTGTATATAGTAGCGGTATTATAGTAGTTATATTCTTGTATATAGGAGCAGTATTATAGTAGTTATATTCTTGTATATAGGGGGCAGTATTATATTAGTTATATTCTTGTATATAGGGAGCAGTATTATAGTAGTTATATTCTTGTATATAGGGGGCAGTATTATAGTAGTTATATTCTTGTATATAGGGAGCAGTATTATAGTAGTTATATTCTTGTATATAGGAGCAGTATTATAGTAGTTATATTCTTGTATATAGGAGCAGTATTATAGTAGTTATATTCTTGTACATAGGAGGCAGTATTATAGTAGTTATATTCTTGTATATTGGGAGCAGTATTATAGTAGTTATATTCTTGTATATAGGGGCAGTATTATAGTAGTTATATTCTTGTATATAGGGGGCAGTATTATAGTAGTTATATTCTTGTATATTGGGAGCAGTATTATAGTAGTTATATTCTTGTATATAGGAGCAGTATTATAGTAGTTATATTCTTGTATATAGGAGCAGTATTATAGTAGTTATATTCTTGTATATAGGAGCAGTATTATAGTAGTTATATTCTTGTATATAGGGGGCAATATTATAGTAGTTATTTTCTTGTATATATGAGGCAGTATTATAGTAGTTATATTCTTGTATATAGGGGCAGTATTATAGTAGTTATATTCTTGTATATAGGGGCAGTATTATAGTAGTTATATTCTTGTCTATAGGGAGGCAATATTATAGTAGTTATATTCTTGTATATAGGGGCAGTATTATAGTAGTTATATTCTTGTATATAGGGGCAGTATTATAGTAGTTATATTCTTGTCTATAGGGGGCAGTATTATAGTAGTTATATTCTTGTATATAGGGGCAGTATTATAGTAGTTATATTCTTGTATATAGGGGGCAGTATTATAGTAGTTATATTCTTGTATATAGGAGCAGTATTATAGTAGTTATATTCTTGTATATAGGAGCAGTATTATAGTAGTTATATTCTTGTATATAGGAGCAGTATTATAGTAGTTATATTCTTGTATATAGGAGGCAGTATTATAGTAGTTATATTCTTGTATATAGGAGCAGTAATATAGTAGTCATATTCTTGTATATAGGAGCAGTATTATAGTAGTTATATTCTTGTATATAGGAGCAGTATTATAGTAGTTATATTCTTGTATATAGGAGCAGTATTATAGTAGTTATATTCTTGTATATAGGAGCAGTATTATAGCAGTTATATTCCTGTATATAGGAGGCAGTATTATAGTAGTTATATTCTTGTATATAGGGAGGCAGTATTATAGTAGTTATATTCTTGTATATAGGGGCAGTATTATAGTAGTTATATTCTTGTATATATTGGGCAGTATTATAGTAGTTATATTCTTGTATATAGGAGCAGTATTATAGTAGTTATATTCTTGTATATAGGAGCAGTATTATAGTAGTTATATTCTTGTATATAGGAGGCAGTATTATAGTAGTTATATTCTTGTATATAAGAGCAGTATTATAGTAGTTATATTCTTGTATATAGGGGGCAGTATTATAGTATTGCACATAGTTTTGAATTACTATTACACTTATTTCATTCAATTTTTTTTTTTTGTTTAGAAAATTGCTGATAAACAGGATGATTTGGAAAATGTCATTATCAGATATGTTGAAAAGGTAACGATATACCTAATATTATTATGAACTGCAGTTATTTCAGGCCACACACAACAGATTTCTTCTCTACTTATATCATAATAATTATCTCTTCTTTTACTTAAAAGGAATGTCCAATCCCGAACACCATTTAGTTGTTTTTTTTACTAGAAAGGTCCAAAATTCTGTGCCGGTTCTTTTATTAATATCTCTTTATAGGGGTTATGACTCAATTTTTCCGGTATGGAGCTTCAAATCCCCGGTATTGTCACAGTTAATTAATATAAAATTGGGATGGGGGTATCGGGACCACCCGTGGCGGCTGGTTAGGAGTGTGGCAGTGTCAAGCAGCTGCTGAAAGGCCCCAATATTTATCTTTATCATGCCCCCTCCCCCATCCTCTCTGTACACCATCGCTGATGTCCCTTTCTATATAGCAGGACATGTAATCATTCTATATATTATGTTGCAGCACCCGGAAATCAAAGTCTCTGAGCTGCAGATGTTGCTGAATAAAGGATCGTGGTCAAGTAAGTCACATGGTCAATGATACGTAATGTTTCTACGCATATAGTACCGTATATATATATATATATATATATATTTATAAAGCGTCTCCCACTTTCTAATATACTTTATGTTTAAATTCCTCACCATTTTCAAGATGTCTGCTTGCTGTCAGTAAGGGGGGTCTAAAATCCCTTTCTGACCTAATGCTTCTCATTGTCACATTTGTATCCAGTCCAGACAATTCTCTGTGAGATAAAAACATCAGCTGCACGAATTTCTCTCCTGTCCTGACAGTTTGTTACAGTGTATCATTGCAGGGAAAAGTTATCAGTGTGGAGTTCACCTTATTTAGTTCACAAAAGATTGCCTAGACTGGATACAATTGTAGCAAAATGTCAGCTGTGAGAAGTATTAGTTCTTTACAGGTTTTCCAGCCTCTGGATGTAAACAATAATGTTTTCATTCACTGACAGCAAACAGAAATCTTTAAAATAATGAGGAATTGCATACACAAAGTATATTAGAATGTTGCAGGACTTTTCATTCTACAACAATTAAAGGGATATTCCCATCTAAAGCGTTAATGACATAAGAACAGAATAAACTATAAATCCCTCCCTGGGACCCTCACCTATTGAGAGAACAGAGTTTTAGTGAACCCGCTTGTTGATTCCCGGCCGCCACATGTGGCAAACAGGGGTCACTGGACTTATGCTCCGCCCTAGAGGAACTCTGGGACCCTCACCTATCAGGCATTTATAGTAACTCCGGTTGATATGTCATAAATGCTTAAGATGTAAGTACCCCTTTAATTGATGTATAATAAAAATTTCTGCAAATTTGTGTATCAATTCCTCACTATTTCCAAGATCTCTGCTTGCTCTCATGGCGTGGAAGTGCCCCATTAGGCTTCATTTCAGTATTTAAGTCAAACTCTTGTCCCAAATCCTTGGTCTCTATACCGGCCTGAGGACATATACACCAGTCATGGGGGCACATTGTTGCTATGATGCCTGTTGAGGGGGGGTGGGGGGGGGGCGAGCCTGTCTCTTCTCTATACATTTCAGGATCCCTCTCCCATAGGGATGGGCAGAACAGAAGGGGCAGATGATCCAAGTTAAGGGCGAGGGGAGGGGGCATTCTTTTTGTTAAAGGGACGAGTGAGGGGACAGAGAGGTCATTGGACGGAGCGGTAGTGGTGGTCCGGACCAGGACCACCACTTTCTATGAGGTCCTGAGTATAAGGTCACCCCTTCATTATTAAGTTGCTGTTTCCTTTATGAATTATTAACCCTTGGGTTGACTGCGGCCATTAATCCTGCACGGGCTATTAGTCGCGATGTGATTGGCTTCCTTGTCTGCGCACTGTATAATAACGCCGCTCTTCTCCCGCTCTCTCGCAGGTGTCAGGCACACTCCAGTCAAGTTCAGCTTAGACGCCTGTAAAGTCATTATGGCTCAGTTGGACGTATCCTTCCCGTGTTGCAAAAATACTTTGATTTGTGAACTTCATGCAATGCCCAGGGGCCCTCTCAGCCATTACCCAGAATCACCGGCGCTTTTATTTCCAGCAAAGTGCGCGCAGCTTTTCATTACGGCCAAGTATTTGCTGGGTATCGTCTCTAGTACATTCATCCGAGATGAAACCCATAAAACCTTCTCCATGTTAACCCACAGGCGGCTGCAGTGGCATGAAAGATTGATTATCCATTATTCTATGGCGCCAGCCTATACCCTGGTCCTGTATACAAACTGCGGGCACAGTGGTTGCTTTACTATACCACCCATCACCCATGTCATTACTCGGTATATACAGTATATAGAGACAAGCACTCTCCTGAATGAGGACCTACTGGCGATCAACTGACCCCCTACCGGATAAGTGTAGTATTGCATGTAGTATTTCAATTCCTCACGTTTTCAAGATCTCTGCTTGTTGTCAGTGGACATAAACATTCATGGTTACATTCAGTGACAGAAGTAGTTTTAACTTAGTCCCGAAACAGCTGAGGGTTTGTTACATTGTATCAGTCTGGGCAGCAGCACAGATCTATCTCTTATTGTAGATTCCAGGGTAATAGCTCTTACCTACACTGATACATTGTAACAAACCTTCAGCTGTGTGGGCAGGCTCTCAATATTAGCCTCTCAATGTAAGCAAAAATTATTTCAATTCGCTTTTCCATCTTGAAAATGGTGAGGAATTGAAAATACTTATCAGGTTTTATACTCTAGTCACACCCAGAGCTGTTTTTAAAATGGAACACTTGTTTGGAATCCATTAGTGCTGACCGTGCAGACAAAAATCAGCTTAGCTGATTTTCCGTGATGTACTGCACTGTGGGAGATGTAGTGTTTACCCCATCAGGCTACTGTATAGTGTTGTGATGTAAACACTACATCTTCTACAATGCACTACATCATTGCATGCTGTGTACAGGGTGGTGATAAATCGTTGGGCAGCAGTGGGTATGCAGCTTGAGAACTGAGAATAAGAAAAACGAAAATCAGAAGAATTTTGAATGCAGCTCTGGATGTGACCGGAGTATATGAGATTACTGAAGATCAGTGCGGGAGATTCATAGTTCGGTGTTATAGCGTTACTCATGGTGCCGTGTTATAGGATAATTCTCTGTTATATATATTGTTGTAAACCATAACTCACAGCACAGGTCAGTGCATCAGGGACACTGAACATGATCGAGTTCTACAATCTATGGCAGCGACTTATCTCTTACCAGGTAAGCAGAGCTCCCTGTGTATGTACTGATCAGCGGTGCAGTGCAGACGCTTCTCCTGGTATTAATGGTGCAGTAATAAGTGAGATACATAATCTCTTCTCCCCTGATCTCACGCTGATTTTTTGCCACCTCTAATAATAGTCCGTGCAGAGGTCACACATCCTGTGGATAATAGTATCTATCTATCTATCTATCTATCTATCTATCTATCTATCTATCTATCTATCTATCTATCTATCTATCTATCTATCTATCTATCTATCTATCTATCTATCTATCTATCTATCTATCTCATATCTATCTATCTATCTCATATCTATCTATCTATCTCATATCTATCTATCTATCTCATATCTATCTATCTATCTATCTCTCTATCTCATATCTATCTATCTATCTATCTATCTATCTATCTATCTATCTATCTATCTATCTATCTATCTATCTATCTATCTATCTATCTATCTATCTATCTATCTATCTATCTCATATTTATCTATCTATCTATCTATCTATCTATCTATCTATCTATCTATCTATCTATCTATCTATCTATCTATCTATCTATCTATCTATCTCATATCTATCTATCTATCTCATATCTATCTATCTATCTATCTATCTATCTATCTATCTATCTATCTATCTATCTATCTATCTATCTATCTATCTATCTATCTATCTATCTATCTATCTATCTATCTATCTATCTATCTATCCTCATACCTATCTATCTATCTATCTATCTATCTATCTATCTATCTATCTATCTATCTATCTATCTATCTATCTATCTATCTATCTATCTATCTATCTATCTATCTATCTATCTATCTATCTATCTATCTATCTCTGATAGAATGGTCCTCCTAAAAGTAATATAAGTCCTTGAGTCGTGACAAGTTTTAGGAGTTATAATCCAGCTGTCTCCATGAAATAACAATTCTGAAACATATTTTCTTAGAACTGTCCTTTATGCCGTTCCTCCTTTACCCCTCATAGAAATTTCTGAATAAATTTAAAACTGGGTGTTACCATTCTCCTTGTCAAAGGGGCGTGTCCCTACGCAGTCTCACTCTGTCAGCTCTGATTGGACATTGTCAGTGACACACCCACTACACAGTTGTAAATTTATTCATAAATTTCTAGGAGGAATAAGAGAGGAACGGTACAATCTAGAGTACTAAGAAAATATATTCCGGAATTGTTATTTCATGGGGAATACAATTATTACTAAAACAGACATGTCAGGAGAGTTGACCGATCCTTGTAATGGTTGCCATGTTGGTTGTCACCCAGCTCTCCTGGAAACTGATAAAACTAAGGAACTGCTGAAGATAATTTGACAGAAGAAGACGACTCAAGGATTTATATACTGGTGATCTTTCCTTTGCCTGCACACATGTATCATTTCTGCTGCGTTCCCCTTTATATACAGATGTAGCCATCTTTATCTTGACTTTTAACGCATTAAATACACAGCGGCAAGAAACTTTGATTGACTCTTTCAATGGCTTTTGTTGTCAGATATCACGCTGCAGGAAGGTATCAGAGTCCAGATAAACTTGGCTACATCTGTACAATCCCATTATAACTGGTGCAGTAATAAGAGTATTTATATATGTGATTACGTAACAGACAGGCCCTGACACATTGTAACGGATCATGTGTCTATAATAGTTCTCGTTGGCCTCTCCATATAATAGAGCGCGGCAGGATTTACCCTTGTACAATACAGAACCAATGAAAGGTCAATCGCCGCTAATCTTCCCAGATTATATAATGTCCTGCTTGCTCGGACTGAAATTGAGATTTATGCGTCCGGCGCCGGGACTAAAACATTTCTATTTTTAAGCCGTGGAGAGAAATCTCACCTTGTAATCTCATTGTTTCCATAGGAGATTTTCCAGAGGAGAGACATTGATAAATCGGGATATCTGAAACTCAGTGACCTGCAGGCCGCGGGGCAGGAGAAAGGTAAAATAGAAAAGATCTCACCTTCCGAAACTCAGGGCTCTGGAAACCGGAACTGTCTCATCTGTAATGATGTAGCAGAGCTGAGTATGCCATTTAAAGACCAGAATGATATGTGCATTGTGATAATGTAGATGACCTGCAGTCCTATGTAAAAAGGAAGAGTTGGGGATTTGCTGGTATAGGGTCTCTGAAAAAGAGAACTGTCTTATCTCTGCTACATCTTTAATGGTGTAGTAGAGCTGAGTATGCCATTTAAAGACCAGAATGCTATGTGCATTGTGATAAGTAAGTTGATCTGCAGTTCTGTGTAAAAAGCAAGAGTTGGGGATTTGCTGGTATAGGGTCTCTGAAAAAGGGAACTGTCTTATCTCTACTACATCTGTAAGGATGTAGCAGAGCTGAGTATGCCATTTAAAGACCAGAATGCTATGTGCATCGTTATAATGTAGATGACCTGCAGTCCTATGTAAAAAGTAAGAGTTGGGGAATTGCTTGTATACAGACTAAAAAGGAGAACTGTCTCATCGGTGCAGCTGTAATGATGTAGCAGAGCTGAATTTGTCATTTCAAGTTTTAGATCTGCATAGATTGTGAGAATGTAGAAGGTACTATGTAAAAAGGAAGAGTCAGAGAATTGTTTGTATGGTGATTCTGTTTACTAGAAGAAAAGGAGGACTGTTAACATTGTGACTGTAATGATGTAGTAGGGGGGAGTTGGTAATATATCCTTTGTTCTATCTGAATATTTTGCATGCTTACTTGCAGTCATATGTGAAGAGTAAGGGCGGGTTCACACATGGCGGAATTTCACTTAAATTCCGCTGCGGACACTCCGCAGCGTTAATCCGCAGCGGAGCCGTTTCTCCATTGACTTTCACTTTAATTTAGCAGTGTTCGTTTACACGATGCGTAAAATTCCGCTGCGGAGCATAGGCTGCGGAGCGGAATTTGGTGTCCGCAGCATGCTCTGTCTGTTGCGGAGCAGTGGCGGACTCATGGCGGAATTTCTCCATTGACTTCAATGGAGAGTCAAAATTCCGCAATGAAGTCCGCAGATCTTATGTGTGCTGCGGAGCGTATTGTTTTTACTACCATGACATTTCTTCATTCTGGCTGGACCTATGTATTTCTAGGTCTACAGCCAGACTGAGGAAGTCAATGGGGCTCCCGTAATGACGGGAGCGTTGCTAGGAGACGTCTGTAAATAGTCACTGTCCAGGGTGCTGAAAGAGTTAAGCGATCGGCAGTAACTGTTTCTGCACCCGGGACAGTGACTACCGATCTCAATATACATGTATCTGTAAAAAAAAAATATAAGTTCATACTTACCGAGAACTCCCTGCGTCTGTCTCCAGTCCGGCCTCCCAGGATGACGTTTCAGTGTAAGTGACGGCTGCAGCCAATCACAGGCCAAGCACAGGCTGCAGCGGTCACATGGACTGGCGCGTCATCCAGGGAGGTCGGGCTGGATGCCGAAAGAGGGACGCGTCACCAAGACAACGGGCGGTAAGTATGAATTTCTTTGACTTTCACTAGGGAAAGTGCTGTCCCTTCTCTCTATCCTGCACTGAATAGGGAGAAGAGAAGCACTTTTCCTGCAGTCCGCAGCGGCCAGTCCGCATCAATTTTCTGCACATTTTGTGCAGATCCGCAGATTCTGTGCGGCATTGATGCGGACAGTTGCGGAGGAATTCCGCCATGTGTGGTCATGCCCTAATAGTCAAGGACTGGCTTCTATAGGGCCTTTGGTTATTTAAAGAAAAGGTGAATTGTCGCATCTGTGAGTCTGAAATTATGTAGCAGAGCTGAGTTTGTAATTTACCTGCTGTCCACAGATAACTCACTGTGATAGACCCTGTGTATGTGGTGAATAATAAACCTGGCTCTGCTGCATCTGTGTCTGCAGGCTGTGAGTTGTATGTATATTCTGTGTGTAGTGAGGCCGCTGGTCCCGCAATCTCCCCAGCAGAACCCGCACGTCATTAATCGGGGCTTTGTCTTGTCCAAATAAGAGCAGAGCAGAAATAGAGACAGGTGTGAAACACAGAAACTGTCTAATATGTCTACTCACCGTGTGCTCTCTCTCTGTCTCTCCCTCATTTCTCTCCTCTTGACGCTCTCTTTCCTTCCCCTCTTTCTCTCTTGACTCTCTCTTCTTGGTCACTCTCTTTCCTTTCTCTCTCTCTGACACTCTCTTTCCCTCCTCTTTCTCTCTCTCATTCCTTCCCCTCTCTCCCTTTCTCTCTTTCTCTGATGCTCTCTTTTCTCCTCTCTCTCTTTCTCTCTCCCTTTCTCTCTCTCTCTTTCTCTGACGCTCTCTTTTCTTCTCTCTCTTTCTCTCTCTCTGACGCTCTCTTTTCTTCCTTACTTTGTCGCTCTCTTTCCTTCCTCTCTCTCTTTCTCTCTCTCCCTTTCTCTCTCTGATGCTCTTTTCTTCCGCACTGTCTTTCTCTCTTTCTCTGATGCTCTCCTTTCTTCTCTCTCTGCCGCTCTCTTTCCTCCCTCTCTCTTTCTCTTTATTTTTCGCTCTCTCTCTGCCACTCTCTTTCCTCCCTCTCTCTCTCTGATGCTCTCTTTTCGCTCTCTCTGCCACTCTCTTTTCTCTGTCTGCGCTGTCTTGCCTCTCTCTCTCTGATTCTCTCTTTCCGCCCTCTCTCTCTCTCTGACGCTCTATTTTCTCTCTCTTTCCTCTCTCTGCGCTCTCTTTCCTCCCTCTCTGGCGCTCTCCTTTCTCTCTCTCTCTGATGCTCTCTTTTCTCTCTCTCTGCGCTCACTTTCCTCCCTCTCACTCTCTCTGACGCTCTCTTTTCTCTCTCTCTCTTTGCGCTCTATTTTCTCTCTGCGCTCTCTTTTCTCCCTCCCTCTCTCTGCGCTCTCCTTCCTCCCTCCCTCTCTTACGCTCTATTTTCTCTCTCTGCGCTCTTTCCTCTCTCTCTCTCTCCCTGCGCTCTCTTTCCTCTCTCTCTCTCTCTCTGCGCTCTCTTTCCTCCCTCTCTCTCTGGCGCTCTCTTTTCTCTCTCTCTCTCTCTCTGACGCTCTCTTTTCTCTCTCTCTTTGCACTCTATTTTCTCTCTCTGCGCTCTCTTTTCTCCCTCCCTCTCTCTGCGCTCTCTTTCCTCCCTCCCTCTCTCTGATGCTCTCTTTTCTCTCTCTCTGCACTCTCTTTCCTCCCTCTCTCTCTCTGACGCTCTCTTTTCTCTCTCTCTTTGCGCTCTATTTTCTCTCTCTGCGCTCTCGTTCCTCCCTCCCTCTCTCTGACGCTCTATTTTCTCTCTCTCTGACACTCTTTCCTCCCTCTCTCTCTCTCTGACGCTCTTTTTTCTCTCTCTCTCTTTGCGCTCTATTTTCTCTCTATGCGCTCTCTTTTCTCCCTCCCTCTCTCTGCGCTCTCTTTCCTCCCTCCCTCTCTCTGATGCTCTCTTTTCTCTCTCTCTGCACTCTCTTTCCTCCCTCTCTCTCTCTGACGCTCTCTTTTCTCTCTCTCTGCGCTCTCTTTCCTCTCTCTGCGCTCTCGTTCCTCCCTCCCTCTCTCTGACGCTCTATTTTCTCTCTCTCTGCGCTCTCTTTCCTCTCTCTCTGCGCTCTCTTTCCTCCCTCTCTCTCTCTTTATTACCTGCAGGAATCTCGCTAAGTCGCCCGTTCTACAACCTCATGGCGCTGCGTTACGGGAATTCATCTCTGAAAATAAATTTTGAGAATTTCGTCTGCCTGATGCTGAGGATGGAGATCAATGGAGGTAACGTCACCGCGCCGGACGGCACCACAGGGACTGCAGCGATTGATTGTGTGTGACAGCCGCTCCCGCAGGGGACAGCACATGACACATATATATATATAAGCAGCTCCCACAAGGGTGCTCACCCAGCTTTCCCAGGCTCCTGTAGGGCGAATTCTCCCGCTTCATCCTTTGCTGCTATTTTGCTGCATTATTAGGATTTCAGAACCCTATAAAGCTGAGTGACAATAACCGCTGCTCCATCAGTAATGGCGGCCATATTGGTTGTCACCCAGCTTTCCTGGAGACCGATATAACGAACCACTAAAGGGCATGTAATGACTTGTGATTTGCGTTATTAACACTTTCTGGTTAATATTTTAGCACCGGTGCCACATTCATGGATCTCACTGACCCTCTTAATCTTAATCTCTTCTTAAAGACACAGTCACCTAATAAAATCTCTTCCCAGTGTTCAGTTCTGGGTATAAACAGTCCATATGTATAAATCTGGACTGACAGTCGGGTCATCGCTGAAGCAAGGGGGTCATGATGAGTGGTGGCCCAATGGGAATTTGCTCCAAGGCCGGCACTGAAGGGCCCATAGAGGGAAAATGGGTCAATTGGGAGTCTTCGTACTTCCTCTTGTTTGCAGTCCTGCATTGTATACTAATGCACGCTCTGCTCTTCCTCCTTCTAGCAGCGCTGCCTCGGCTCCACCGTACAATGTCACTGCCACCGGCTCCACCAACCTCATCTGGTCCTGGTTCAACCCGTCCCTTCCCCATGTTATACCATCGTCACCGCCAGTCAGCGGTACAGGTAGGATGTGGGGAAGGGATGTTCATGGTACAGTTGGTGCATGAAACATATCGGCACTGGAGGGCTGGCATTTCCAAGACTGGGGGAAGGGCGAGCAGCAATATGTGGGCAGTGGCTCGAACTATATACCGATGCAGCAGAGCTGAATCTGTTGTTTAATTCTGCATTTGATTGGTAATAGGCTTCTGATGAATTGGTTACATGACTAACTCATCTCTGCTACATCTGACGTGTGTCTATGTTATACTAAAGTAATAAAGGGATTGAGGGGCATCAAGACCCGGCTGTGACAAGTCCCCCCTGTAGTTCAGAAATGTGTGTCCTAACAGCCGTAAATATCCAGGAGGGTCCAAGCCCAAGGGGCACTACTTCCTTACCCACCATGCCAGCCCTCTTCTGCACATGGGGGACTGAGTCCCTCTCTCTCTCTCTCTCTCTCATATATATATATTTACTTATTCATAACTTGCATACATGTGCATATTTACCAATGATAGTCAATTTAAATGGGTACTAACAAAAAAAAACAAAAAAAATAATTAAAAATATATATATATGAGTGATTTATGTCCGCCCTTCTACGTGTTCCAATCATATTGCTCCTCATTCTACATGGTTTGGCTACAAAGACTATGTATTGTAATAATTTACATTGTGGGGATTATCCTTTATGTAGCATTTGCATTCATCTTCCAGTCTCAGATAATCCAGAGTCCAAAATTAATGTGAACTAAAGTAGGGATTTCTCCTGATCATTGCTTTAGCTGGTTGTCAGAGCGTGGGACTTGTGTTGTCAGACCTTCCACTCACTGGACTGTTTGCTCTTCTTTAGAACTGTTCCGTCTTCCAAAGCTTCAGCAAAGACTCCAGGACTTTCCTCTATCGTAGACTGGAAAAACAATGCAAACTCTGTGCAAGCTTAAACTTTCAATGGAAACGTAGCCTGTCTGGATTTAGGTTTATTGCCTATTATTTTCTCATATGAACTTTTCTTTCTCTTGATTCCAGAAGTCTTTCAGAACTTGAGTAAAGATGGAAAAGGAATCTATTTAAATGAGGCCGAGGTCAGTATGTCACTTATATGTCTTAGAAGGAAAGAATAATTTTCCAAGGATTTTAAGAGCAACTAATCTGAGTATATTTATTACTCTCATAAATGCTTGTCACTTGTCAAATCCTTTCAGCCACTGTCCTGATAAACTGGACTGACTACACCAGCACCAACTACTATAAAACTGCCCACTATATACAAGAATATAACTACTATAATACTGCCAGTTATATACAAGAATTTAACTACTATAATACTGCCCCCTATATACAAGAATATAACTACTATAATACTGCCCCCTATATACAAGAATATAACTACTATAATACTGCCCCTATATACAAGTATATAACTACTATAATACTGCCCCTATATACAAGAATATAACTACTATAATACTGCCCCTATATACAAGTATATAACTACTATAATACTGCTCCTATATACAAGAATATAACTACTATAACACTGCCCCCTATATACAAGAATATAACTACTATAATACTGCCCCCTATATACAAGAATATAACTACTATAATACTGCCCCCTATAGACAAGAATATAACTACTATAATACTGCTCCTATATACAAGAATATAACTACTATAATACTGCCCCCTATAGACAAGAATATAACTACTATAATACTGCCTCCTATATACAAGAATATAACTACTATAATACTGCTCCCTATATACAAGAATATAACTACTATAATACTGCCCCTATATACAACAATATAACTACTATAATACTGCCCCTATATACAAGAATATAACTACTATAATACTGCTCCTATATACAAGAATATAACTACTATAATACTGCCCCCTATATACAAGAATATAACTACTATAATACTGCCCCTATATACAAGAATATAACTACTATAATACTGTTCCCTATATACAAGAATATAACTACTATAATACTTCTCTTATATACAAGAATATAACTACTATAATACTGCCCCTATATACAAGAATATAACTACTATAAAACTGCCCCTATATACAAGAATATAACTACTATAATACTGCTCCTATATACAAGAATATAACGACTATAATACTGCCCCTATATACAAGAATATAACTACTATAATACTGCCCCTATATACAAGTATATAACTACTATAATACTGCCCCTATATACAAGTATATAACTACTATAATACTGCCAGTTATATACAAGAATATAACTACTATAATACTGCCCCTATATACAAGAATATAACTACTATAATACTGCCCCCTATAGACAAGAATATAACTACTATAATACTGCCCCCTATATACAAGAATATAACTACTATAATACTGCCCCCTATATACAAGAATATAACTACTATAATACTGCTCCTATATACAAGAATATAACTACTATAATACTGCCTCTATATACAAGAATATAACTACTATAATACTGCCCCTATATACAAAAATATAACTACTATAATACTGCCCCTGTATACAAGAATATAACTACTATAATACTGCTGCCCCTATATACAAGAATATAACTACTATAATACTGCCCCTATATACAAGAATATAACTACTATAAGGGCGGGTTCACACATGGCGGATTTTCACTTAAATTCCGCTGCGGACACTCCGCAGCGTTAATCCGCAGCGGAGCCGTTTCTCCATTGACTTTCACTTTAATTTAGCAGTGTTCGTTTACACGATGCGTACAATTCCGCTGCGGAGCATAGGCTGCGGAGCGGAATGTGGTGTCCGCAGCATGCTCTGTCTGTTGCGGAGCAGTGGCGGACTGGTTGCGGACTCATGGCGGAATTTCTCCATTGACTTCAATGGAGATTCTAAGTTCCGCAATGAAGTCCGCAGCTGTCATGCACATGTCATGTGTGCTGCGGAGCGTATTGGTTTTTTAACATGACATTTCTTCATTCTGGCTGGACCTATGTATTTCTAGGTCTACAGCCAGACTGAGGAAGTCAATGGGGCTCCCGTAATGACGGGAGCGTTGCTAGGAGACGTCAGTAAATAGTCACTGTCCAGGGTGCTGAAAGAGTTAAGCGATCGGCAGTAACTGTTTCTGCACCCGGGACAGTGACTACCGATCCCAATATACATGTATCTGTAAAAAAAAATATAAGTTCATACTTACCGAGAACTCCCTGCGTCTGTCTCCAGTCCGGCCTCCCAGGATGACGCTTCAGTGTAAGTGACGGCTGCAGCCAATCACAGGCCAAGCACAGGCTGCAGCGGTCACATGGACTGGCGCGTCATCCAGGGAGGTCGGGCTGGATGCCGAAGGAGGGACGCGTCATCAAGACAACGGGCGGTAAGTATGAATTTCTTTTACTTTCACTAGGGAAAGTGCTGTCCCTTCTCTCTATCCTGCACTGATAGGGAGAAGGGAAGCACTTTTCCCGCAGTCCGCAGCAGCTAGTCCGCATCAATTTTCTGCACATTTTGTGCAGATCCGCAGCCGTAATCCGCAACCCGGATTAGGTGCGGCATTGATGCGGACAGTTGCGGAGGAATTCCGCCATGTGTGGTCATGCCCTAATACTGCTCCTATATACAAGAATATAATTACTACAATACTGCCCTATATACAAGAATATAACTACTATAATACTGCCCCCTATATACAAGAATATAACTACTATAATACTGCCCCTATATACAAGAATATAACTACTATAATACTGCTCCCTATATACAAGAATATAACTACTATAATACTGCTCCTATATACAAGAATATAACTACTATAATACTGCCTCCTATATACAAGAATATAACTACTATAATACTGCTCCCTATATACAAGAATATAACTACTATAATAGAGCCCCCTATATACAAGAATATATCTACTATAATACTGCCGCCTATATACAAGAATATAACTACTATAATACTGCCGCCTATATACAAGAATATAACTACTATAATACTGCAGCCTATATACAAGAATATAACTACTATAATAGAGCCTCCTATATACAAGAATATAACTACTATAATACTGCCCCCTATATACAAGACTATAACTACTATAATACTGCTCCTATATACAAGAATATAACTACTATAAGGGCATGACCACACATGGCGGAATTCCTCCGCAACTGTCCGCATCAATGCCGCACAGAATCTGCGTTGCAGATTCTGCAGCGGATCTGCACAAAATGTGCAGAAAATTGATGCGGACTGGCCGCTGCGGACTGCAGGAAAAGTGCTTCTCTTCTCCCTATTCAGTGCAGGATAGAGAGAAGGGACAGCACTTTCCCTAGTGAAAGTCAAAGAAATTCATACTTACCGCCCGTTGTCTTGGTGACGCGTCCCTCTTTCGGCATCCGGCCCGACCTCCCTGGATGACGCTCCAGTCCATGTGACCGCTGCAGCCTGTGCTTGGCCTGTGATTGGCTGCAGCCGTCACTTACACTGAAACGTCATCCTGGGAGGCCGGACTGGAGACAGACGCAGGGAGTTCTCGGTAAGTATGAACTTATATTTTTTTTTACAGATACATGTATATTGAGATCGGTAGTCACTGTCCCGGGTGCAGAAACAGTTACTGCCGATCGCGTAACTCTTTCAGCACCCTGGACAGTGACTATTTACAGACGTCTCCTAGCAACGCTCCCGTCATTACGGGAGCCCCATTGACTTCCTCAGTCTGGCTGTAGACCTAGAAATACATAGGTCCAGCCAGAATGAAGAAATGTCATGGTAGTAAAAACAATACGCTCCGCAGCACACATAAGATCTGCGGACTTCATTGCGGAATTTTGACTCTCCATTGAAGTCAATGGAGAAATTCCGCCATGAGTCCGCAACCAGTCCGCCACTGCTCCGCAACAGACAGAGCATGCTGCGGACACCAAATTCCGCTCCGCAGCCTATGCTCCGCAGCGGAATTGTACGCATCGTGTAAACGAACACTGCTAAATTAAAGTGAAAGTCAATGGAGAAACGGCTCCGCTGCGGATTAACGCTGCGGAGTGTCCGCAGCGGAATTTAAGTGAAATTCCGCTATGTGTGAACCCGCCCTTATACTGCCCCTTATATACAAGAATATAACTACTATAATACTGCCCCTATATACAAGAATATAACTGCTATAATACTGCCCCCTATATACAAGAATATATCTACTATAATACTGCCCCCTTTATACAAGAATATAACTACTATAATACTGCCCCTATATACAAGAATATAACTGCTATAATACTGCCCCCTATATACAAGAATATAACTGCTATAATACTGCCCCCTATATACAAGAATATAACTACTATAATACTGCCCCTATATACAAGAATATAACTGCTATAATACTGCCCCCTATATACAAGAATATAACTACTATAATACTGCCCCTATATAAAAGAATATAACTACTATATTACTGCCCTCTATATACAAGAATATAACTACTATAATACTGCCTCCTATATACAAGAATATAACTACTATAATACTGCCCCTATATACAAGAATATAACTACTATAATACTGCTCCTATATACAAGAATATAACTACTATAATACTGCCCCTATATACAAGATTATAACCACTATAATACTGCCCCTATATACAAGAATATAACTACTATAATACTGCTCCTATATACAAGAATATAACCACTATAATACTGCTCCTATATACAAGAATATAACTACTATAATACTGCACCCTATATACAAGAATATAACTACTATAATACTGCTCCTATATACAAGAATATAACTACTATAATACTGCCCCTATATACAAGAATATAACTACTATAATACTGCTCCTATATACAAGAATATAACCACTATAATACTGCTCCTATATACAAGAATATAACTACTATAATACTGCACCCTATATACAAGAATATAACTACTATAATACTACCCCCTATATACAAGAATATAACTACTATATTACTGCCCCCTATATACAAGAATATAACTACTATGATACTGCCTCCTATATACAAGAATATAACTACTATAATACTGCCCCCCTATATACAAGAATATAACTACTATAATACTGCCCCTATAAACAAGAATATAACTACTATAATACTGCCCCCTATATACAAGAATATAACTACTATAATACTGCCTCTATATACAAGAATATAACTACTATAATACTGCCCCTATATACAAGAATATTACTAATATAAAACTGCCCCCTATGTACAAGACTATAACTACTATATACTGCTCCTATATACAAGAATATAACTACTATAATACTGCCTCTATATACAAGAATATAACTTCTATAATACTGCCTCCTATATACAAGAATATAACTACTATAATACTGCTCCTATATACAAGAATATAACTACTATAACACTGCCCCCTATATACAAGAATATAACTACTATAATACTGACCCTATATACAAGAATATAACTACTATAACACTGCCCCTATGTACAAGAATATAACTACTATAATACTGCCTCCTATATACAAGAATATAACTACTATAATACTGCCTCATATATACAAGAATATAACTACTATAATACTGCCTCTATATACAAGAATATATCTACTATAATACTGCCCCTATATACAAGAATATAACTACTATAATACTGCCCCCTGTGTACAAGAATATAACTACTATAATACTGCCCCCTGTGTACAAGAATATAACTACTATAATACTACTCCCTATATACAAGAATATAACTACTATAATACTGTCCCCTATATACAAGAATATAACTACTATAATACTGCCTCCTATATACAAGAATATAACTACTATAATACTGTCCCTATATACAAGAATATAACTACTATAATACTGCCCCTATATACAAGAAAATAACTACTATAATACTGCCCCTATATGCAAGAATATAACTACTATAATACTGCCCCCTATATACAAGAATATAACTACTATAATGCTGCCCCCTATATACAAGAATATAACTACTATAATACTGCCTCCTATATACAAGAATATAACTACTATAATACTGCCCCTATATACAAGAATATAACTACTATAATACTGCCCCTATATGCTAGAATATAACTACTATAATACTGCCCCCTATATGCAAGAATATAACTACTATAATACTGCCCCCTATATACAAGAATATAACTACTATAATACTGCCCCCTATATACAAGAATATAACTACTATAATACTGCTCCCTATATACAAGAATATAACTACTATAATACTGCCCCTTATATACAAGAATATATCTACTATAATACTGCCCCCTATATACAAGAATATAACTACTATAATACTGTCCCTATATACAAGAATATAACTACTATAATACTGCCCCTATATACAAGAATATAACTACTATAATACTGCTCCCTATATACAAGAATATAACTACTATAATACTGCTCCTATATACAAGAGTATAACTACTATAATACAGCTCCCTATATACAAGAATATAACTACTATAATACAGCCCCTATATACAAGAATATAACTACTATAATACTGCCTCTTATATACAAGAATATAACTACTATAATACTGCTCCTATATACAAGAATATAACTACTATAATACTGCTCCTACATACAAGAATATAACTACTATAATACTGCTCCTATATACAACCATATAATTACTATAATACTGCCCCCTATATACAAGAATATAACTACTATAATACTGCTCCTATATACAATAATATAACTACTATAATACTGCCCCCTATGTATAAGGATATAATCCTTGAACATGTTGTGGAGTCCTCATATGTGACAGGAGTTCCTCTTTGGATACAGTCAGGGTAAATGAACTTGCTCTATATAAATCACAGATTTCTGGGTAATAATTTACATTGTTTCTCCTTTTGCCGCTGACTCTTCACGTGGGCAGTAAACTCTTTATTATGTCTTGTTCTGACTAATGAACATGTAACATAACTGCAGTTAGACAGATATCGTCCTTTGACACCTGGGTGTGTTACTTGTATAATTTATTCCACCATTAGTGGCAGCTTCTTTGCTCCGTTGAGCCTTCGAGGGGCTGTCTGCATTTTAATGTTTAGTTCTAGAGAGAAATGGATTATGGTGATTAGTTTTTAATTAGGTCAGAGTTCAGTATGACTAGTTGTCTTATCTCAGCGCTGTCATAGTCCTATATGTCTGCAGCTTTATCCACATCATTGCAGTATAAAATATATATAGTTCACGTGGAATATTTGAGTGTATTCATTTTTATGGTGTAATTACAGTATACATCCTGCAGGTGTCACTGTTGAGGGAATTCCATAATATGATTTAGTCAGTGACTAAAATAATCTTAGAATTCTGAAATTTTACATTCTGTAAGTCTTCACAGGCCTAATGTTGATCATGTTCTTCCTTGCAGTGGATGATGCTGACTCTCTACGCCTGAAGACAAAAAAACTTTACGAATATTTGCACTGATTTTATGCAATTATTTTATATATATATATTTTTCTAATCAACAATCAAGATCAATTTAAATTTTTACTCAACTCATTAAGTCCAAAGACATTTCTCAAAGAAGCCTTATATTTTTTCAATATTTTTTTTTATTATTCATCTGTGACCAAGCATTCCCAGCGAATATGAAGGTACGAATGTTTCTTTCTATCTGTGAACATTATTTTCACATTTTATTTGTTCTTATTGTTGTTGTGTTTTTTTTGTTTTTTTTTTTGCATATTTTAGCCAGGAGGGGTCACTGTTCCTAATGCTTTCTATGATTATAAGTATTACAGTGACATCTAAAGGCTGGAATGGGTATTACATATCACAAAATTTAAATCGACACTCTTGGCTCAGCTTTACTATAAAATGTATGCCTGATTTTGGTAAAAATTGCACAGGTTAAAAATTTGCATCTAATATTGTACCAAAATTTAGTAAAAATTGGCGACATGTGTCCCCTCACTCCAAAAAAAGTAAGAAGGCAAGAAAAGTAGGCGCAGTTCTCATCAACTGCCTTCTCTAATTTCATTATTGCAAAATACGCCATTTTTAATAAATGTTGGCCATTGTGTTAGATCTAGTTCAGGGCTAAGGGGGTGGAGCATGACACAAGACATGACACACAATCGGCAGGTTAGAAGAAGTAGAGGACAGATGGAAGGGAACATGACTGCAAGATCAGACTATACAATGGGTTTGTTTGCTTGTTGCCTGTTACCATGGAGACACATAGCTCTGCATAGGGGCTGTATGCACGAAAGAATATTAATATTTTAATTGAACCCTATTGCAAAGTTTCTTCATTTTTTATTTTAGTGGAGTTGGACCAATAAAAAAAAATGTGGTTGGTAAGACGATATTAAAATTTATTGTAAACAGGAAATGCCCGATGTACAAGCTGGTAATACACCGGCCCGCTCTTTACTTAAGTAGTCAGACTTGCAATGCCCAGAAAAGCAATCAAGTTGTAATAGTCTGCAGAGCTTTCAGTACGTGTGGGGGCGGGCGGGCTGCAGCCGTTTAGCGAGCCATGCGGCGCACTTTCCATTATATCCTACAATTAGGCTGACAACGCTTCTGCTAATAACATCTGACTTGTTTATTGTTAATCAGCGCGGCGACGGCTTCGTGTTTTGTATCAACAATCCTTTCAGCCGCTACCTGGGTGGAATTAACACATTAGTCGCGGACCTGGCTGACGTCGTCACGGCGAAAACATCTCGGTTATTACAGTCTTGTATCTGGGTTATTACAGGGTACTGGCAGAGATGAGCGCAGTTCATCATTCCGTTAATGCCAGGGCACCGCTCAGTGTGGAGGGAACCGCTAGACGCAATGCCATTTACAGTGAAGCTTCATTAACTACGTGTTACGTGTGTCTGTAATGAGCGGCGCCTGGGGGAGAACAGTCACCGCACGCTGAGGAGGTTATACATGGCAGATATAGAAGGATTGTAGTTGCCTCAGTGTCTTTCGTTTGTCACATATTATTCATGGGTGACACAATTTCATGTGATTCTAACATCTAGGGGGCGCTCACCTCAGAAATAGCCACACGTTGTGATCTATGTGAATTAGCTTTACATGTCTGTATCCATGGCCACCTCTTAATGACACAGCATTTGTGGGATAGTGTCTGTAATAATGATGTATAACAATAGAAACACTAAACATATAGTACACAGATAATACCACAGAACTGCAGGAACATAATCCCCCAAATAAAGGAAAAACAAGCAATCACTAACAACATTTATCATATTGGGGGTGGTTAGAGTGAGAGGTAAAGGATAATGATACACTGACACTTGGGGTAGAGGATAATGTTACACTGACACTTGGGGTACAGGATAATGACTCTCTGACACTTTGGGTACAGGATAATGACACTGACACTTGGGGTACAGGATAATGACACTGACGCTTGCGGTACAGTATAATGACACTGACACTTGGGGTACAGGATAATGAAACACTGACACTTGGGGTACAGGATAATGACACTGACACTTGGGGTACAGGATAATGACACTGACACTTAGGGTACAGGATAATAATACACTGACACTTGGGGTACAGGATAATAATACACTGACACTTGGGGTACAGGATAATGATACACTGACACTTGGGGTATAGGATAATAATACACTGACACTTGGGGTACAGGATAATAATACACTGACACTTGGGGTACAGGATAATGATACACTGACACTTGGGGTATAGGATAATAATACACTGAGACTTGGGGTACAGGATAATGACACACTGACACTTGGGGTACAGGATAATGATACACTGACACTTGGGGTACAGGATAATAATACACTGACACTTGGGGGACAGGATAATGACACACTGACACTTGGGGTACAGGATAATGACACACTGACACTTGGGGTACAGGATAATGATACACTGACACTTGGGGTATAGGATAATAATACACTGACACTTGGGGTACAGGATAATGACGCACTGACACTTGGGGTACAGGATAATGACGCACTGACACTTGGGGTACAGGATAATGACGCACTGACACTTGGGGTACAGGATAATGACGCACTGACACTTGGGGTACAGGATAATGACACACTGACACTTGGGGTACAGGATAATGACACACTGACACTTGGGGTACAGGATAATGACAGGAGTTTTTATCTTTCTTGTTTGTTTTCTGTGTACAGGAGCAGTGGAATGATGATCTGCAGGTGGAGTGCAGCACCGTGACACCAGGAGACGATATCTACAGCTGCTCTGAATCATAATATCCACTTATATATGCAAAATCCATCCATATTCTGCCTTCCAATAGTCCAGCAATTCCCATAATCTGACACAGCGCTGCCTGATAATCTGGAATTCCAGGACATGTAGATCTGGAGCATTTATTACACTCATTGCAGAGACAAATCTATAAAAACTGTGAATATATCGATACAATGTAAATAATAAGCCCTGAAAAGCTACTGGTTACTGGTTACTGGTTAGTGGTTACTGGTTACTGGTTAGTGGTTAGTGGTTACTGGTTAGTGGTTACTGGTTAGTGGTTACTGGTTAGTGGTTAGTGGTTAGTGGTTAGTGGTTACTGGTTACTGGTTAGTGGTTACTGGTTAGTGGTTAGTGGTTACTGGTTACTGGTTAGTGGTTACTGGTTAGTGGTTACTGGTTACTGGTTACTGGTTAGTGGTTACTGGTTACTGGTTACTGGTTAGTGGTTACTGGTTAGTGGTTAGTGGTTACTGGTTACTGGTTAGTGGTTAGTGGTTACTGGTTACTGGTTAGTGTTGGGGCCTCCATGTAGCGGCTTCTTTTATGTGTTTCTATTTATTTTGTATTTATTTATTTTTCAGTTACAAATAGTTACATTGTGTTCTGATTCCTGTTATTTATTTTATTTATATTTATTTATTCTTTATTTTTCTATGTATTTTATACACATTCTTTTGTACTCTATTGTGTAGAAGATGATTATATGATTATTTCAATTTTCCAAATAAATATTTTCAAAAGTTGAATGTTTTCTCTGCAGTGTGACAGATCCTCGTCACGACACACTGATCTGTTTTATTTGCGCGACTCCCCTTTGTGGGATATTGCTGAACTCCATTCCCTCCTTCATATTATGAGAGGACAGGTCACTGCTCCCTGCAAGATCAGACCACTCCTCTCCTGAAATACTCTGTGCTGGTGGAGACCCTGCTTCTTCCCCTATGTAACACTCAGCCTATGACCTCCCACTTGTCTCCATTCCCTCCTCACATCATGACTCTGCCCCAGTCACATGCAGCCCCATCCTCACTAACATCATCACATGAGAGGACAAGTCACTGCTCTCCACAAGATCAGCACACTCCTCTCCTGAAGTACTCTGTGCTGCTTAGGACCCCACTTTCTCCATGACACTGAACCTGTTACTTCCACCTCTGCACCCCCTTATTGCTACATTCCTGCCCAATATAGAGAGTAGACAGGTCACTGACCCAGACTCCTCTTCTGACATACTCTGTGCTGCTGGAGGAGCCTGCCCCTCCCCTTTTGTGTCTTGCAGCCCTGTCCTCACTAACCCAGGGTGGGTTCCCATGTAGCGTAGACGCTGCGGAATTTCCGCAACAGAATTCTGGGCGGAAATTCCGCAGCATTTTCAGTAGCAAAGTGGATGAGATTTTGAAAATCTCCTGCCCACGCTGCGGAAAAAAACAGCGTAAACGTTAATATAATGACCTGCAGGATTTTAATCCGCAACATGTAAATTTATGTAGCGTTTTCGTTGCTTTTCTGTTGTGGGTTTAACCTTTTGAATTCATCGGGGATGCAAAACCTGCAACAAATAGCTAAGAGTTTCGACTTTTGTGGCGGAATTACAGCGATTCCACCACAAAAGTCGCATCTTAGAAAAAAAAAAAAAGTTTATACATACCCAGAACTCCCTACTTCTTCCTCCAGTCCGACCTCCTGGGATCACGTGTCACCATGACAACGACCGCGGTAAGTATATATGCTTTTTTTTCTACTGCTGCTTTCCACAGTGGAAATTGCGCCCGGAAAAACCGTACCACGATGTGGTGTAGTTTTTCGGACGGGATGTGATGCGGTTTCCAGGTCGGATACGCTGCGTAGTTTTACGCAGCTTATCCATCCTGCGGGAACCCGGCCTTAATCACATCATTAAACAGGTTACTGCCCCCAAAAGATCAGCACACTCATCTCCTGAAATACTCTGTGCTGCTGTGAGTACCCTGCACCATTTACTATGGCTCTCCGTCTGTGACCTCCCATCTCCACTCCCCTCCTCACATTATGACACAGCCCCGTTACATGCAGCTCCGTCCTCAATGACATCATCACATGAGAGGACAGGTCACTGACTACACAAGATCAGCACACTCCTCTCCTGAAATACTCTGTGCTACTGACTCTGCCCCTTCTACAATGTAACTCTCAGTCTATGACCTCCCACTTTTCTCCATTCCCCTCCTGACATTATGACTCTGACCCGTTACATGCAGAAAAATCCACAGTAACATCAAATTAGTAGACAGGTCACTGCCCCCTACAAGATCAGCACACTCATCTCCTGCTGCTGTTATCAGAATCCTGATCTGATTGGTTACTAAGTGTTTGTGGCCCTGCCCACTTTGAATCACAATACCCAGAGACAAACAGGAGAGGATAACTGATAATTGAAAGTAGATCAGATTATATGACATTTCTTAAAGGGCCGGGACCCCATTTAATGCTGGAATTGACTTGACTTTGTCTTGACCGTTTTCTTTTTTCATAAAGCAAGGTGCAAAGGAACGGCATGGACAGAGTTAATGAAACAACTGCATGAAAGGTAATGAAGCTTGAAGGAGCCTGTGGAGTCTGTGAGAGCATCTTGGTTTGGAGTGCACATCAGAGTCTCTGCTTGGGTTTTCATTGTACAATGGTGAATGATGAGCTTCTTATCAGCGGGAGAATCTCCTCTTGTCATGCAGAATAATACTATGACAATTCAATGGCTGAATATCACAAATTGCTCATATTGCAGGATGGCGCCGCTTCTCTCCCTATTATTCCAGATGGATGTATGGCGCCATTTATCTTCTCCTCATTTGCAGCCTGTACAGCAGATCTGCCGCTTCAGTAACACAAAGATAAAAATCTATTGTGAAGAGGATCGAGCCCCATCTTAAAGGATCAATAATCCCAAAAATAAAAGGAAAAGTTAAAAGCGGAGATCCCCTTTACCCTGGCGAGTTTTTCCCCTTATATATATATATATATATATATATATATATATATATATATATATATATATATATATGGGAAATCTCTATACAGAGACTGCTATACACTGCAGGAGTGCTGTTACAGATACATCTAATGTATTGCAGTATCAGAACGCTTCCCAGTTACAGGCTCTGGAGAGGGAAGCACAGGAGCATGGCGCAGTATTTGCCTAGGTACAAGTGGATTGAATGACCCCCATCCCATAATCCTTCGGGCTGGAAGTCATGCGCCCTACATCCTGCTCTACTCAACCTTTCACTGTTACATCCTGTTTTACACTCCATTCACACCCAGAGCTGCATACAGAATTCTATGAAGTCAGTCAGTATTGTGCTGGCAAGATACACCCCTAATATATAAGCCGAGCCTATATAGCAATGCATCCTTCTATGTGGCATTGTGGGGGGTGTAGTGTTTGCATCAGGAACTGATCAGTGGTCTGTATAGATAATAAACCAAAAGGGCAATAGGAAAAGGGCAGTTCTAGAAAACGAAAAGCTAAAAGAAAAGCCACTGAAAATTTGATGCAGCTTTGGATGTGACTGGAGTAGAACATATAACGCAAACCAAATAATGCAGACTATTTGTAAAGATACTTAGTGCAGATTCATTATGAAAAGAGGGGGATGTGCTCAAAACGATTGAAAGAGAATCTATCACCAGGACTTTTTTTTTTTTAGGGCATCTATAAAATGACCTACTAAAGGGAATATGGTGGATGCCCCTGCCAATGTGAGCACCAGAGCAGCTAGAAGAAGCCTTCATGTCCTCACATTCATATTCTTGCGGATAATCCTTCAGACCCCTGTAGATGGGTGGGCCGTATAGCGGGTGCAGGTGCATATTAGGAATGCCCCAAAATAATGGCCCTGTCTGGTGACAAATGTTCTTTAAAGGGGTTTTCCGAGGTTCACTACAGTAAATGACACAGCGCCACTCTTGTCCAGGTGGCTGTTTCTGGTATTGCAGCTCAGCCCCATTCACTTCAATGGACATTTTATTTGTGCTCTGGCAGTTTAGTGTTGTCATAGGGGATAAGGATGGTAGGGGGTCCGAATCACCAACCACATCAATGTCCGTATCGTACCTTCTGGTATTTCAGCCATTGAGGATGTGGACACAGTTGAGGATGGTGATTTGGATCGACACAATGTCAGACCAAGAACACAACGCTTATTATTCTCTGAGCGGTGATAAAGGGGTTTGACACTTTAAGGACTTATTCACACGGACGTGTCCATTTTGCGCGCTCAAAAAAATTGACTTCAATGGGTGCGTGCTGCGCAAAACACGGGCAAATATAGGACATGTCATGAGTTTCAGGCAGCGCACACACGCTGCGTGAAATTCACTGACAGTCTGAACGGCCCCATTGGCTAACATAGGTCCGTGCGACGCGCGTAATTTCCACGCACGTAGCACGGACGTATTATACGTTCGTGTGAATAAGGCCTTAAAAGCACCGAGGAAATCTCTGCCGGCCTATTAGGTCTTTGCTTATTTTCGGAAAAATTGCCAAACAACAACAGTGAAGTGACGTCCCATACAGAACTCCATTATCTTTTATGGGGACGATCAGTCTCTGTAAGGGTATGTTCACATGCACTGTTTTCAGACGTATCAAAAGACGGCACGTAAAAAGACGCCCGCGAAAAAGAAGTGCAGGACATTTCTTGGCACATTTTTGGAGCCGTTTTCATTGACTCCATTGAAAAACAGCTCCAATAACGTCCGTAAAATACAACGCGAAAAACGCGAGTTGTTAAAAATCGTCTGAAAATCAGGAGCTGTTTTCAGGTGAAAACAACTCTGTAATTTCAGACGTATTTTGCTACTGCGTGTGAACAGAGCCTGACAGGGAATTGTCAACATAAACTACATGTGAAGGTCTCTACCATAAGGAATAATGCAAATACCTCACATGTCTATGGCCAATAAGATAGATAGATAGATAGATAGATAGATAGATAGATAGATAGATAGATAGATAGATAGATAGATAGATAGATAGATAGATAGATAGATAGATAGATAGATAGATAGATAGATAGATAGATAGATAGATAGATATGAGATAGATAGATAGATAGATAGATAGATAGATAGATAGATAGATAGATAGATAGATAGATAGATAGATAGATAGATAGATAGATAGATAGATAGATAGATATGAGATAGATAGATATGAGATAGATAGATATGAGATAGATAGATATGAGATAGATAGATAGATAGATAGATAGATAGATAGATAGATAGATAGATAGATAGATATGAGAGATAGATAGATAGATAGATAGATAGATAGATAGATAGATAGATAGATAGATAGATAGATAGATAGATAGATAGATATGAGATAGATAGATATGAGATAGATAGATATGAGATAGATAGATATGAGATAGATAGATAGATAGATATGAGATAGATAGATAGATAGATAGATAGATAGATAGATAGATAGATAGATGACAAGTGTCTTATATATCCGCTCCATCCCTTGTGCTCCTCTTACTTTCCGGGATCTACAGTTAATCTCTGGACTTTTACTTAATGTTTAGAATAAAATTGTGTCAAAATTGCATTTCCTCAGCGCCGTCAGTTCACATACCTGGCAGAGCCCCTTCTGTGCTCGGGTTACCATAGCAACCATCTCCTCACCTTTGACTTGTAAATATTACCAACACAATGCGCCAACAAAATGCGGGAAAGCTGCTGTTAGGATTGTTCAAAATAAATCAATTTTCTGCATCAACAATTCAGTGATTTTTTTATTTTATTTTTGTTTTGCGTTTGATTGTTAACAACAAAATGTTTATTAGGTTTATAATAATGTGACAAATAATGGGCGCAGCTGATGCCCAACGGGCACTTATGTATTTCTATTAGGAACTGATAACTATCACTTCTGATGAAGGTTCTGTTCACACCGGTGTTTTTCGCCTCCCATCAGGGGTTTTGTTGCGCTGTTCTTACCATCAAAAGTACCAGATACACAAAGGAAACCTGAAGGAAACCATCATAACGCCATGGGATCCATAATATCTCTGCTAAAAACGGGAGCCATGATGCTGGCGTGAAGGTTAGAGACAGGGTAGGATGATATATATTTAGTCCAGCTCGAAGATGCCCTAAAAAAGTCCCTAAAGTGCCCATCAGAAAGCTAGAAAACATCTTTCTATTTAAGCCCCTCCCCTTTCTGACTCCAGAATAGAAAGTGCCCTGGGTCTAAGAGGTTTAGGGGAGGGGCTTACTGATTTTAATCCCCATGATTGGTACTTTTTGGGAGGAGACATTTTGTTTGTACCAATTAGTGCATTTCAGGTTTTATAGGATCACAAAAATTTAATGATTATGCGCTCATTTATTTCTTATTATATATTTATAGAGGTCAGAGCTCAAATTTAAGACACAAAGCTCCAAATCCCCTGTATAAAGATGAATGATAAAATTCTGTCTGCCTGTAGCCACCACTAGGGGGAGACCAGGAGCTTCCCGCATACAGATATATACAGCACCCATTGAACTCAATAATAAAACCTAGTAAGCTCCAAAGTTCCCCCTAGTGGTGACTGCAGGCAGAACATTTTTTATCATTTATCTCTGTTTATGCAGGGGATTTGGAGCTCTGTTTTGGAAAAACGAAATTCGGACCGATATAAAGATATTTTAAGAAATGAATCAGCAAATAATGTTGTACCTAAAAACAATTGCGATTTAAGAACAAATGTTTGCAGCAAACGAGACACTTTTGCGCCATAATGCACCAACGGAAAACAGCCAACCAAGAGTTGCTATAAGGAAAGTGTCTAGTAAGATGCGTCACATTTATTATACATCGTGCGCCGCAGCGATAAATTTGGTGCATCTTAAAGACTTTGTACAACTGTAAAGGTAACTAAATGTTCAACAAACTATTTTTACTTTTTGAGATACAGCTGCTTTGTATCCTGTATATAGAGCAGCTGTATCGTGCGCTGAGACCTGAATCCGTCAGATCAGCAGGATCCACCTGTAATCGATCACATCTAAGTTATGAACTGTCAGAGACACACAGGACCCGCTGACACTGAACCCGTCAGTCCCGCAGACCTGACTGATTCAGGTCTGAGCGCACGACGCCGCTGCTCTATATACAGGATACAAAGCAGCTGTATCTCAAAAAGTAAAAATATTTTTTAATATAAACGAATTATAAAGTTGCACCAAACACATTGATAGACATTTTTATTTAAAAAAAATAGTGTGCGACTTCTCAAAGTTCTCACTTTGCGCTGTCCTTGGTGCTGAAATTCTGTTCTCCTAACTTATAAACCAAGTGTATTCCTCAAATTGTTATGTCTATTTTTCCCCCTGGGTAATATATGGCTGATACAAATCACTTCTATTTTTATATATATTTTATATATTTATTTTTTTATGATTTCTTTTTTTCCTTTTATCATCATTGCAAGTTTGTCTTTTGAATTCTTAGTTGAATGCCTTGACGTTTATACATTTTCCAAGGAATTTAAATGAATCTTCAAACCTTTAAAAATGGGTCTGTTCAAACTTAAAGGGGTTCTCCAGGACCACCACTGATCATTCATTGATGGCCCATCCTAAGAATAGAACGTAAAATCCCACAAAAATCCTTTCAGACCTCTCCTTAATCCTCCGCTTTGCCTAGGCAGCAGTTCTGACCATATAGTAATGTCCTTATATTTACCCATCAGTGTCACTCGGATTGTGTCACCCTCCTATACATTAGTACCAAACACTTAACCATATAAATATGTATCCTGGCGTCCGAGCCCCCCTCAGCTCTCTGGGCTTCCTCCCTCCCACAGCTGCACTCAATGCCTGTTCCATTAGTTGTAGGGCACAAAAATGTAACTTGGCCACACCATGCAGATTGTAAAGGGGTCCTAAACTTTTTATTAGCCAAGACTGGACTCAAACAGGGGGTGAACAAATTTCTTCATATAGTTAGTATGTAAATTTATGTAAATGTATGTAAATATTCAAAGCGTCATCCATTGCAGCAGTTCTAGGGATCGGCTCTCGTGAAGAGTCTTAAAACACGATATGAGGGGATAAGTCATAAATGTCAGATAGATGCGGGGTTTAGGGGGCCCCTTTCTAGAGATAGGTGAGGGTCCCCGAGGTGGGACCCGTATCTATCTGACATTTACAACATATCCTGTGGATATGTCATAAATGTCCTTCATGGGAAAACCCATGGAGGATGGCCCCCTCCAACAGCCCAAGGGCCCCCTGCAATGTGATGGGAGGGGTGCCGATGGTTGTCATGGCAGCCCGGGGGCCCAGTGAAGGCCCCCAGGTCTGCCTTCCGTCTGCCTCTGCTAAGCCATGCCTCCAGCCATGCTTCCACCTGTAAAAATGACAATATACTGCAGTACATGTGTATTGTACCAGCGATCTAACGATCACTGGTTCAAGTCGCCTAGGGGAACTAATAAAATGTCTAAAAAAAAAAAAAGTTACATAACTTTTCAGGAGTGTAAAAAAATATTAAAGTATATTAAAAGTAAAAAAACAAAACTTTTTCCCATAGCACAATGTAAAAAAAAATGACAATAATTGCTATCGCTGCATCCGCAAAAGTCCAAATTATTACAATATACCGTTATTTACCTCACACAAAAATAGGAAATACCAGAATCGTTGTTTTTTGGTCTAAAACTTGGGTGCGTCTTAAAGTCCGAAAAATCCGGTAAATGTCTCTGGTGGGACATGTACCCCTTTAATGGAAGGTTTACCTTTACCCTGAGAAATAACAGAAGATATAATGGGGGTGTCTGTGCCCTGTGACCCCCACCAATTGCTAGAACGAAGGGGCTGGAAGAGGAACCAAAATATGCAAGACTCTTATTTCTGGCTGCATTACATCTATTGGGATTAGGATTTTTTTTTTTTGCATGCGGGGTTCCCCTTCAGGCGCTGTTCATTATGAGGGTTCGCGCTCCGTCTACTGATGGATATTATGATTATTATTAACATTCATCGTCTCTGGATGTATCATTAACTGTTATCATTCAGTGTATGGGAACCTTCAATACATTTTCCACCCTCTCCTTAGGAAAACCCCTTTCCATCTCCCTCTTATAAGGTAAGGAAATATATGGCATCGGAGTCTCATGTCCCATACAGCGACACTCGGTGGCAGCAAAACCGCAGAATTGCAGCAACTGCGATGCAACCTCAACGTTTCCCTATGGAAAAAATAGTTATACGCCACCTTGTGACCATCAGTCAGATTTTTTGCATTGGTTGCCAGGTTGCTTGTGACTTTTTTCCACAGAGAAAGGCTGCGGTAACCTCATTCACAACCGCCTCGCCAAGTAGCCTTAGCATTACAGTGAATCATTTTTCTTTTTTTTCTTTTTTTAAAATAAATTGGTCCAAAAATCTGTGCTGAATAATTTCTTAATATATCATTGTAGAGGTTAGAGCTTCATTTTTCTGATACACAGCTCCAAATCTCCGAAATAGACACAGTTAAATGATAAAATTCTCACTGCCAGCAGTCACCACTAGGGGGAGCTTAGGTGCTTACAGCATACTGTTTATACAGTACATTGAACTCAATAATACCCAGTGTGTGCTAAGCTCCCCCTAGTGGTGATTGCATGCAGCCAGATGTTTATCATTTAGATCTATGTCTCTGCAGGGGATTTGGAGCTCTGTGTAATAAAAATGAAGCTCCGACCTCTATAATGGTAAATTAAGAATTGGAAAATGTGCTCGCTGGGACCCGCATCTATCGGACATTTATGGCACATCCTGGGGAAAGCCCTTTAATAGGTGGAGATTTACTTTAAAGCTGCTGGGAAGTTGTCACAATGTATCACTTGATCATACTCACATATTCACTAGCCATTTTGGCACATTCATTGAGAACGTTTCCCCACATCCATCCTGTGATCTCATTTGTATTTGTGTCTTTGTGATAGAAGGAGAAGTTAAATTACCATAATATTCTCCTAAGCGCAGATTGATGTTGCTTCATTTCCACAGACATACAATCTATTTTAATACATATTTCTAACAGAGCTTTTTATTTCCCACTGATCATGTTAATTGAATTTTATGCAAATTCGTTCTGAATGCTTATTTATACTAATGAGGATTTTTTTCCCCTCTATCTAACGCTGTCAGCGGAGTATTGACATATGCTGCATGGGATCAGAGACGTGTCCTGCTTCTTCATATTACAAAAGATGTCATCTGGATCATAGATTCTGCAGCTGGTGTATCTAAGCCTATGATGCGCCAGTGTATCTAAATTTACCATGTGTGATACTGTCTGTTGAGCTACTTTATCTAAGCCTATCATGTGTGATACTGTCTGCTGAGCTGTGTATCTAAGCCTATCATGTGTGATACTGTTTGCTGAACCACTGTATCTAATCCTATCATGTGTGATACTGTTTGCTGAGCCACTGTATCTAATCCTATCATGTGTGATACTGTTTGCTGAGCCACTGTATCTAATCCTATCATGTGTGATACTGTCTGCTGAGCCACTGTATCTAATCCTATCATCTGTGATACTGTCTGCTGAACTACTGTATCTAAGCCTATCATGTGTGATACTGTCTGCTGAGCCACTGTATCTAATCCTAACATCTGTGATACTGTCTGATGAGCCACTGTATCTAATCGTATCATGTGTGATACTGTTTGTTGAGCTACTGTATCTAAGTTTATTATGTGTGATACTAGTTGCTGAGCCACTGTATATAATCCTATCGTGTGATACTGCCTGCTGAACTACTGTATCTAAGCATATCAAGTGTGATACTGTCTGCTGAGCTGTGTATCTAAGTCTATCATGTGTGATACTGTCTGTCGAGCTACTGTATCTAAGTTTATTATGTGTGATACTGTTTGCTGAGCTTCTGTATCTAAGCCTATCATGTGTGACACGGTCTGCTGAGCTGCTGTATCTAATCCTATCATGTGTGAGATTGTCCACTGAGCTGTGTATCTAAGCCTATCATGTGTGACACGGTCTACTGAGCTGTGTATCTAAACCTATCATGTGTGATACTGTCTGCTGAGCTGTGTATCTAATCCTATCATGTGTGATACTGTCTGCTGAGCTGCTGTATCTAATCCTATCATGTGTGATACTGTCTGCTGAGCTGTGTATCTAATCCTATCATGTGTGATACTGTCTGCTGAGCCACTGTATCTAATCCTATCATGTGTGATACCGTCTGCTGAGCCACTGTATCTAATCCTATCATGTGTGATACTGTCTGCTCAGCCACTGTATCTAATCCTATCATGTGTGATACTGTCTGCTGAGATGGCGTATCTAATCCTATCATGTGTGATACTATCTGCTGAACTGTGTATCTAATCCTATCATGTGTGATACTGTCTGCTGAGCTGTGTATCTAATCCTATCATGTGTGATACTGTCTGCTGAGCTGTGTATCTAATCCTATCATGTGTGATACTGTCTGCTGACCTGTGTATCTAATCCTATCATGTGTGATACTGTCTGCTGAGCCGCTGTATCTAATCCTATCATGTGTGATACTGTCTGCTGAGCTGTGTATCTAATCCTATCATGTGTGATACTGTCTGCTGACCTGTGTATCTAATCCTATCATGTGTGATACTGTCTGCTGAGCTGTGTATCTAATTCCATCATGTGTGATACTGTCTGCTGAGCTGCTGTATCTAAACCTACTGAACCTCACTGAATTGCAGCTTTGCCCCATTAGACGATGGCATGTGTTATCTGTTCATTGGCACAGTTCACATTACTTTGCTTTGGTAACGTTATCATTTTACAATGTATTTATTATTAGCATTTTTTTTGCATAAATCTCTAATACATGTGGATGTTTATAAAACTTTGTAATGTATCTTATTAGGGGCAAGTGACATCTTCCTACCTTCTAGTAGCCGGTAGTTTTCATGACTTCAAGTCCAGGGACCCACCTAAACATCTCCACCAGTTTCTCAAGGAGACACGG
This sequence comes from Rhinoderma darwinii, assembly GCF_050947455.1. Classification (NCBI taxonomy): domain Eukaryota; kingdom Metazoa; phylum Chordata; class Amphibia; order Anura; family Rhinodermatidae; genus Rhinoderma; species Rhinoderma darwinii. The sequence continues at coordinate 398,904,385 of NC_134690.1, forward strand.
AAAAGGCCACAGCGACCCATTTATTAAATAACATGCACCAAATAAATACAAATCTTATAAATATATCAAATATCTGTAACCTTATATATATATAAACATAACATTGCAGCACAACATATGTAAACAGTTGTGAATATACAATCAGCCACCAGGAGGCGCCCTTGATGGCATGGCAATCCTATGGGTCATCAAACATTCAACTTTAATCAGTCTCCAGTCTTTACCCCCAGCCGTATTGCACCTGACCCGGGGGCACCCACCTTTGGAGACCTGGAAACCTTCCTGGGGACTCAATTCCAGCTGGGTAACCACCCCAGCCCCAAAATTGCTGGTCCAAAAAAGGGCCATGATTGAACACTCCCTATTATTTGCTAAATTTACCTGGGTATCCACGAGTGCCCACAAAAGACCCTTCCTACTTCTGCCGCTGCGACATCTAGTTGAACACATGGAAGGATCTGTTAAGGCCTAGTTCACACAGAGTTTTTTGGTGCGGTTTTTGACACGGAAACCACGTCGGAAACCGAGCCTAAAAATGGCCATTGATTTAGATGGAAGGCCGAGGCGTTTTTTCCGGCAAGTGAAAAAAAAATGTCGCAGGGAAAAGGAAAGCGTCATGCCCATTCTACAGGCGTTTCCGCCTCTGACCTCCAATTGACATCAATGGGAGGAGGAAAAAGCATTTTTTGCGTTTATCCAGCGGCGCTCAATGACCGCGGCTGAAAAATGCCACGAAAAACGCGGCAAGTTTTTTGCTGGCAGGTCAAAATCTGCCTCATAATTCCTGAAGGAAATTTGAGGCAGCTTTTTCCGCCTGCAAAAAATTCTGTGTGAACACGGCCTAATAGGGCCAGCAAGAAAACGTTTTGTTTCTTCAACTCCCGCTCCAAGAAGTGCTCCTCCCTGCTTTTGCCATTTTTTATTTGCATAATCATAACTCCTCCCCCACGAGTACCGAATCCCCCTAAACCTCTTCAGCACAAAATGTATATTTTCCTTAGTGCTCCTCGTGCTCCCCTTGTCATTCGCTCCTTGTGTTCCCCTTTGGGTCACTCTGGGGCTTCCTTTTTTCTGCCTGCGGGAAACTTCCACAGTCACCAAAAAATCCATCCGGTATAAAACATTAAATAGAAGACAGGAAGGAGGGGAGGAGGGGGATGCAGATGCAGAATCTCTCCTGCATGTTGTGAGTGGGGCGTGCAGCAGGAGGGGCGATACCTGATTGGCTCAGAACACACACAAAGCTCTGATATCACACAAGGAAGAACCCGCCCACTCAGCAGGCACGGGGAAAGAAAATGCATCTCCGTATCCCCTCCCCCATCTCTTGATGAGCGTCTTATGTCTTATTTGGTTTCTGTCACTGGGATAATTTTCTGAAGACGCAATTGTCATATTGTAGCAGAGAGATGTGGTAAATGAGACGTCCGCAGACGAGAGTGGTTAACAGTGTAGATGTCTTCTAATGTGACAGAATAATTGATGCTGCGGAAGAAGTCAAAGAAAAAACCTTTATCACAAGAAAATGGTAACGGGATTTTTCTGTTGTCGCTGTCAGAAATACGATGAGTGTCAGTCATGCGGAAATGTCTGCAAACAGCGTATTGTTTATTGTTCAGTGAGCGCCGCGGCCCCTTCACGCAGCTGATCATCGGGGGTGCCGGGCGGCCCAGAAAACCCCCTTAAGAAGGAATTGCCTGATAGACTGTAATGCAAATATTCCAAAATACTTTCTGTATAAATCGGAGGGGAGGGGGTGATCCAATTTTTTAAAACAGGATTCCCTATATGGCTGACAAAGATTAGCATATGGGGTGTAACTTTCCAAACTTGTGTCCCCCCAGTCGTCTTATCCATGGTCTTTCTGATTGACTGCCCCCCCCCCCCAGCCTAAAATTGAATGTGACTATAATTAGATATAACTACTCACCTCCCCCAAATCTCCCAGCTTTTTGTCTCACCCCCTAAAGACACAGGTTTGGTGTAGAGATACAGTAACAGATTAATAAAGGATAATGCCCATTAATAAGGGGGTATTCCCATCTTACAACGTGATGTCATATAGCTAGGATATCCCATTACAGTGCGCCAGCCACCGATTGTGAAGGGAACTGCCGCACAGCCCCATTGAAGTGAATGAGGTACCTGAAGATGGGAATAACCCTTTAATTAATAGATAAAATACCAGAACTCAGTACAGAGATCAATTGCCAAGAAGCTTGTACCATGTAAAGTAAGACTACAGCTCCCAGTATGACTTGAACAATGGTAAGGGTATGCTGGGAGTTGTTGTTTCACAAACAGGAATGCTCTTACGTGTCACTGCAGACGCAGTCAGAAGCAGAATACACAATGACATCTAGTGGCTTACAGGTGATGTCTTCTCTGATTAGAGACCTTCTCTATTTCTTCTTCATCCGGCCAAGACCACCATGATGATCTCTCCTGATTGTGACTTGTTTCTGCAGATTTTGCCACATAAATGTCTTTGACTCTTCGCTTTTGCAACACATCCCCACCCTCTGTAGCTACAGAAGAGCCTCATAGTGCCCCCTAAGTATAATAGTGCCACACAATGTGTCCCCTTATAATAATAGTGCCTCACATAGTGCCATCTGAATATAAAACTGCTACAGACTGCGCCCTCTTAATATAATACTGCCACACACCGTGTCCCGTGAATATAACAATGTCACACACTGTGCCCCCTAATATAAAGCGCTACACACTGTGCCCTAATATAATTGTGCCACACACCGTGCCCCCTAAAATAATAGCGTCCCCCAGTGTGCCCACTAAATACAATATGAGCACACACTGCACCCCTGAAAATAACTGTGCATACACAGTGCCCCTGAAAACAATACTGAGACACAGTAAACATACCACACACTGAGCCCAGAAAATAGGTGCTACATGATGTCCCTGAAAATAGTAGTCCCACTAACTGTTATACACTGTGCACCAGATAATAATCATACACTTTGCCCCAGATGATAGTGCCACAAGCTGTGCCCACCAATAATAGTCCAATATAATGTGCCTTCTGACAATAGTGCCATACAGTGTCCCAGTACAATAGTGCCACACACTGCCCCCTAGACAATAGTGACACACTAGAGGCACTGCAAGTAACAGAGTCACCAACCACCAGATACTCACCTGTCTCTAAATAATGAAGGTTCCTATTGATTTAAAAAAATCTGGTGGCGCAGTAAAGGCTGGTGCATTATATGATTAATAACAGGTGTTTTGGTCAGTACTGTGCTGCTAAGTGCAACTTTAGATGTGAATGGAGTATAAGAAATTGTGCAATGCAAGATAAGAAATAGAAAGTATTTGGAAAGTTACCCAATGCTATTTGCCAAAAATGGATCGAAATCATAAACATAATATACATAATAGTAGAAGGTGCTGCAGCTAATAGTTAAAGGGACTGATCTGTGTCACCTTGGGTGTGTGGACCCACTGGGCCGTACCACCTTGACGGTATGGCAGCTGGCAAACAGGACACAGGTCACAGTCTATAGTTTGTATAGGTGTACCTGTGGTAGTTCATACAGTAGCAAGACAGGCTTGGATGGGACTAGACAGCAGGCAGGCTCCAGGCGTGGTGTAGCAAAACAGGCGTGGTACACAGCACAGCACAACTTCAGCTCAACACGGCACTTGACCAGGATAGCACGGGATACAGGTTACAGGTAGCAGGAACGGGAAACACTAGGAGACCATTTGCATAGACATACTAGGATAACGACAACAACGCTCAGGCATTGCAGGGAGGGGCACAGCCCTTCTTATAGCCCAGGGTGATCTGGGAGCAATCAGCTCAATCTCCCACCTGTGTGCGCTTTGGCTCTTTAAGTCTGGACTGAGCTCTCGAGCACACCCTGGTGGTCACTGTGGAACAGGACGGCCGCATGTGCAGACATTTCTGGAGAGAAGGGCGTCGACTGGATGGAAGGAGTTCGTGGTCAGCGACCACAGACGTTACAATCTGCAGTACCAGGCACTGCCACGACCAAATGAACCTTCGCTGTGCCTCGTTAAATAATGAAGCAGTTGCGTGATGGGGGGTGCCGGGAATTCCAGAAACTGCCTTTAACAAGCAATAGACCGATATACTGTAATGCAATTACTGTATCAACCTTTAAATGGTATTACAAATAAATGTTATGGCATTTTTTTATTTATACTCTTGGTATAAATCATGGGGGGGGGGTTAATATTTTTTAACAAAGGGATCCTTGCTTAGCTGACAAAGATTAGCGTACAGGGTCTAATTTTCCAATTTTGTGTTCCCCCTCATCACACACGGTGTCCCTTAATAAAATAGACCAACACACTTTTGAAAATAGTCATAAACTTTGCCCCCATGCAACAGTGCCACATACTCTGCACACTGATAATAGTCTCATACACTGTGCCCCTGCCCCCGTCAATGGTGCCACACACTGTGCCCATTGATAATAGTCCCATACCCTGTGCCCCAGATAACAGAGCCAAACACTCTGCTAACCAATAATAGTCTCATACACTGTGTCCCTCTGCCCTCGATAATAGTGCCACACACTCATTGTGCCCTCAGACAGTAGTACTCACGCACAGACAATGAACAAGCAAGGGATGCTGGGAAATTTCAGCTCAGAAGCCTGCAGAATTATTAATGCAGCTCTGGAGCATAATACAGGCTGTAACTCAGAATCCGTACTAGATAATGTTGAGATGATCGGCCAGTAAGAAGTTTAAAGCAGGCAGTACATGGTAGAGGTCCTTAAATAGGGAAGTCATTGGGGGAAATTGCCCCTTTGCCCATAGTACTATCCTCTCTTTTGAAGTTCATTACATGCCGTTTTTATCTGGTTCAGAATAGCGCTGGTCAAATAACCTATTAGGGAATTCTGAGTTAATAGAGTAGATTCCAGCTACAAAGAGCGTCTCCCGCCCTGGAGGACTCCGCATGCCATGAATTACAAGGACAATCCATTGATTTCAATGGGCACTGTGTAATACTTCAATTCACCAGTGGTGGTGCTGCAGACAAATTGAATGCTTGCTGCCAGGTTTCACCACAGGTTGCAGGTGATCGCTGGGGGATCCTGTGATCAACCTATTGTCAGGGGAACCTTCTGGCAAAAAGGAATTATCCAAAATGGATAGACCCTTTAAATAAACAGCTTTTCCTCCTCCCCCACGTCTTTCAGGCTTCTTATCTTCCTAAAAGGTGATGAATGTCTCAGTTCTTCATTCTCTGCGTAATTAATGAAAATAATTTCCATTTTTGGATTATCCGATCGCTTACTGGCCGCCAGAGGCAACGTGTTTCATCATTAGGCTGCTGATATCTGGTCTCAGCGGATGGAGATTAAATTGATGCTGGCTGGCTAAGTGAATGAGACACCGGGAAGAACAATGGATCCATCACAGAACCGGGTGAGATCCCTCCTGGCGGCTCAGCTAAGACGATGCATTAAAGCCGACTTGCTTATGCCATTATCATAATGCAGACATTTTATATTTTACAGAAACTTTCTCAAATAATTCACCTTGATGGAGCTTTTTAATATTAGCACAGCCATTAGTTTTCGGAGAAAATTCAAGAGCATTTTTCTAGCAATTTTTGATGTAAATGTAAATTCTGTTGTTTTTTTTATAGCATTGCACTACAGTATAAGATACTACAATATGTTAGCTTGACTTAAAGGAGAACTCCCACTTTTAAATCATATTTTCACAGTTTGTAGCAGAGTATTTGGGAGTGGCATGAGGTCCCCGTGGGCACCAGGGACACTTGGCATTGACAATCTCTGCACCTTCCTTAGCCTTGGGACAGGAGAGTGGATCCACTGAGTCAATATTAGATTTGATGAGGGTTAAACCATTGGTGGAGTCTAAGGGATTTTGCAATCCTCGTCTTAAAACGTCCCTCATGGAGGTATGAAGTTTATGCAGGGAATCCCCATATTGGGTCCCCAGAGAAGTCTCCAAAAACAAATGCTCGGAGCTTACAGAGGGTGTTTCTGAACTGAGGCCATAAATAGAAGTCATATAAATCATGGCAGTTCATGCAACACGACAATACATGATATTGGTCAGTACCGGTAGCGGCCCCAAGGCAGAGTCCAGGAACAGTCCGGGGCCAATTCAAAACAGCCAACACCAAAAACCTTCACAAATCGACATGAACCAAAGAAGCTTGTTCCTCAGGTAAGGTGTGGAAGTTCTGAGAAGGTTTATATAATCAGAGGTGATCAGCCACAGTCTAAGCACCAACCATCTGGCATGGGCCTGTCCCTTTAAGTACGCGCGCTGATATGGAGAAACTGGTATGCTGCTCAACCGGCGTCCTGTTATATTTGCTAGTTTACATTTGTTGACTATTCATATAGAAAAAAATCCTCAACAATATTTAATGTTTCACACTGGCCACTAAAACCAACACAATAAACTTACACTCACTTGTGAGCTTTGCTGTATAGACTGGGATAAGATGAGCAGAGTCATCTCATTATCAGCAGGGATGGTGGATTTAATGACAGCTCTATTCAGGGGTATAGCTATAGGCGGTGTAGAGTAAGCAGTTGCACCTGAGCCTTGGTGGGTCCAGATGCCCCTATGCCACGTGAGACACCAGTAATATACATACAGCAGAACATTGTAGGGTGAAGCCCTGTTACAGATTTTGCATTGGGGTCCAGAAGCTTCAAGTTACTCCCCTGGCTTTATTGTACCTCTGGAGGTGTAGATAAGGCAGGATAGAAAACCTATATACACAGCTAAGTACGCAGCTCCCCTGCCACTCCCTGGTCTCCTCTTCTCTTCCTGGAGACTGTATTAGTTTACCGACAATTTTGGACCATTAACTCCCATTGGCTGCAGCTGCATAAAGCAAACGCACTCTGCATTACCGTCTATATGGAAAATACAGGAAGGGTATGCCTCCAATATGGCTGCGGCTGCCGGTAAGAGGGGGATGCCGGCGGTCAGCTGCCGGTAAGAGGGGGATGCCGGCGGTCAGCTGCCATGGGCATTACACGTTATAACTATAGAATAGGTGCCTGGGTCTCACAAATGTCTGATCAGAGTGTACTGTGGCCTCATAGGTATATCAAGGATTCAATATCATACAGTAAAGGCTTAAGAGTTTTTAGGGTGGAGTTACCCTTTAAGGATAGTTCGGACGTCGCCATACAAGGCTGCAAATGTGATTCACACTGATTGAAGCTTTTGCCGTGTTTGGAAATGTTATTTTTTCAGCTCCCGTCAGCTCTTCAAAGCTTTATACAGTAGATTACGGCTTTGTTGATCTTCCGTCTGGTAACATATAATCTAATGCGGTGACACACTGTGACAGGACATCATTTTGTTTTATCCAAGTCGATTTGCCCATGCTTGGGGGAAATCCACCACATCAATCTTCCTAGTGGTGTCCTGTGTCATTCTTCCAGAATGGCCTGTAACTGACAGCTTATATTTTACTGGTATGAAAAGGAAATGGTTTACAAATGTATTAAAACAAATATACAGATGTAGCAGAGATGAGTTTGCCATTTTGAACAACTCACGGTGGTTTCTCCATGTGCAATCTAAGGTTTTACATAGGACTGCTGATAAGCCTAACAGAGTTATCACAATATCACCATACAGTACCCATACAATGGTCACATACCAGTTCTACGCTGGCTCTCTTCAAAGATTATTACCATTTAGTGCCTATACAGCGGTCAGATCCCAGGTCTACACTCTGCAGAGTATAATCACCATACAGTGCCCATACAATGGTCACATGCCAGTTCTACACCAGCGCTCTTAAGAGTATAATAATAGTGTGAACACAGTGCAATGAATACAATACAATTACATCCAGTGACTCACAGGTGACGTCTTTGCTGATTGGACTTGTTCACATTCCCTTTTCTTTACTTCTGGCACAGACCGCTGTGATAAGTCTCTACAGAGCTTGTGGCCCAGATGTCATTAGCACTTCGCTTTTTCAGCACATCCTCACCCTGTACAGAAACTTACCATCCTACTACCGCCTCTAACAGTGTCCTACTGCTGCAAAAATAGTGCTACACAGATAGTGATAGGTAAAAACTGATGCCCCATACCGTGATAGTGTCCCCTTAGTGCCCCACATAGTAATAGTGCCTCCTTATGTGCAATACACAGTAATAGTCCCCCAACACAGTAGTAGTGCCCTGACACAATAATTATGCCCTTTTGTGCACCGCACACTTTCTTAGTGCTCTATTTGTGTGGCATACAATAGTACCCCTCACAGTAATAGCGCCCCCTTTATATCCCTCCCACAATAAGAATGCCCTCTCACAGTAATTATGCCCCCTTAGTTCCCCCCCACACAGTAAGGAAGCCCCCTTAGTGCTGCCAAACAGAAATGATGTCCCATTAGTTCCTCCCTCACAGTAGCGATGCCGCCTTAGTGACCTACACACGTTAAGTTTGCCCCCTTAGTTCTTCCACATAGTAAGGATGCCCACTTAGTGCCCACACGCAGAAATTATGCCCCTTAGTGCCTCCATTACAGTAATGATGCCCTCTTAGTGCCCCACAAAATAGTAATATCCTCTTAGTGCCCTGACACAGTATGCCCCCATACATAAATTTTACCTCTTAAAATAATAAAAGTAATACTCACCTAACCCCATGGTGCCTCTTCTGGTCTGTGCAGTCGCTGACTTGGCGTCAGGCTTTAGTGAGTGAGTGGTGGAACAAGGAGCTCACGGCCCCTTCTCCACCATTGTGTTCAATTGTATCTGCGTTCTGAGGATGCAAATACAATTGAAAGTGGTGCCGGCTCATCCACGCCCACTGGAACCACGTGCCTCATAGCAAACGTTCTTGTTTACAGACCATAAGGGATGTTCACACGGCTTATTTTCAGCCGTTTTTCAGACTGTAAACGGCTGAAAAAACAGAAGCTGAACACCTCCAAACATCTGCAAATTGATTTCAATGGGAAAAACAGTGTTTTTTGTAAAAACGACGTGTAAACAAAGCCCCATAAAAAGAAGTGCATGTCACTTCTCGAGCTGTTTTTGGAGCCGTTTTTCATTGACTCTATAGAAAAAAGCTCCAAAAACGGCCGTAAAAAATGCATCAAAAAACGCTCGATGCTTAAAAACAGCTCAGTATTTTACAGCCGTTTTTCGTTTTGCATGTGAACATACCCTAATACTTCTTACAGCTGACAGTTTGTTACAGTTATCTCCAATCTAGATAATCCTCTGCTAGCGACTGCACTTCAGACTGATTCAATGTATCAGTGCAGGTAAAAAGTAACAAACTCTAAGCACAGGAGAGAGATTTGTGTTGCTGTTGTTTTTAGCTCAGAGGATTGTCCAGACTGCATACAATTGTAGCAAACCATCAGCTGTGAGAAGTTTTAGGTCTGTACAGCTTTGCAGCCTCTCAATGTAAACAAGAATGTCCTCATTCACTGACAGCAAGCAGCGACAATGAAAATGGTGAGGAATTGAAACAAACACTGTATAGGAAAGTTGTTGAATTTTTGATTATATGATGAATAAGCTTCATTTACATGACCAGGACAGAATTGTATCCTCTGGGACTAAACAATGAAGGTTCCTATTGGATGACGGTGAGCAGAGATCTTGAAAACCATGATAAATGGGAAAAAAAAATTTTTTTTAATTACACTAAAATTTTAATTTTTCACATTAATTTGTTTAAACCAGAATTACCCTTTAACATTCGCATTCACTAGATATATGTAAAAGAAGCATTTCAACTGTTGATTGCAGCCAAATAGTAAACTAAGGTCTGCTGCATCTGTATTGATTGTTTTTTAAGACCAAGTAACTTGACAATCCTGTTTGCTGCACAGTTTTTTGGCTCTGCTGAATATTCAGGACACTCACCCTTCACGCGGGGTTAGGGCAAAGAAAATACAGCTGGTCTCTTGCTGTTTTGCAGTTCATGGCCTTTAAGTGCAGCGTTAAAATATTTACAGACACCTGGGAGCATCGCCCTCACAGAGGGGGAAGGGTGTCTTACAGAACATGAGGGTTTAAGACGCATTTTGCATTTATAATGAGGTCATGTATTTTTGCTGCCCTTAGCTATGAAATAATTGTCCATGGAAACTACGGTATCCAATGCAGGGAGCGCTGCAGACGTGTGTCCTGTGTCCGAGGGCAAGGAAAATAAGAAATCAGCATCTTTTTATATATATATATATATATATATATATATATATATATAGCATACGAACAATATTATAAAATGTTTTAATAAAAAACACTTAAAACCCCGCCCCCACGATCAACTGATCGCTCGTGGATCCTTCAGTGATCAACTGTTATCACCTGCAGTCAGCCATATATTTCCCCTGCAGGGGTCACTGCAGGGGAAATGTATTACATGCCGGTCAGAGTGAGAGCTGCTCTTAAGACGCTTTTACATGGGCCAATTTTTGGGCAAACGAGCGTTCGGGTAATTGTTTCGTTTATGCTGCACCTCTCCCTGTGCTGCCGACATGATAGGAATGTATAAGGACAAGTGATCGTAGTAACGATTGCTCGCCCCCATGCATTGCTCCTTGTAAAAAGAGCAAATGAGTGCCGATCAACGAGCTGTCTCATTGATCGGCACTCGTTTACATGGCCCATGTCGAGCCGCGTAAGAGAACCATTGCTTAGTGACTCTCATAGAGAAAGGTGCCAAGGGTAATTCCCTATATAAAGTCCATGTGCCTTAATAGGGGGAGAAGACCCTCCATTTAAAGGACCATGATGCTTTAAATTAAGGTACGGGATTCAAACTTCTTTTAGCCCAGGGGTTAAGACGAAATTTTTGGCATGTTTTCTACTTTTTGTCGAGTCTGCATTGGGTGAGTACTGGGTCTAATTAAAGGCTCACCCACATGGTAAAGTGGCATCACATGGCAGTCCTGGAAGTCTCTGCAGGTCTGTATTGTAGACCCCTAGGCACACAGTGTGCCGTTGTATGGTGTCTCTGTGAGGCTCTATATTTTCTACCAAGGAGGAAAAGCTGGCACGGCATTTGCATCTTTGTTTTTGACAAGGTATTTCAATGTAGGGCTAGGGTAACAAACCGAATATTTGCCACAGGTGAAGGAAGACCTGGCCATGACCCTGAGAACACTATGAACAACTTAAAAAAAAGAATTCTGAGATAATATCTCACTTTTTTTTCTTGCTCCCAGGCTTCTTCCATTTTGAAAAGCAACGATTAGGATTATTTAAGTAACACGTTTTTCGGATTTTCCACATAAGCACCCAAATGATAAGTAGTTGCTTAAACTGCTGATGCAAAGAATAGTGAAGAGCAGGGTTATCTGAAAGAACTAGTGATGTCACAGAATGAAGGGGCAGGGTAATCTGGAGAGGACTGGTGATGTCACAAAATCAAGTAAACGTAGGAGGACTGGTGATGTCACAAAGGGAAGGGGTAGGGTAACCTGTAGAGGACTGGTGATGTCACAGAGTGAAGGGGCAGGGTAATCTGGAGAGGAATGGTGATGTCACAAAATCAAGTAAACGTAGGAGGACTGGTGATGTCACAAAGGGAAGGGGTAGGGTAACCTGTAGAGGACTGGTGATGTCACAGAGTGAAGGGGCAGGGTAATCTTAGACGACTAGTGATGTCACAGAGTGAAGGGGCAGGGTAATCTTAGACGACTAGTGATGTCAGAGTGTGAAGGGGCAGGGTAATCTTAGACTACTAGTGATGTGACAGAGTGAAGGGGCAGGGTTATCTGGAGAGGACTGGTGATGTAACAAAATCAAGTAAACTTAGGACGACTGGTGATGTCACAAAGTGAAGGGAAAGTGTAACCTGTAGGAGACTAGTGATGTCACAGAGTGAAGGGGCAGGGTTATCTGGAGAGGACTGGTGATGTAACAAAATCAAGTAAACTTAGGAGGACTGGTGATGTCACAAAGCGAAGGGGAAGTTGTAACCTGTAGGGGACTAGTGATGTCACAGAGTGAAGGGGCAGGGTGATCTTAGATGACTAGTGATGTCACAGAGTGAAGGGGCAGGGTAATCTTAGACGACTTGTGATGTCCCGGAGTGAAGGGGCAGGGTTATCTGGAGAGGAATGGTGATGTCACAGAATTAGGGGTAATATCACCTGGGGAGGACTGGTGATGTATTAATGGTAGTATTACTTGGGGTGGACTGGTGATGTCACAGAATCAAGAGCAGGGTTATCTGGGGAGGAATGGTAATGTCATAGAATGGAGGGGCAGGTTAATCTACAGCGGACTGGTGATATCACAGAACCAAGGACAAGATTATTTTGGGAGGACTGGTGATGTCAAAGAGTGAAGGCGCAGGGTAAACTAGAGAGGAATGGTGATGTCACAGAATTAAGCACAGGATTATCTGTGGAGGACTGGGATGTCACAGAGTGAAGAAGCCAGATTTTCTAGGGAGGACTAGTGATGTCACAGATCAAAGGGGCCGGGTTATCTAGATAGTGGTAGTAATGTCACGGTCCAAGTCATTTCAGACTCTATTGACTTGACTGAGTGTAAAGCACCTTAGTTATTTCAAATAAGATAAATTCAATTGTCTCATTAACGTCTTAAAAAATCCTTTAAAAACGCTATAAAAAAAAGCCCGACCATTATAAACGTGTCCTTCTAATCTGAAGTAACTGCGTCCTGACAGCATTGTGCGCGGCGCTCCCACTTTTTAGTGTATTCAGCATTTTGCAACAAAATCTATAATCACTGCAGGGGAAAAAGTTTCAGAGATGGATTAAAAGCTTCTTGGCATCTTAGAAATGAGATATTTTTCTCTTTTTTTCATGAGCAGAAAACAACATTTAAATCCCTTTTTGTGCCAGCGTTTTGGAGTCGTACGGCTGTTTTCTGGAGGCAGATAGCTCATGAATATTCATGAGATTGCATAATTATAATCTGTAAAACCCGGAAGATTTTTGTGTTTTAATTTTTTGGAGCTCTGCTGTAATTAACAAGCAGAAAATCCTTCCTTAGGGTGTAGAAGTGTTTGCTCCGACTGTAACTAAGAGATTGCCATCCTCAAGGAGATATTTGTATTTAATGCCAAGTAGTCTGCCAGGTCACCCGTGCCCCCCTGGATGCCACTGATTCTATTGACCTCATGACTTTTCACTGACATATTAAATGTATCTAATATCATCAGATATACAAGGCGGTAAATATATACTGTAAACAGGTTATAATCAAGGAATATTATTGTCTATGGCACTACAGCCGAAGGTTCTCATTTGCATATGAATTACGGATTAGCATTTGGAATGATCCCTAATTGGTGTCTTTTTTTTTCTAGAACTTGTCTAAAAATTTGAGTAATGTTTTTTATTTTTATTTTTGAAAGATAATTATTAGTCAATTGTTTGTTTTTTTGTATACATTTGTTTACAGTGCATCTCCGCCATTTAACTCCATATCATGTTTAGGTCCAATATTTATAGCAGTATGAGCTTAATTTTTTCTGATACAGAGGTCCAAATCGTCTGCATATACATGCAGTAGTTGCATGATAAAATTCCATCTGCCTGCAGTCACCACTAGGGGGAGCTTAGGAGCTTTCTGCATACTGTTTTATTATTGAGTTTATAGTACATACATTAAAGAGGCTCTGTCACCAGATTTTGCAACCCCTATCTGCTATTGCAGCAGATCGGCGCTGCAATGTAGATTACAGTAACGTTTTTATTTTTAAAAAACGAGCATTTTTGGCCAAGTTATGACCATTTTTGTATTTATGCAAATGAGGCTTGCAAAAGTCCAAGTGGGCGTGTTTAAAGTAAAAGTCCAAGTGGGCGTGTATTATGTGCGTACATCGGGGCGTTTTTACTACTTTTACTAGCTGGGCGTTGTGTATAGAAGTATCATCCACTTCTCTTCAGAACGCCCAGCTTCTGGCAGTGCAGACACAGCCGTGTTCTCGAGAGATCACGCTGTGACGTCACTCACTTCCTGCCCCAGGTCCTGCATCGTGTCGGCCACATCGGCACCAGAGGCTACAGTTGATTCTGCTGCAGCATCGGCGTTTGCATGTAAGTAGCTACATCGACTTACCTGCAAACGCCGATGCTGCTGCAGAATCAACTGTAGCCTCTGGTGCCGATGTGTCCTCGCTCGTCCGACACAATGCAGGACCTGGGGCAGGAAGTGAGTGACGTCACAGCGTGATCTCTCGAGAACACGGCTGTGTCTGCACTGCCAGAAGCTGGGCGTTCTGAAGAGAAGTGGATGATACTTCTATACACAACGCCCAGCTAGTAAAAGTAGTAAAAACGCCCCGATGTACGCACATAATACACGCCCACTTGGACATTTACTGTAAACACGCCCACTTGGACTTTTGCAAGACTCATTTGCATAACTACAAAAATGGTCATAACTTGGCCAAAAATGCTCGTTTTTAAAAAATAAAAACGTTACTGTAATCTACATTGCAGCGCCGATCTGCTGCAATAGGAGATAGGGGTTGCAAAATCTGGTGACAGAGCCTCTTTAAGCAGAAAGCTCCTAAACTCCCCCTACTGGTGGCGTAAGTCAGTCACATTTAAATCATGCAACTCTACGGCTATGCCAGAGGTTTGTAGCTCTGTAATGGAGCTGTAACCGCTATAAAGATATATTATAAAATTAGTCAGCACCGAATTATAGATCAATTTAGGTAAACAAAGGAAAAAATATTGTGTTCAAGGGTGGACATTCACTTTAAAGTCGACTATATGTGAACTAGCACATTCTACACCCCCATAAGAGAAAAAAAAATGGGCCTGACTATCTAGTGCTTTTGGACCCATCGCCACTTTTAGGAAGTGGCAAAATGGTGATTGCCCAGGTTTCCCCATTTTCTCTGTGGCCTTTGAGTATTTGACCCCCAGGAGCAACCTCAGAGTGGAACTAAATAGCATTCCGGTCCAGTGATGGTTCCAGTAGTGTCCTCTGACAATAGAGCTGGGCATCTGGTAAATGGAATCGCCGTATTTATATGGGAACTGTATGGCAATATTATATGGGCTCTTTAAAGGGGTTGTCCAGGATTAGAATAACATCACTGCTTTGTTTCAATAACAGCACCACCACAGTTTATGTATGGTATTGCAGCTCTGAGCCATTAATTTCAAAGGATCTGAGCTGCAATACCATACACAATCTATGGACAGGTGTGGCGCTGTTTATGGAAGGAATCAGCTGTTTTTCTTATCCTTGCTAACCACTTTATGGGGTATTATTTGGATAATATATTTTTTCGCCACTGTATCATAGTATTATGTGGGCTGTAAATGCAGTATTAATTGTATTATGTGAACACTGTATGGTAGTATTATTTAGGTATTGTATGGCAGAATTATGTGAACACTGTATGGTAGTATTATTTAGGTATTGTATGGCAGTATTATGTGAACACTGTATGGGAGCATTATTTAGGTATTGTATGGTGGTATTATGTGAACACTGTATGGGAGCATTATTTAGATATTGTTTGGCAGAATTATGTGAACACTGTATGGGAGTATTATTTATGTATTGTATGGCAGTATTATGTGAACACTGTATGGGAGTATTATTTAGGTATTGTATGGCAGTATTATGTGAGCACTGTATGGGAGTATTTAGGTATTGTATGGCAGTATTATGTGAACACTGTATGGGAGCATTATTTAGGTATTGTATGGCGGTATTATGTGAACACTGTATGGGAGCATTATTTAGGTATTGTATGGCGGTATTATGTGAACACTGGATGGGAGTATTATTTAGGTATTATATGGCGGTATTATGTGAACACTGTATGGGAGTATTTAGGTATTGTATGGCGGTATTATGTGAACACTGTATGGTAGTATTATTTAGGTATTGTATGGCAGTATTATGTGAACACTGTATGGGAGCATTATTTAGGTATTGTATGGTGGTATTATGTGAACACTGTATGGGAGCATTATTTAGATATTGTTTGGCAGAATTATGTGAACACTGTATGGGAGTATTATTTATGTATTGTATGGCAGTATTATGTGAACACTGTATGGGAGTATTATTTAGGTATTGTATGGCAGTATTATGTGAACACTGTATGGGAGTATTTAGGTATTGTATGGCAGTAATATGTGAACACTGTATGGGAGTATTATTTATGTATTGTATGGCAGTATTATGTGATCACTGTATGGGAGTATTATTTAGGTATTGTATGGCAGTATTATGTGAACACTGTATGGGAGTATTATTTAGGTATTGTATGGCGGTATTATTTGGACACTGTATTTGAGTATTATTTAGGTATTGTATGATAATATTATGTGAACACTGTATGGGAGCATTATTTACGTATTGTATGCTAATATTATGTGAACACTGTATGGGAGTATTATTTAGGTATTGTATGGCGGTATTATGTGAACACTGTATTTAAGTATTATTTAGGTATTGTATGGCGGTATTATGTGAGCACTGTATGGGAGTATTTAGGTATTGTATGGCAGTATTATGTGAACACTGTATGGGAGCATTATTTAGGTATTGTATGGCGGTATTATGTGAACACTGTATGGGAGCATTATTTAGGTATTGTATGGCGGTATTATGTGAACACTGGATGGGAGTATTATTTAGGTATTATATGGCGGTATTATGTGAACACTGTATGGGAGTATTTAGGTATTGTATGGCGGTATTATGTGAACACTGGATGGGAGTATTATTTAGGTATTGTATGGCGGTATTATGTGAACACTGGATGGGAGTATTATTTAGGTATTGTATGGCGGTATTATGTGAGCACTGTATGGGAGTATTATTTAGGTATTGTATGGTGGTATTATGTGAACACTGTATGGGAGTATTATTTAGGTATTGTATGGCGGTATTATGTGAACACTGTATGGGAGTATTTAGGTATTGTATGGCGGTATTATGTGAACACTGTATGGGAGTATTATTTATGTATTGTATGGCAGTATTATGTGATCACTGTATGGGAGTATTATTTAGGTATTGTATGGTAGTATTATGTGAACACTGTATGGGAGTATTATTTAGGTATTGTATGGCAGTATTATGTGAACACTGTATGGGAGTATTATTTAGGTATTGTATGGCGGTATTATTTGGACACTGTATTTGAGTATTATTTAGGTATTGTATGGTGGTATTATGTGAACACTGTATTTGAGTATTATTTAGGTATTGTATGGCGGTATTATGTGAGCACTGTATGGGAGTATTTAGGTATTGTATGGCAGTATTATGTGAACACTGTATGGGAGCATTATTTAGGTATTGTATGGCGGTATTATGTGAACACTGTATGGGAGCATTATTTAGGTATTGTATGGCGGTATTATGTGAACACTGGATGGGAGTATTATTTAGGTATTGTATGGCAGTATTATGTGAACACTGGATGGGAGTATTATTTAGGTATTGTATGGCGGTATTATGTGAACACTGTATGGGAGTATTATATGTATTGTATGGCGGTATTATGTGAACACTGGATGGGAGTATTATTTAGGTATTGTATGGCGGTATTATGTGAACACTGGATGGGAGTATTATTTAGGTATTGTATGGCGGTATTATGTGAACACTGGATGGGAGTATTATTTAGGTATTGTATGGCGGTATTATGTGAACACTGTATGGGAGTATTTAGGTATTGTATGGTGGTATTATGTGAACACTGTATGGGAGTATTATTTAGGTATTGTATGGTGGTATTATGTGAACACTGTATGGGAGTATTATTTAGGTATTGTATGGCAGTATTATGTGAACACTGTATGGGAGTATTATTTAGGTATTGTATGGCAGTATTATGTGAACACTGTATGGGAGCATTATTTAGGTGTTGTATGGCAGTAATATGTGAACACTGTATGGGAGCATTATTTAGGTATTGCATGGCGGTATTATGTGAACACTGTATGGGAGTATTATTTAGGTATTGTATGGTGGTATTATGTGAACACTGTATGGGAGTATTATTTAGGTATTGTATGGCAGTATTATGTGAACACTGTATGGGAGTATTATTTAGGTGTTGTATGGCAGTAATATGTGAACACTGTATGGGAGCATTATTTAGGTATTGTATGGCAGTATTATGTGAACACTGGATGGGAGTATTATTTAGGTATTGTATGGCGGTATTATGTGAACACTGTATGGGAGTATTATTTAGGTATTGTATGGCAGTATTATGTGAACACTGTATGGGAGTATTATTTAGGTATTGTATGGCGGTATTATGTGAACACTGTATGGGAGTATTATTTAGGTATTGTATGGCGGTATTATGTGAACACTGTATGGGAGTATTATTTAGGTATTGTATGGCAGTATTATGTGAACACTGTATGGGAGTATTTAGGTATGGTATGGCAGTATTATGTGAACACTGTATGGGAGTATTATTTAGGTATTGTATGGCGGTATTATTTGGACACTAAATGGTAGCATTATTTGAGCATTGAATGGCAGTATTGTGTGGGCAATATATGCCAGTGTTATCTGAGCACTATATAGTAATATTATTTGGATACTGTATGTAGGTAGTATTTAGGCATTATATAGCAGTATTATTGGGGCACAGGATGGTTGTACTGTATGGCAGCATTAAATGTATAAACATTTAGTTAAAAAAGCACATATGTATCTGTGTTTTATATACATGTATGTAGCTTTGAAAACTATGAGAAAAACTGTCTAAAATGTAGACCACTTTTTTTTAAAGCCCTGCTTGAACCCCCCTCTTCCTTGTCAAAATTCAGCATACGTCCCTAATTGTAACATCTGGTGAAAAACTACAACAAAACCCAAACTAAACTAGCAATGCAAAATGCTTCTTTTTAAGGTTTCCATTCATTTCAATGGAATGCATAGTCTGACAGGAAGCAGTGATATAATATAGTATGGCGAGCAATGTTTAAGGATGATCTGTCACTAGTTTATTAATTCCCTGTCTCCTAACTAATCTAACAGGCGCTGTGATTCTGATAACTACAGTGTGATTTGTATTTCAAAACGTTTATTATTTGCAAAGTTATGAGCATTTTTCTAAATATGCTAATTTGGCTATAATTGCCAGATGGGAGGTGACTCTTTCTTTTCTCTCTGGGAGGTGTAATGTTTTATGTATGACGCTGTCCAATCAGCATACAGCTTCTCCCCCTTCCCAGCACAGCAACATAGCATGATCATATAGTATACAGCTTACATTCCCGACTGTGTTTTCAACTGGCGATATTGTCAGGGATCATTACCATGTATATTGTTTGCAAAAACATTATTACTTTATATAAACTAAAAATCTGTATATTACACAAAGATTTGTGAATGAAACAAGATTCTGTATGAGAAACACGCCTATGGAAGACACCGCCCCTGGAATGCAAGAGGATTGTACAGAAGAACTCACAGCTGAGGAGCCAATGGGGCTTAAGCACGTCCCACATCTCTAGGCAGGGAACTTGTGTTTCTTTCTTTTGTTCAATAAAAAAGTTCAGTTAAGTTCCTACTCGACGGAGGTAGGATCTATACCAACTTGTCTCGTGGTATATTTTCTACATGCATGCTCTCAGTTTTCAATTTACAGAGGTGATTATTCGGTGTGAGATAACAGGGAAAAAAGGACGTTTTACCCTGAGAATATCTCCGGTTGTTTTACAGCTAAACTGCAATTCCTGGTGTCATATGAAAGATTTGAATCTCATCTTTCATATAACACCATAACCGCTGTTCTAGGTGATCTAAGTGATCCTCCTTCCCCCCAGCCTCAGTCTCTCACACTGTGTGAAGCAGCTTCATGCTGATTGGACAGCGTCAGAGGCTGGAAGGAGGCTCCACCTCAGGAGAATCGCTGCTGCTGCTGCTACCCCCCACTTGTCTAGTATAGTCTCATTTGCATATTTAGAAAAATAACTTTTAAAATAATAAACTTTTTAGGACACAATTTTCACTAGTATCATCAGTGTGACAGCGCTTATTAGATTAGCCTGGAGATTGTCCATTACTAAAACTAGTGACAGATCCTCTTTTAATTAGTGCAGAGATCCAGTCTTGTAATCGTGCAGCACAGGCGATTTTCAATTTTGAATAGTTGTCAATGTTTTAATGTTGTAGCTAAATTAGTAGGTAATGACGGCGGCTCTGGAAACTTTTATTTCTTTTTATGTGAAATCTTTGAAAAGTATTCGTACTCACGGTGTGAAGATCTAAAACTGTAAAAAGATAATGGAAAACAAAGTTATTTCTTTCATTTTTAAATGTTCTGAAAAGCTGAAAATACATTTTGTTCTTGTTGGTTAAAAATACATTTTCGTATATATATTTTTTTAATTACATTTTTTTCACTTGATTATGGGGGGGGGGGTGGACATTTTACCTGAGCTGCTGCAACATCAGTTCCGCAGATTTGCTTTACAGTAGGACTTAAGAAAACTTCAGAATACTACCTATTGACTTCTATGTGAAAATGTAGTGAGCATGCTCCTTGACAGGTGAAGAGGTCACTGTGCAGAGAGGGGGAGGAGGGAGGAGCAGCTGAGCAGTCCTCAATGCCTAATTTCTATAGTGATCCTGTGTTATCTGCCTCCTGCTGTATAATAGAGATGTATATTTTCATTGTAATCCTGCCCTCTGATGGTAAGGAGAAACTGAGATGACTATGGGAAAATGTAGTGAGCGTGCTCTTTGACATGTGCAGGGGTCACTGTGCAGGGAAGAAGATGGAGCTGAGCTGTCCTCATCACCTACTTTTTATATTGATCTTGTGTTACCTGCCTCCAGCTTTATAATAGAGGTGTTACTTTTTATTGTGACCCTGCTGTCTGATTATATTGAGACGACTGAGATGACTCTATGGGAAAATGTAGTGAGCATGCTTTTTGACATGTGCAGAGGTCAATGAGAAGGAACTGTCCTCATTGTCTAATTTCAATGTTCATTCTTTGTTATCTTTGTTTTACAGCTTTATAATAGAGGTGTTTACCTATCATTGTCATCTTGCCCTTTGATGACATTGAGATTACTGCTGACCCCACCCCGTTCACAGCACAAGCCGAAAAGAGACAGGAAGTATTAGCCTATTGCAAAATCTCAGTAGTCAGTGTGAATGCGCAATATAAAAACAATCAGAAAATAAAAAATTTGAATTATAAAAAAATATGTTGAACGCAAAAACTGTTTAAACATTAGGTCATTTTTGACGTTATGTCCCCTTTAAATAAAATGCATTGGATCCTGATTAGTGTGTGGTATAACATCTATAAGAAAAAAACATGATCTTTTTTAACTTTTTATATATAACCCTTATTTCTCTGTATAAAAATAAGAAAACGATTCTCCAGGTTTTACGTCCATTTTTACCAGTTCAACTCCAAGACACCGAGATACCACATAAAAGCCCGAAGGAATCAATCAAAGAAAGAATTGTTCCGGAACAAAGACAATCAGGAGACAATTAGCACACAGCACACACATCTTAAAGAATTAAAGATCTATTGACATCAAATCCTCCTTGTGTCTGCGTCCACATGATGTAAAAAGGAAGCAAAAAAAAAAAACGCTCAAAGAAGATGCTTTATGGATTGAAAAACAGTTTAAATAAAATCATTAAACTCCAAAGCCAAGTAGTTGTATTTATTTACTTGTATTTTTGTCATTTTTGTCAGATTTGTAAGCCCATTCATCACAAGTCCAGAGAGGAGAAGGGATTTAGGTTGAGATGCATTGGTGTCTGGTTAAAAACCAAAAAACAAAAGAGCCGCAAATGTTATAAGATAAAAAACAAAACAAAAAAAACACTACTCACCTTTTCAATCCCCCACCGATTCAGCACAGATGCTCCGGCAGCCCCACCGTCAGTCTTTGTTTACAAGCTGCCAGCGATGGCGTTTTCTGTTTGGTTTTTTTAACAACCAGACAACGTTTTAAGTTTACAATAAAAAGGACGGAAGACAATGAAGCTGCAGAAAGTCAAATGTGGCACCAACGCGTTTCACTCTGATGCTATATGTTAGCGTTACCTAATTAAAAGGTCAATAGATCAGGTGGTGTAATGTTTACCTTCACTCCATATATCCTCCGGCAAGAATCAGCCCAACGTATAATTCTGGCAGCGAAAATTAAACACAAGGGATGTGAATGTGACCTGTGATTTAAACTATGTCAGGGTTTCTGTGCTATAAAATGACAGAATTCAGACTGGAGGCAGTAAAATGCTCCAATATCCGATATTTTTATGTCCATTTTCTTTCGTTTTGCCTTTTTAATGGCACGTAAGGTGATTTTGGAAAGTGTTCACCTTGAATTTCCTGTAGACAATCGCTTTTGCATAACTTGCCCTTGAAATATTATTTATAGCTGGTGAAACATGATTGAATGATGATCTAAACAGTGTATGGGGCGTAAAAACATTGTGAAGTTATAGGTGTTCTCTCCTCAGAGATTGTCTAATTACAACCTAAGGGGTGGGGACAAATAATTATGCAAAGACAAATAATTCATGAGTGGAGTTATATGAAGGCAGATAATTCATGGGGGAAGCTATGTGGAGACAAATAATTCATGGGTGGAGCTATGTGGAGACAAATAATTCATGGGTGAAGCTATGTGGAGACAAATAATTCATGGGTGGAGCTATGTGGAGACAAATAATTCATGGGTGGAGCTATGTGGAGACAAATAATTCATGGGGGAAGCTATGTGGAGACAAATAATTCATGGGTGGAGCTATGTGGAGACAAATAATTCATGGGTGAAGCTATGTGGAGACAAATAATTCATGGGTGGAGCTATGTGGAGACAAATAATTCATGGGTGGAGCTATGTGGAGACAAATAATTCATGGGGGAAGCTATGTGGAGACAAATAATTCATGGGTGGAGCTATGTGGAGACAAATAATTCATGGGTGAAGCTATGTGGAGACAAATAAGTCATGGGTGGAGCTATGTGGAGACAAATAATTCATGGGTGGAGCTATGTGGAGACAAATAATTCATGGGTGGAGCTATGTGGAGACAAATAATTCATGGGTGGAGTTATGTGGACACAAATAATTCATGGGTGGAGCTATGTGGACACAAATAATTCATGGGTGGAGCTATGTGGAGACAAATAAGTCATGGGTGAAGCTATGTGGAGACAAATAATTCATGGGTGGAGCTATGTGGAGACAAATAATTCATGGGTGGAGTTATGTGGACACAAATAATTCATGGGTGGAGCTATGTGGACACAAATAATTCATGGGTGGAGCTATGTGGAGACAAATAAGTCATGGGTGAAGCTATGTGGAGACAAATAATTCATGGGTGGAGCTATGTGGAGACAAATAATTCATGAGTGGAGTTATGTGGACACAAATAATTCATGGGTGGAGCTATGTGGAGACAAATAATTCATAGGTGGAGCTATGTGGAGACAAATATTTGATGGGGGGAGTTATATGAACACAAATAATTCATGGGTGAAGCTATGTGGAGACAAACATTTCATGGGTGAAGCTATGGGGAGACAAATAATTAGTGGGTGGAGCTATGTGGAGACAAATAACTCATGGGTGGAGTTATATGAAGGCAGATAATTCATGGGGGAAGCTATGTTAGGACAAATATTTAATGGGTGGAGTTAGAAGAACACAAATAATTCATGGGTGGAGCTAAGTGGAGACAAATAATTCATGAGTGGAGATATGTGGAGACAAATAATTCATGGGTGGAGTTATGTGGAGACAAATAAGTCATGGGTGAAGCTATGTGGAGAAAAATAATTCATGGGTGGAGCTATGTGGAGACAAATATTTGATGGGTGGAGTTATATGAACACAAATAATTCATGGGTGGAGCTATGGGGAGACAAATAATTAGTGGGTGGGGCTATGTGGAGACAAATAACTCATGGGTGGAGCTATGTGGAGACAATAATTCATGGGTGGATCTATATGGAGACAAATAATTCATGGATGGAGCTATGTGGAGACAAATAATTCATGGGTGGATCTATATGGAGACAAATAATTCATGGATGGAGCTATGTGGAGACAAATAATTCATGGGTGGATCTATGTGGAGACAAATAATTCATGGATGGAGCTATGTGGACACAAATAATTCATGGGTGGATCTATGTGGAGACAAATAGTTCATGGGTGGAGCTATGTGGACACAAATAATTAATGGGTGGAGCTATGTAGAGACAAATAATTCATGGGTGGAGCTATGTGGAGACAAATAACTCATGGTTGGAACTATGTGGAGAGATAATTAATGGGTGGAGCTATGTGGACACAAATAATTTATGGGTGGAGCTATGTGGAGACAAATAATTCATGGCTGGAGCTATGTGGAGACAAATATTTGATGGGTGGAGTTATATGAACACAAATAATTCATGGGTGAAGCTATGTGGAGACAAATATTTCATGGGTGGAGCTATGGGGAGACAAATAATTAGTGGGTGGAGCTATGTGGAGACAAATAACTCATGGGTGGAGCTATTTGGAGACAATAATTAATGGGTCATGGATCTATAATTATGCGAAGACAAATAATTCATGAGTGGAGCTATGTGGAGACAAATAATTCATGGGTGGATCTATATGGAGACAAATAATTCATGGATGGAGCTATGTGGAGACAAATAATTCATGGGTGGATCTATGTGGAGACAAATAATTCATGGGTGGAGCTATGTGGACACAAATAATTTATGGGTGGAGCTATGTGGAGACAAATAATTCATGGCTGGAGCTATATAGAGGCAAATAACTCATGGGTGGAACTATGTGGAGACAAATAATTCATGGGTGGAACTATGTGGAGACAAATAATTCATGAGTGGAGTTATGTGGACACAAATAATTCATGGGTGGAGCTATGTGGAGACAAATAATTCATGAGTGGAGCTATGTGGAGACAAATAAGTCATGGGTGAAGCTATGTGGAGACAAATAATTCATGGGTGGAGCTATGTGGAGACAAATATTTGATGGGTGGAGTTATATGAACACAAATAATTCATGGGTGAAGCTATGTGGAGACAAATATTTCATGGGTGGAGCTATGGGGAGACAAATAATTAGTGGGTGGAGCTATGTGGAGACAAATAACTCATGGGTGGAGCTATTTGGAGACAATAATTAATGGGTCATGGATCTATAATTATGCGAAGACAAATAATTCATGAGTGGAGTTATATGAAGGCAGATAATTCATGGGGGAAGCTATGTTAGGACAAAAATTTAATGGGTGGAGTTAGATGAACACAAATAATTCATGGGTGGAGCTAAGTGGAGACAAATAATTCATGAGTGGAGCTATGTGGAGACAAATAATTCATGGGTGGAGTTATGTGGAGACAAATAAGTCATGGGTGAAGCTATGGGGAGACGAATAATTCATGGGTGGAGGTATGTGGAGACAAATATTTGATGGGTGGAGTTATATGAACACAAATAATTCATGGGTGAAGCTATGTGGAGACAAACATTTCATGGGTGGAGCTATGTGGAGACAAATAACTCATGGTTGGAACTATGTGGAGAGATATAATTAATGGTGGAGCTATGTGGACACAAATAATTTATGGGTGGAGCTATGTGGAGACAAATAATTCATGGCTGGAGCTATATAGAGGCAAATAACTCATGGGTGGAACTATGTGGAGACAAATAATTCATGGGTGGAACTATGTGGAGACAAATAATTCATGAGTGGAGTTATGTGGAGACAATTCATGGCTGGAGCTATATGGAGACAAATAATTCATGGGTGGAGTTATGTGGAGAGAAATAATTCATGGGTGGAGTTATGTGGAGACAAATAATCAATGGGTGGAGTTATGTGGAGACAAATAATTCATGGGTGGAGTTATGTGGAGACAAATAATCAATGGGTGGAGTTATGTGTAGACAAATAATTCATGGGTGTATCCTAAAGGATTATAATTCTCTATTCGGTGTCGTTTTTGTTCCTTTTACTTTCTACAAAAATAAATTCACTTGATATTAAAAAGGAGTTGTCCGGGATTTCTATATTTTTATCACTTCAAAAAGTCGACATTTTACTTTAAGCGTTATAAATTTATATTGAGTTTTATAATAAATGATGCCCCCATTATTATTTCTTACACCCCCCCCCCCCCCCCCCCGCCTTCTCGGCTGGCCGTGGCTGCCTGTAAGATTTTGGCAACTACAGCTGTGACACTGTCTTGGCAAAATGAGGCCACAGGACACTCAGGAAGGGCTGACATCACCCCCGCCGGGCAGATTAAGCACTGCAGATGGAGTCGGCCCACGATAAGACAGGATTTACAGGGAATGCCCATATTGCTAGATTCTTACCCATGTTTATCATAGATGATATCCCATTATCTCCCATGATCATCAGCTGTTAGCAGTGGAAAAAAACTCAAAGTTTATATTCATTTTTATTTTTAATGCCATTGTAAGGAATAAAGAAAATAAAAATGTGTCCGTTGAAGTCAATGGACGTCCATGCCCGATATTGGTCCACCAGAGCTCACAGTTTTAAGAGGCTCCATTAACACCACACGGCTTATTAGTGCATTCATACAGAGGGTTGTATAAAATCAGATTACCCCTTTAAGCCTTCTACATGTATCTAATATACTATATTGTACATATATTGGCCCCTCATTCTAATAGAGGCACAGTATATGACACAATAGTCCTCCACCACTATTCTAGGAAACTAAAGATATTTTGTATAAAGGACTGTGCTCTGATTCTAGAAACAATAACTATTCTGAATCTCTCTTATTTTATTCTATCAGCTCTGTGTTCTCAGAGCATTGAAAGTCCTTGACACATTTTCAGACCTGTCTCCTATTCATTTATTGCATTCTGCTGTTTTTGCATGAAATTATCCATGCCCAGAATCCAATTCTTTCTTGAATTATTGATGGCTCACCAGCACTTATTTTGTAATGTGAAGCAAATCTAGACTGTCTGCTTATACGAGAATTTGAAAAGAATAGAGACATGCGACTTATGTAACTAAAAACAAAACTACTGTAAGCTGAACTAGTGTTTGTTAAGGGGTTAAAGTGAGCGTCAACTTCTGAACCCTATTTTAAAGTATACATATAGAATAAATCTACATAAAAAGTTGATTTACTGTGTACTTACATTACATTACTTATCTTGTACTGATCCTGAGTTACATCCTGCATTATACTCCAGAGCTGCACTCAAAATTCTGCTGGTGGAGTCACTGTGTACATAAATTACCTTACTTATCTTATACTGATCCTGAGTAAAATGCTGTATTATACTCCAGGGCTGTACTCACTATTCTGCTGGTGAAGTCATTGTTTACATGCATGACATAACTTATCCTGCATTTATCTGTCAGCTCTCCTGTGTGGTGTAGTATAGAGGAGCTGTCAGCTCTCCTGTGTGGTGCAGTATAGAGGAGCTGTCAGCTCTCCTGTGTGGTGTAGTATAGAGGATCTGTCAGCTCTTCTGTGTGGTGTATTATAGGGGATCTGTCAGCTCTCCTGTGTGGTGTAGTATAGAGGATCTGTCAGTTCTCCTGTGTGGTGTAGTATAGAGGATCTGTCAGCTCTCCTGTGCGGTGTAGTATAGAGGACATGTCAGATCTCCTGTGTGGTGTAGTATAGAGGAGCTGTCAGTTCTCCTGTGTGGTGTAGTATAGAGGATCTGTCTGTTCTCCTGTGTGGTGTAATATAGAGGATCTGTCAACTCTCCTGTGTGGTGTAGTATAGGGGATCTGTCAGCTCTCCTTTGTGGTGTAGTATAGAGGATCTGTCAGCTCTCCTGTGTGGTGTAGTATAAAGGATCTGTCAGTTCTCCTGTGTGGTGTAGTATAGAGGATCTGTCAGCTCTCCTGTGTGGTGTAGTATAGAGGATCTGTCAGCTCTCCTGTGTGGTGTAGTATAGGGGATCTGTCAGTTCTCCTGTGTGGTGTAGTATAGAGGATCTGTCAGCACTCCTGTGTGGTGTAGTATAGAGGATCTGTCAGTTCTCCTGTGTGGTGTAGTATAGAGGAGCTGTCAGCTCTCCTGTGTGGTGTAGTATAGAGAACATCTCAGCTCTCCTGTGTGGTGTAGTATACAGGAGGTGTCTGTTCTCCTGTGTGGTGTAGTATAGAGGAGCTGTCAGCTCTCCTGTGTGGTGTAGTATAGAGGATCTGTCAGCTCTCCTGTGTGGGGCAGTATAGAGGATCTATCAATTCTCCTGTGTGGTGTAGTATAGAGGACCCATAAGTTCTCCTGCTTGGTGTAGTATAAAGTATCTGTCGGCTCTCCTGTGTGTAGTATAGAGGAGCTGTCAGATCTCCTGTGTGGTATAGTATAGAGGATCTGTCTGCTCTCCTGTGTGGTGTAGTATAGAGGATCTGTCAGCTCTCCTGAATGGTGTAGTATAGAGAAGCTGTCAGTTCTCCTGTGTGGTGTAGTATACAGGAGGTGTCTGTTCTCCTGTGTGGTGTAGTATAGAGGAGCTGTCAGCTCTCCTGTGTGGGGTAGTATAGAGGATCTGTCAGCTCTCCTGTGTAGTATAGAGGAGCTGTCAGCTCTCCTGTTTGGTGTAGTATAGAGGAGCTATCAGCTCTCCTGTGTGGTGTAGTATAGAGGATCTGTCGGCTCTCTTGTGTGGTGTAGTATAGAGGAGCGGTCAGCTCTCCTGTGTGTAGTATAGAGGAGCTGTCAGTTCTCCTGTGTGGTGTAGTATAGAGGATCTGTCAGCTCTCCTGTGTGGTGTAGTATAGAGGATCTGTCAGCACTCCTGTGTGGTGTAGTATAGAGGATCTGTCAGTTCTCCTGTGTGGTGTAGTATAGAGGAGCTGTCAGCTCTCCTGTGTGGTGTAGTATAGAGGATCTGTCAGCTCTCCTGTGTGGGGCAGTATAGAGGATCTATCAATTCTCCTGTGTGGTGTAGTATAGAGGACCCATAAGTTCTCCTGCTTGGTGTAGTATAAAGTATCTGTCGGCTCTCCTGTGTGTAGTATAGAGGAGCTGTCAGATCTCCTGTGTGGTATAGTATAGAGGATCTGTCTGCTCTCCTGTGTGGTGTAGTATAGAGGATCTGTCAGCTCTCCTGAATGGTGTAGTATAGAGAAGCTGTCAGTTCTCCTGTGTGGTGTAGTATACAGGAGGTGTCTGTTCTCCTGTGTGGTGTAGTATAGAGGAGCTGTCAGCTCTCCTGTGTGGGGTAGTATAGAGGATCTGTCAGCTCTCCTGTGTAGTATAGAGGAGCTGTCAGCTCTCCTGTTTGGTGTAGTATAGAGGAGCTATCAGCTCTCCTGTGTGGTGTAGTATAGAGGATCTGTCAGCTCTCTTGTGTGGTGTAGTATAAAGGATCTGTCAGCTCCCCTGTGTGGTGTAGTATAGAGGAGCTGTCAGTTCTCCTGTGTGGTGTAGCATAGAGGAGCTGTCAGTTCTCCTGTGTGGTGTAGTATAGAGGAGCTGTCAGTTCTCCTGTGTGGTGTAGTATAGAGGATCTGTCAGCTCTCCTGTGTGGTGTAGTATAGAGGATCTGTCAGTTCTCCTGTGTGGTGTACTATAGAGGACGTGTCAGGTCTCCTGTGTGGTGTAGTATAGAGGAGCTGTCAGTTCTCCTGGGTGGTGTAGTATAGAGGAGATGTCAGTTCTCCTGTCTGGTGTATTATAGAGGAGATGTCAGTTCTCCTGTGTGGTGTAGTATAGAGCAGCTGTCAGCTCTCCTGTGTGGTGTAGTATAGAGGATCTGGCAGCTCTCCTGTGTGGGGTAGTATAGAGGATCTATCAGTTCTCCTATGTAGTGTAGTATAAGGGATCTGTCAGTTCTCCTGTGTGGTGTAGTATAGAGGAGCTGTCAGTTCTCCTGTGTGGTGTAGTATAGAGGAGCTGTCATCTCTCCTGTGTGGTGTAGTATAGAGGATCTGTCAGCTCTCCTGTGTGGTGTAGTATAGAGGATCTGTCAGCTCTCCTGTGTGGTGTAGTATAGAGGAGCTGTCGGCTCTCCTGTGTGGTGTAGTATAGAGGATCTGTCAGCTCTCCTGTGTGGTGTAGTATAGAGGATCTGTCAGCTCTCTTGTGTGGTGTAGTATAGAGGATCTGTCAGCTCTCCTGTGTGGTGTAGTATAGAGGATCTGTCAGTTCTCCTGTGTGGTGTAGTATAGAGGATCTGTCAGCTCTCCTGTGTGGTGTAGTATAGAGGAGCTGTTGGCTCTCCTGTGTGGTGTAGTATAGAGG
Organism: Rhinoderma darwinii; assembly: GCF_050947455.1. Classification (NCBI taxonomy): domain Eukaryota; kingdom Metazoa; phylum Chordata; class Amphibia; order Anura; family Rhinodermatidae; genus Rhinoderma; species Rhinoderma darwinii. The sequence continues at coordinate 398,934,626 of NC_134690.1, forward strand.
ACCTGTCAGCTCTCCTGTGTGGTGTAGTATAGAGGATCTGTCAGTTCTCCTGTGTGGTGTAGTATAGAGGATCTGTCAGTCGTCCTGTGTGGTGTAGTATAGAGGATCTGTCAGCTCTCCTGTGTGGTGTAGTATAGAGGAGCTGGCAGTTCTCCTGTGTGGTGTAGTATAGAGGATCTGTCAGCTCTCCTGTGTGGTGTAGTATAGAGATGTCAGCTCTCCTGTGTGGTGTAGTATAGAGGAGCTGTTGGCTCTCCTGTGTGGTGTAGTATAGAGGATCTGTCAGTCGTCCTGTGTGGTGTAGTATAGAGGATCTGTCAGCTCTCCTGTGTGGTGTAGTATAGAGGATCTGTCAGCTCTCCTGTGTGGTGTAGTATAGAGGAGCTGTCAGCTCTCCTGTGTGGTGTAGTATAGAGGAGCTGTCAGCTCTCCTGTGTGGTGTAGTATAGAGGATCTGTCAGCTCTCCTGTGTGGTGTAGTATAGAGGATCTGTCAGTCGTCCTGTGTGGTGTAGTACTGTATATAATATTTATTCGTTTAAGACTGTGTAGTAACTCCCTCTGTTGTGAAAGGGAGCTGGAACGGTCAGATGCCATTTTAGTCATACATTTACAGGAGGAATAACAGAGGAGTAGCACAAAGCAGAATCTATTCAAAAAGATGCTTCACAATTGTGAAAGTATTTACTAAAACAGACATGTCATAAATGCTGACTTGTCCTCTATAATTGCTGCATGGGAAGGAAATGTTTAAACTGTCATATACGTCTCCCTACACTCTTCAGTCACTTGAACGATCGCCCATGTTTCTCACCCTGATGTCCACTCAGAGTCCTATTCATGTCCCATTAATACGGGATGAATCACCTGCCTTGTTAGGTGCAGATATAAGGCGCTCATGTGTAATACTCTAAATGACAGTCTGATTTACTTACAGTCTCTGAGACTCCGATATATTAGCTGAGGAAGAGATGACTTAAGCGCAAAAAGATACAATAGCTCCTCGGTTTTGGGATAAATCAATGATCTCCCACAATGCACTGCAGGCCAGTGTGATAACGCTCACCGCTATGCGCCAACTACGGCCCATCAATACTGGATCTGCTGAGGCATGTCAACTAATAAACCGGTCAATGAACTTAAGTGAAAAAAATGCCGCTGCCCGTTACCTTCAGCCGAGTAATCTGCCCCGTTCTTACAAAGTATTTATTTTAACTCCTCGAAAAACGCGGTTTAAGCTTAAATCTGTAGGGCAAAGATCAATACCGGGAGCTGAGTCTCGCCGATTTTCTCTGTAGAGTCAGCACAAATGCTTGAAATAAATTAATTTGCTTTTGCCTTTGAGCTTCTTCAGATCTCTCTTTCTTGAAAATTGCAAAAAGCTTCTGGGGGAAAAAAAAATAAGGTGCGTTCGCTCCTGAATTAGTGTTGTCATGCGAGAACGGTCGTGGGTGAAGGCTGCTTGGTGGCTCTAGTGTTTGGCAGTAAATGGAGACGTGGCTGTTGTTTCCATAACTCCTATAGGACGGAATGGAGAGGACCGCGGTTTTCTTTCATTCCTTCTCCGTCTGGATGCAGTAGCCAGGAGAGAAGGGGGTGCAGGTGCCGTGGATACGCCATAAATGTTTCAATTGAAAAGACCCCTTTAAGATTCTGCAACTTTTTAATACACGTTTCAATTCCTCACCATTTTCAAGATCTCTCCTTGGTGTCATTGAATGTGAACATTCTTATTTATATCCAGAAAACTCATATAAACGTATTACTTCTCACAGCTGAGTGCTTGTTACAATTGAATCCTGTCTAGACAACACTCTGTGAGCTAAAAACAACAGTAGCACAAATCTCACTCCTGTCCTGGTAGGTTGTTACAATGTATCAGTTCAGGGAAAATGTATAAATCTGGAGCTTATATACAGTAGGATTGTCTAGACTCTATTAGATCGCGCCCTCAGCTCTGGGAATTATTAGATCTGTGCAGGTTTTCAGCCTATGCTGAATAATGTAATATCACATCTGGTTCTGTAAATATCAATTCTTTTCGTCCACAGTGAAATTCATTCCCATAAAATTCTGATAATCCAGCACCTGAAGCCAATCTTGGTTTTCATTACTAATACTTACATAATACTGCTCTCTATAGACAAGAATACTCCAAAAGTATCCCATTCACTGACAGCAAGCAGAGATCTGGGAAATAGGGATAAATTGATAAACAAAGTATATTATAGAGTTGCAGAACTTTACATCGTACAATGATTAAGCTTTATTAATATTAAACTGAACAACCATTTTAAACTGTTCATCATTGTAAACTCTGGGGGCTACAGTTCGCTTTCTTTTAACCTAAAAGAAACAATTTTCTATTTTTATATTATGCTGCCATACAACATGTTTTAATATTTGATACCCCCCAAAGAGTCCCTTTAAAGGCTATGTAAACCTTTGATGGGCATCACTTTGGGACTAAATGCATTATGATAAAACTGATTCACATTATGACACCCAAACCTACTATGGTCCTACTGAACTGAACTTGACATAGGGTTCAATGGTGTTCCAAGTTTGGTTTAGTAGAACGTTGGGGGTCCTGAGTCTTATGGCCGTAACACAGACATTAAAAAGTGGCTGTATTACAGCCTTCTGGCATTGGTCTTACTCTCACACAGCTCTCTATGACTGACAAACTCAGCTCTGCAACATCAGTCCATTTGAATTCATCTCTCACCCTATATTTTACCAGTCAGTTCCTCAAACTGGAATTTCCCAAATCTTCTAAAAATATGTGGCTTAAATATAAATCAGAGCGTGAGCAGGCGCAGCTGTGCAGTATCGCCCTTCTTGCAATCGTTACAGTATCAATCATACACCAATAAATGTACAAGACCATTAAATTTAAATAAATTGAATTTGTGCTATCGGATTACATTTTTAACGCACACTGTGATGTAGATCAGTCACAGTTCTCATTCCTTATGCATTACTGACATAAAAGTGATTTTTCTTCCCTCTCGTTAATGAATCAGGGTCAGGGATAAACAATTCTCTTTTAAGTGCATTTTACATGGCTCTGCTTAATAAAACATAATTAGCTATGAATAGAATAAAGAATCAGAGACAATATACAGTATTTTGCAAGTTTACGGTAAAGATAATCGTGTCCTATATACAGATCTCTGTGGTCAATGAACAACGTGATTGTCCGTCAATCTAAAAAACATAGATAATCTCCCATGTGGTTCTGTAAGGGCATGACCACACGAAGCGGAATTGCTCTGGAAATCCGCAGCGTTCACGTTTCTCCATTGCCTTCCACAGCTTTGTGGTTGTGTTCGTTTACACGTTGCGGACAATTCCGCTGCATAGCATAGGCTGCGGTGCGGAATTTGGTGTCCGCAGCATACACTGGTTGTTGCGGACGTGTAGCGGACTGGTTGCGGACTCATTGCGAAATTTCTCCATTGACTGCAATGGAGAGTCAAAATTCCGCAATGAAGTCCGCAGATGTTATGCACATGTTATGTGTGCTGCGGAGCGTATTGGTTTTACTAACATGACATTTCTTCATTCTGGCTGGACCTATGTATTTCTAGGTCTACAGCCAGACTGAGGAAGTCAATGGGGCTCCTGTAATTACGGGTGACTACGTGTGTGCACCCGTAATTACGGGAGCGTTGCTAGGCAACGTCAGTAAATAGTCACTGTCCAGGGTGCTGAAAGAGTTAAGCGATCGGCAGTAACTGTTTCAGCACCCTGGACAGTGACTACCGATCACAATATACATCAACCTGTAAAAAAAAATAGAAGTTCATACTTACCAAGAACTCCCTGCTTCTTCCTCCCGTCCGGCCTCCCGGGATGACGTTTCAGTCTAAGTGACGGCTGCAGCCAATCACAGGCTGCAGCCAATCACAGGCCAATCACAGGCTGCAGCGGTCACATGGACTGCCGCGTCATCCAGGGAGGTCGGGCTGGATGGCGAAAGAGGGACGCGTCACCAAGACAACGGCCGGTAAGTATGAATTTCTGTTACTTTTACTAGGGAAAGGGCTGTCCCTTCTCTCTATCCTGCACTGATACAGAGAAGGGAAGTACTTTCACCTCAATACGCAACGGCCAGTCCGCATCAATTTACTGCACATTTTGGGCAAAGCCGCAACAGAATCTGCAACGCAGATTCTGTGCGGCATTGATGCGGACAGTGGCGGAAGAAATCCGCCACGTCTGGGCATGCCCTAAATGTTCATTCATCTTGTGCACTGTGACAATCCATAATCCTGAATTACTGATAATCTAGTACATGCGTCCAAAACAGAACTGCAATTCAATCTTAATAGTCACTACTAACTTCTATAATTCTGCCCATTCCTGCCAGACAGGAATTTAACTATTATAATACTGCCCCTATATACAAGAATATAACTACTATAATACTGCTCCTATATACAAGAACATAACTACTATAATACTGCCCCTATATACAAGAACATAACTACTATAATACTGCCCCTATATACAAGAACATAACTACTATAATACTGCCTCTATATACAAGAATATAACTACTATAATACTGCTCCTATATACAAGAATATAACTACTATAATACTGCGCCTATATACAAGAATATAACTACTATAATACTGCCCCTACATACAAGAATATAACTACTATAATACTGTTCCTATATACAAGATTCTAACTACTATAATACTGCTCCCTATATACAAGAATATAACTACTATAATACTGCCCCTATATAGAAGAATATAACTACTATCATACTGCCCCTATATAGAAGAATATAACTACTATCATACTGCCCCTATATAGAAGAATATAACTACTATAATACTGCCCCTATGATTCACTGAGTATATAAATGTCATGTAGTTCTCCCTAGTACAATACTGAAATTCACTGGTTTATGTCTTTAGGGATATATATATTTTTAAAGTGCCAGTATCATTGCAATATTTCCAAATTGCAATCTGCCTGTGTCAGATGCACAGCACAGATTGCAAAAAATATATATCAACTATCAGGTTCAACTGTTGATGCGCTTTCTTTGCCACTATGGTTTCAGTGATTTATTGGAAAAATTCGGGTGGATACCCATAAGCTCACAGTTTGTGTCAGCCGAACATAACGTTGCTTTATTATACTTGGTTTTATTTTTATTTTTGTTTGTTATATTTTGTATATATATTTTGTTTTTGTTATTTTATGTTTTTTATTCCAAGTTGTGCAAAGTTTGTCCGAATATGAGCTTAAATACCCCCAGGGATATCTCCCCGTTGGTATAAATATTCAGCCTGATAGATGCTGTTGGAGTGTGTCCTCCGTCTGTTGCATCTATATTATTGTATTGAGACTGGATAGCTGCACTTTGTATGGATATCAGCCTGTGTTGGCTGATGCAGCTATCAGCTGCTAAGTCCTTACAGGGGCTGCTGCTGTTGTGCTGAGTCTGGATAGCTGCACTATCTAGGGATGTGAGTCAGTGTTTATCAGCTACAGAGCCCTTATAATATTTATACCAACGGGGAGATATCCCTGGGGGTATTTAAGCTCATATTCGGACAAACTTTGCACAACTTGGAATAAAAAACATAAAATAACAAAAACAAAATATATATACAAAATATAACAAACAAAAATAAAAATAAAAATAAAACCAAGTATAATAAAGCAACGTTATGTTCGGCTGACACAAACTGTGAGCTTATGGGTATCCACCCGAATTTTTCCAATAAATCACTGAAACCATAGTGGCAAAGAAAGCGCATCAACAGTTGAACCTGATAGTTGATATATATTTTTTGCAATCTGTGCTGTGCATCTGACACAGGCAGATTGCAATTTGGAAATATTGCAATGATACTGGCACTTTAAAAATATATATATCCCTAAATACTGCCCCTATATACAAGAATATAACTACTATAATACTGCCCCTATATACAAGAATATAACTACTATAATACTGCTCCTATATACAAGAATATAACTACTATAATACTACTCCTATATACAAGAATATAACTACTATAATACTGCTCCTATATACAAGAATATAACTACTATAATACTGCCCCTATATACAAGAATATAACTACTATAATACTGTTCCTATATACAAGATTCTAACTACTGTAATACTTCTCCCTATATAAAAGAATATAACTATTATAATACTGCTCCTATATAGAAGAATATAACTACTATCATACTGCCCCTATATACAAGAATATAACTACTATAATACTGCCCACTATGTATAAGAATATAACTACTATAATACTGCCCCCTATATACAAGAATATAACTACTATAATACTGCCCCCTATATACAAGAATATAACTACTATAATACTGCCCCCTATATACAAGAATATAACTACTATAATACTGCCCCTATATACAAGAATATAACTACTATAATACTGCCCCCTATATACAAGAATATAACTACTATAATACTGCCCCCTATATACAAGAATATAACTACTATAATACTTCCTCCTATATACAAGAATATAACTACTATAATACTGCCCCTATATACAAGAATATAACTACTATAATACTGCCCCTATATACAAGAATATAACTACTATAATACTGCCCCCTATATACAAGAATATAACTACTATAATACTGCTCCTATATACAAGAATATAACTACTATAATACTGCCCCCTATATAGAAGAATATAACTACTATAAGGGTATGTTCACACGGCCTATTTACGGAAGTAAATCGGGCGTTTTTGCCCCGAATTACGCCCGAAAATAGCGCCTCAATAGCGCTGACAAACATCTGCCCATTGAAAGCAATGGGCAGACGTTTGTCTGTTCACACGAGGTGTATATTTACGCGCCGCTGTAAAAAGACGGCGCGTAAATAGACGCCCGCATCAAAGAAGTGACCTGTCACTTCTTTGGCCGTAACTGGAGCCGTTTATACATTGACTCCAATGAATAGCAGCGCCAATTACGGCCGTAATTTCAGCCGTAACGGACGCCCTCGTGTGAACATACCCTAATACTGCTCCTATATACAAGAATATAACTACTATAATACTGCCCCTATATACAAGAATATAACTACAATAATACTGCCCCCTATATAAAAGAATATAACTACTATAATACTGTCCCTGTATACAAGAATATAACTACTATAATACTGCCCCCTATATACAAGAATATAACTACTATAATACTGCCCCTATATACAAGAATATAACTACTATAATACTGCCTCCTATATACAAGAATATAACTACTATAATACTGCCCCTATATACAAGAATATAACTACTATAATACTGACTCCTATTCACAAGAAGATAACTACTATAAGACTGCTCCCTATATACAAGAATATAACTACTATAATACTGCCCTTATGTAAAAGAATATATCTACTATAATACTGCCACCTATGTACAAGAATATAACTACTATAATACTGCCCCTATATACAAGAATATAACTACTATAATACTGCCTCCTATATACAAGAATATAACTACTATAATACTCCTCCTATATACAAGAATACAACTACTATAATACTGCCCCTATATACAAGAATATAATTACTATAATATTGCCCCCTATATACAAGAATATAACTACTATAATACTGCCCCCTATGTACAAGAATATAACTACTATAATACTGCTCCCTATATACAAGAATATAACTACTATAATACTGCCCCTATATACAAGAATATAACTACTATAATACTGTACCTATATACAAGAATATAATTACTATAATACTGCCCCTATATACAAGAATATAACTACTATAATACTGCCCCCCTATATACAAGAATATAACTACTATAATACAGCCCCCTATATACAAGAATATAACTACTATAATACTGCCCCCTATATACAAGAATATAACTACTATAATACTGCCTCCTATATACAAGAATATAACTACTATAATACTGCCCCTATATACAAGAATATAACTACTATAATACAGCCCCCTATATACAAGAATATAACTACTATAATACTGCCTCCTATATACAAGAATATAACGAATATAATACTGCCCCTAAATACAAGAATATAACTACTATAATACTGCTCCCTATATACAAGAATATAACTACTATAATACTGCTCCTATATACAAGAATATAACTACTATAATACAGCCCCCTATATACAAGAATATAACTACTATAATACTGCCCCCTATATACAAGAATATAACTACTATAACACTGCCCCTATATACAAGAATATAACTACTATAATACTTCCCCCTATATACAAGAATATAACTACTATAATACTGCCCCCTATATACAAGAATATAACTACTATAACACTGCCCCTATATACAAGAATATAACTACTATAATACTTCCCCCTATATACAAGAATATAACTACTATAATACTGCTCCTATATACAAGAATATAACTACTATAATACTGCTCCTATATACAAGAATATAACTACTATAATACTGCCCCCTTTATACAAGAATATAACGACATGATACTGCTCCTATTTACAAGAATATAACTACTATAATACTGCCTCCTGTATAGAAGAATATAACTACTATAATACTGCCCCCAATATACAAGAATATAACTACTAGAATACTGCTCCTATATACAAGAATATAACTACTATAATACAGCTCCTTTATACAAGAATATAACTACTATAATACTGCTCCTATATACAAGAATATAACTACTATAATACTACCTCCTATGTACAAGAATATAACTACTATAATACTGCCTCCTGTATAGAAGAATATAACTACTATAATACTGCCCCTATATACAAGAATATAACTACTATAATGCTGCCCCTATATACAAGAATATAACTACTATAATACTGCTCCTATATACAAGAATATAACTACTATAATACTGCTCCTATATACAAGAATATAACTACTATAATACAGCTCCTTTATACAAGAATATAACTACTATAATACTGCTCCTATATACAAGAATCTAACTATTATAATACTGCCTCCTGTATAGAAGAATATAACTACTATAAGGCTGGGTTCACACGACCTATTTTCAGACGTAAACGAGGCGTATTATGCCTCATTTTACGTCTGAAAATAGGGCTACAATACGTCAGAAAACATCTGCCCATTCATTTGAATGCTTTTGCCGACGTATTGTGCAGACGACCTGTAATTTACGCGTCGTCGTTTGACAGCTGTCAAAAGACGACTCGTAAAATTACAGCCTCGTCAAAAGAAGTGCAGGACACTTCTTGGGACGTTTTTGGAGCCGTTTTCTCATAGACTCTATTGAAAACAGCTCCAGAAACGGCCGAAAAAATGGCACGAAAACGCAGCGAAAACGGTGCGAAAAACGCCGCGAAAAAAGTGAGTTGCTCAAAAAACGTCTGAGGGTATGTGCACACGTAGTGACCAAAAACATCTGAAAATACAGAGCTGTTTTCAAGGGAAAACAGACCCTGCTTTTCAGACGTTTTTTACCAACTCGCATTTTTCGCGGCGTTTTCGCTGCGTTTTTTACGTCCGTTTTTGGAGCTGTTTTCATTGGAGTCTATGAGAAAACAGCTCCAAAAACGTCCAAAGAAGTGTCCTGCATATAATGTATATAAGTGTCCCGCATATAATGTATATAAGTGTCCCGCATATAATGTATATAAGTGTCCTGCATATAATGTATATAAGTGTCCCGCATATAATGTATATAAGTGTCCCGCATATAATGTATAGAAGTGTCCCGCATATAATGTATATAAGTGTCCCGCATATAATGTATAGAAGTGTCCTGCATATAATGTATAGAAGTGTCCTGCATATAATGTATAGAAGTGTCCCGCATATAATGTATATAAGTGTCCTGCATATAATGTATAGAAGTGTCCTGCATATAATGTATAGAAGTGTCCCGCATATAATGTATAGAAGTGTCCCGCATATAATGTATATAAGTGTCCTGCATATAATGTATAGAAGTGTCCCGCATATAATGTATATAAGTGTCCTGCATATAATGTATAGAAGTGTCCTGCATATAATGTATAGAAGTGTCCCGCATATAATGTATAGAAGTGTCCTGCATATAATGTATATAAGTGTCCTGCATATAATGTATATAAGTGTCCTGCACTTCTTTTGACGAGGCTGTATTTTTACGCGTCGTCGTTTGACAGCTGTCAAACGACGACGCGTAAATAACAGGTCGTCTGCACAGTACGTCGGCAAACCCATTCAAATGAATGGGCAGATGTTTGCCGACGTATTGGAGCCGTATTTTCAGACGTAAAACGAGGCATAATACGCCTCGTATACGTCTGAAATTTGGCCGTGTGAACATACCCTTAATGAGCAAGGGTATGTTCACACGAGGGCGTCCGTAACGGCTGAAATTACGGGGATGTTTCAGCCTGAAAACATCCCCGTAATTTCAGCCGTAACGGCATGTGCAGGCGCTTGAACGCCGCGTCCATTACGGACGTAATTGGCGCTGCTATTCATTGAAGTCAATGAATAACGGCTCCAATTACGGCCAAAGAAGTGACAGGTCACTTCTTTGACGCGGGCGTCTATTTACGCGCCGTCATTTGACAGCGGCGCGTAAATATACGCCTCGTGTGAACAGACAAACGTCTGCCCATTGCTTTCAATGGGCAGATGTTTGTCAACGCTATTGAGGCGCTATTTTCAGACGTAATTCGGGGAACAAAACGCCCGAATTACGTCCGTAAATAGGCCGTGTGAACATACCTTATGAGAAAACAGCTCCAAAAACGTCCAAAGAAGTGTCCTGCATATAATGTATATAAGTGTCCCGCATATAATGTATAGAAGTGTCCCGCATATAATGTATATAAGTGTCCCGCGTATAATGTATAGAAGTGTCCCGCATATAATGTATATAAGTGTCCCGCATATAATGTATAGAAGTGTCCCGCATATAATGTATAGAAGTGTCCCGCATATAATGTATAGAAGTGTCCCGCATATAATGTATATAAGTGTCCCGCATATAATGTATATAAGTGTCCCGCATATAATGTATATAAGTGTCCCGCATATAATATATTTAAGTGTCCTGCATATAATATATATAAGTGTCCCGCATATAATGTATATAAGTGTCCCGCATATAATGTATATAAGTGTCCCGCATATAATGTATATAAGTGTCCCGCATATAATGTATATAAGTGTCCTGCATATAATGTATATAAGTGTCCTGCATATAATGTATATAAGTGTCCCGCATATAACGTATATAAGTGTCCTGCATATAATGTATATAAGTGTCCCGCATATAATGTATAGAAGTGTCCCGCATATAATGTATATAAGTGTTCCGCATATAATGTATATAAGTGTCCTGCATATAATGTATATAAGTGTCCTGCATATAATGTATAGAAGTGTCCCGCATATAATGTGTATAAGTGTCCCGCATATAATGTGTATAAGTGTCCCGCATATAATGTATAGAAGTGTCCCGCATATAATGTATATAAGTGTCCCGCATATAATGTATATAAGTGTCCTGCATATAATGTATATAAGTGTCCTGCATATAATGTATAGAAGTGTCCTGCATATAATGTATAGAAGTGTCCCGCATATAATGTATAGAAGTGTCCCGCATATAATGTATATAAGTGTCCCGCATATAATGTATATAAGTGTCCTGCATATAATGTATAGAAGTGTCCCGCATATAATGTATAGAAGTGTCCCGCATATAATGTATATAAGTGTTCCGCATATAATGTATATAAGTGTCCTGCATATAATGTATATAAGTGTCCTGCATATAATGTATAGAAGTGTCCCGCATATAATGTGTATAAGTGTCCCGCATATAATGTGTATAAGTGTCCCGCATATAATGTATAGAAGTGTCCCGCATATAATGTATATAAGTGTCCCGCATATAATGTATATAAGTGTCCTGCATATAATGTATATAAGTGTCCTGCATATAATGTATAGAAGTGTCCTGCATATAATGTATATAAGTGTCCCACATATAATGTATAGAAGTGTCCCGCATATAATGTATATAAGTGTCCCGCATATAATGTATATAAGTGTCCCGCATATAATGTATATAAGTGTCCCGCATATAATGTATATAAGTGTCCTGCATATAATGTATATAAGTGTCCTGCATATAATGTATAGAAGTGTCCCGCATATAATGTATATAAGTGTCCCGCATATAATGTATATAAGTGTCCCGCATATAATGTATATAAGTGTCTTGCATATAATGTATATAAGTGTCCTGCACTTCTTTTGACGAGGCTGTATTTTTATGTGTCGTCGTTTGACAGCTGTCAAACGACGACGCGTAAATGACAGGTCATCTGCACAGTACGTCGGCAAACCCATTCAAATGAATGGGCAGATGTTTGCCGACGTATTGTAGCCCTATTTTCAGACGGAAAACGAGGCATAATACGCCTCGTTTACGTCTGAAAATAGGTCGTGTGAACCCAGCCTGAAAATCAGGTGCTGTTTTCCCTTGAAAGCAGCTCCGTATTTTCAGACGTTTTTGGCTCAGCGTGTGAACATACCCTAAGGGTATGTTCACACGAGGGCGTCCGTAACGGCTGAAATTACGGGGATGTTTCAGCCTGAAAACATCCCCGCAATTTCAGCCATAACGGCATGTGCAGGCGCTTGAACGCCGCGTCCATTACGGACGTAATTGGCGCTGCTATTCATTGGAGTCAATGAATAACGGCTCCAATTACTACCAAAGAAGTGACAGGTCACTTCTTTGACGCGGGCGTCTATTTACGCGCCGTCATTTGACAGCAGCGCGTAAATTACGCCTCGTGTGAACAGACAAACGTCTGCCCATTGGTTTCAATGGGCAGATGTTTGTCAGCGCTATTGAGGCGCTATTTTCGGACGTAATTCGGGGCAAAAACGCCCGAATTACATCCGTAATTAGTGCGTGTGAACATACCCTAATACTTCCCCCCATATACAAGAATATAACTACTATATTACTGCCCCTATATACAAGAATATCACTACTATAATACTGCCCCTATATACAAGAATATAACTACTATAATACTGCTCCTATATACAAGAATATAACTACTATAATACTGCCCCCTATATACAAGAATATAACTACTATAATACTGCCTCCTATATACAAGAATATAACTACTATAATACTGCTCCTATATACAAGAATATAACTACTATAATACTGCCCCCTATATACAAGAATATAACTACTATAATACTGCTCCTATATACAAGAATATAACTACTATAATACTGCCCCCTATATACAAGAATATAACTACTATAATACTGCCCCCTATATACAAGAATATAACTACTATAATACTGCTCCTATATACAAGAATATAACTACATGATACTGCTCCTATATACAAGAATATAACTACTATAATACTGCTCCTATATACAAGAATATAACTACATGATACTGCCCCCTATATACAAGAATATAACTACATGATACTGCTCCTATATACAAGAATATAACTACTATAATACTGCCTCCTATATACAAGAATATAACTACTATAATACTGCCCCCTATATACAAGAATATAACTACTATAATACTGCCCCCTATATACAAGAATATAACTACTATAATACTGCCCCCTATATACAAGAATATAACTACTATAACACTGCCCCTATATACAAGAATATAACCACTATAATACTGCCTCCTATATACAAAAATATAACTACTATAATACTGCCCCTATATACAAGAATATAACTACTATAATACTGCCCCCTATATACAAGAATATAACTACTATAATACTGCCTCCTGTATAGAAGAATATAACTACTATAATACTGCCCCTATATACAAGAATATAACTACTATAATTCTGCTCCTATATACAAGAATATATCTACTATAATACTGCCCCCTATATACAAGAATATAACTACTATAATACTGCCCCCTATATACAAGAATATAACTACTATAATACTGCCCCTATATACAAGAATATAACTACTATAATACTGCTCCTATATACAAGAATATAACTACTATAATACTGCCCCTATATACAAGAATATAACTACTATAATACTGCCCCCTATATACAAGAATATAACTACTATAATACTGCTCCTATATACAAGAATATAACTACTATAATACTGCCCCTATATATGAGAATATAACTACTATAATACTGCCCCTATATACAAGAATATAACTACTATAATACTGCCCCTATATACAAGAATATAACTACTATAATACTGCTGCCCCCTATATACAAGAATATAACTACTATAATACTGCTGCCCCCTATATACAAAAATATAACTACTATAATACTGCCCCTATATACAAGAATATAACTACTATAATACTGCCCCTATATATGAGAATATAACTACTATAATACTGCCCCTATATACAAGAATATAACTACTATAATACTGCCTCTATATACAAGAATATAACTACTATAATACTGCCTCCTGTATACAAGAATATAACTACTATAATACTGCCTCCTGTATACAAGAATATAACTACTATAATACTGCCCCCTACATACAAGAATATAACTACTATAATACTGCCCCTATATACTAGAATATAACTACTGTAATACTGCCCCCTACATACAAGAATATAACTACTATAATACTGCCTCCTGTATACAAGAATATAACTACTATAATACTGCCCCCTATATACACGAATATAACTACTATAATACTGCCCCCTATATACAAGAATATAACTACTATAATACTACCTCTATATACAAGAATATAACTACTATAATACTGCCCCTATATACAAGAATATAACTACTATAATACTGCTCCCTATATACAAGAATATATCTACTATAATACTGCCCCCTATATACAAGAATATAACTACTATAATACTGCCCCCTAAATACAAGAATATAACTACTATAATACTGCTCCTATATACAAGAATATAACTACTATAATACTTCCCCCTATATACAAGAATATAACTACTATAATACTGCTCCTATATACATGAATATAACTACTATAAGGGTATGTGCACACACAAACTCAAAAACATCTGAAAATACTGAGCTGTTTTCAAGGGAAAACAGCTCCTGATTTTCAGACGTTTTTTAAGCGACTCGCGATTTTCGCAGCCTTTTTTGACGGCCGTTTTGGAGCTGTTTTTCTATAGAGTTTATGAAAAACGGCTCCAAAAATGGCTGAAAAAGTGACCTGCACTTCTTTTTCATGGCCGTTTTTTTACGTGAGCGTTTGAAATAGGGCCGCGTAGAAAAATGGCCCGTCGGAACAGAACGTCGTTTTTTCCATTGAAATCAATGCACAGATGTTTGGAGGCGTTCTGCTTCAGATTTTTCATCCGTTTTTGAAATTTAATGTCAAGTCACTGATAAGTTTTTTATATGCCCTACAAGAAGATCTTTTTTCAACTTCAAAATCAGGAACCTCATGGTATTCAATGAATGGAATATTGTAAAATTGTTGCAAATGTTTTTGTAACACGGGATCAAAATAAAGTAATTCTTTGATCGTTACAAAGGAGACTTTATGTTTTTCTAGTTACTAAATAGCAAATTGAAAGCGTGCCCGTGTATGATCAACTTTAAATCAGTCTCTATTACCCAGTGTTGGCAGAGAACGGCAGTCAGGGCAAAAATATCTGATATCTCGTTTCCTACAGACATCAACAACGATTGACAGCGTTCATTACTAAGGCGTGGCTGAGTGTTAGCCAGTGAAAAGGCCGACACTAACCCCCCATTTTTACCTCGGTACCCACAAGGTGTGACGGGAAGAGCCGGTTACGATCCAGTACCCAACCATCTGTAGTGACGGTCGGGCCCAGGCTGGTATTATCATTGCTAGGAAAGCCCAAAAACAGTGGCCCTTCCCACCCTGGCAATGCTAATCTGCTGCTGTGTTGTATCTGGCTGGTTATGAAAAATGGGGGGGACTCCATGTCATTTAAAAAAATAAATACATAATAATAATAATTAGAAGAAATGATATGTGATCCCCCCCCATTATTGATAACCAGCCAGATACAACACAGCAGCAGCCTAGCATTACAAGGGTGCGAGGGCCCACTGTTTCTGGCCTTTCCCAGGATAATTATACCAGCCTGCGGCCGCCCCAGTGCCGGACATCACTACATACAGTGGCGTAGCTATAGGAGTTGCAACGGTCGCAGTTGCGACCGGGCCTCCAAGTCTGGCGGGCCCATAGGGCCCCTGTTGCCACACAGCGCTGACTGCGGTTCCAACTGTATTTGCATCCTCAGGATGCAAATACAGTTCAGTTCAATGCTGGGGCCTTCAGTCACTCACAGCATGGTGCAGAGGAGGAGAAGGATCCTCCACCCGTCGTGGGAATGGGTATAGATAAGTAATTGTTATTGTTTTTCAATTATGTACATATATATGGGGGCATTATAGTGGGCATGGGAGGGAGGGGGGGCTCATATGGTAGAGGGAGCATTATACTATATGGGGAGCATTATACTGTATAGGACAGCTAAGGGGCCATTATACTGTGTGGGACAGCTATAGGGGGCATTATACTGTATGGGGGCATTATACTGTATGGGACAGCTATGAAGGGCATTATACTGTATGGGAAGCATTATACTGTATGGGGCAGCTATGGGGGGCAGGACAGTGTTTTGGGGACATTATACTGTATGGGACAGCTATGGGGGGTCATTATACTGTATGGGGGCCTTTATACTGTATGTGGCAGCTATGGAGGGCATTATACTGTATGGGAAGCATTATACTGTATGGGGCAGCTATGGGGGGCAGGACAGTGTTTTGGGGACATTATACTGTATGGGACAGCTATGGGGGGTCATTATACTGTATGGGGGCCTTTATACTGTATGTGGCAGCTATGGAGGGCATTATACTGTATGGGGCAGCTATGGGGGACACTATACTGTATGGGGGGCATTATATTCATGGGGCAGCTATGGGGATACTATACAATTTGGGGGCAATATACTGTATGGGGCAGTTATGGGGGGCACTATACTGTATGTGGGGTATTTTATTATATGGGGCAGCTATGGGGACACTATACTATTTGGGGGCATTATACTGTATGGGACAGCTATGGAGGGCATTATACTGTGTGGGGCATAATACTGTATGGGACAGCTATAGGGGCATTATACTGTATGTGGCAGCTATGGGGGTATTATACTATGGAACAGCTATGGAGGGCATTATACTATATGGGGGCATTATAATCTATGGGGCAGCTATGGGGGGCACAATACTGTATGGGGGCATTATACTTTATGTGGCAGTTATGGAGAGCTTTATACTGTATGGGGGCATTATACTGTATGTGGAACTATGGGGGCATTGTACTGTATGGGTCATTATAGTGTATGGGGCAGCTATGGGGGCATTGTATTGTATGGGGGCATTTTATCGTATGGGGTGCATTATACTGTACGGGGGTATTATACTATATGGGACAGCTATGGATGGCAATTTAATGTGGGGGCAGCTATGGGGGCATTATACTGTGTGTGTGTGAGCAGCTACGGGGAGGTATTTTACTGTGTGGGGGCAGCTATGGGGCATTATACTGTGGGGTCAGCTATGGGGAGCATTGTAATGTGGAGGCATTCATGGGGTCTGTCGGGCAAGGCGGCTGGGCATAGGTGTGCGCAGGGGTCTGGTGATGTTGGGGAGGGGTAGGCAGGCCCAAGCTGATTTCTTCCACCAGGGCCATGAGCCTTTAGCTATGCCCCTGACTACAGATGGCCGGGTACTGGATCGTACCCAGCTCTTCCCAGTACCCCTGGTGGCGGTGGGTACCAGGGTAATAATGGGGGTTAGTCTTAGCCTTTCTACCGGCTAACATTAAGCCCCGCCTTAGTAATGGACACGGTCAATCAGCCGGCGGCCATTACTAAGGCAGTAGTAATAAAGTTTTTAAAAAAAAACACAAAGACATAGAAAAAATATTTTATTGAAGTAAAAACCCCGACACAACCCTCATTAACTATTTTATTGAGAATAAAAAAAACACTGTCAGGCCTCATGCACACGACCGTAGCCGTGTGCAAGGCCGTGATTTTCGGGTCGGCCGGCTGTGGACTGTCAGCGGACTGTCAGCCGCAGGCCGCCCGCAAATCGCGGGACATGCACATGGCCGCCGCCATTGTTTTCAATGAGCCTGGACCGCAGAACCGGACCGTAATAAGACATGCCCGTTCTTTCTGCGGTCCGGGCTCCCAGGCCGTGCAAGGACCGCAAAAACTACGGTCGTGTGCATGGCCCCATAGAAAAGAATGGGGCCGCAATTCTCCCGTGGATTTTCAGGGGGAATTGCGGCCGCAAAAACACGGTCGTGTGTATGGGGCCTCATTGAAGTAGCCCTCGAATCCGACATAGTCCAACATCCGAACCTGTAAAGAAAACACAAACACAACAAAAAAATTTGTGACACATAAAAAAGCAAAACAATTATTATCTTACCTTTCCTGGGCAAAATTTTTCAAGCCATGAAATGCCTTTCCTACCTACCACCTATCTATCTATCTATCTATCTCATATCTATCTATCTATCTCATATCTATCTATCTATCTATCTATCTATCTATCTGACAAAGAATGGTGACAGCACACTGCGAACACCAATATAACCTAAACCACTAAATATAAATGAATATGCATTACTGCCTTATCTACTTACAATAGGGAGGTTCTTAGTGCACATTTTGATCAAAAAGTGTTTGCCCGCCTGCCACGACAAGGCGACCACTGTCGTGGCAGGTGGGCAAACACTTTTTGATCAAAATGTGCACTAAGAACCTCCCTATTGTAAGTAGATTTAGCAGTAATGCATATTTATTTATATTTAGTGGTTTAGGTTACATTAGTGTTCACAGTGTGCTGTCACCATTCTTTGTCTGCTGTATATTTGCAGTCACAGGTGTTCTTGCACCTGCATACACATTTTATATCATTTTGTTGGAATGTGGAGTTCAAGCTTTTGGGTTGTTTATATATATATATATATATATATATATATATATCCCATAAACTCCACCCCAATGCTCGTTTTCAGCCTGAAAACATCCCCGTAATTTCAGCCGTAACGGCATGTGCAGGCGCTTGAACGCCGCGTCAATTACGGACGTAATTGGCGCTGCTATTCATTGGAGTCAATGTATAACGGCTCCAATTACGTCCCAAGAAGTGACAGGTCACTTCTTTGACGCGGGCGTCTATTTACGCGCCGTCATTTGACAGCGGCGCGTAAATTACGCCTCGTGTGAACAGACAAACGTCTGCCCATTGGTTTCAATGGGCAGATGTTTGTCAGCGCTATTGAGGTGCTATTTTCGGACGTAATTCGGGGCAAAAACGCCCGAATTACGTCCGTAAATAGGCCGTGTGAACATACCCTTATACTGATAAAATGGTGCTGTATTTTAGATCTCACCGTTTCGTCATCATATCTTACATTTTCTTGATTAATCCGTCCTATTTTCTTTTACAGCTGCGTGTTTCATTTTTTTCTTTTGTGTTGCTACTGAATAGACATAATCAAATTTATGTATTTGTTGGTCTGAAATAAAGAATTTTGGCTGCTATGATCCAGATTTTCTTTGTCTGGAAACATCTCGGTATTCTCTGTATGTGTCACGGCGCGGGGTGTGGACCCACTGGGCCGTACCGCGTAGCGGGGTAGCAGCTGGCCAACTAGGTATAAAACAATGTCTATAGTTCAAAACGGGTACCTGAGGCAATTGTAGACAGTGGCAGGATCACGACTTGGCTTTCACAGCAGGTGACGCCGCGGATGCGGCGGAAGACACGACTTGGCTTTTACAGCAGGTAACGATAGTACGGGATACAGGGTACAGGCAGCAGGAACGGGCAACACTGGGAACTGGAAAACACTGGGAGACCTTTAGCAAGACAGACTAGGGTATACAACAACGCTCAGGCAAGGAACCAGTGGGCAGAGCCCCTTTTTATAGTCCAGCAGCCATTTGGGCTGATAACTGATTACTGGCAGCTGGACGCGTACTGGCCCTTTAAGGCCGTGCACGCGCGGGCGCGCGCGCCCTGCGGGGAACGATGCGAGGACCCGGAAGACACTGCCAGCGTCTGCCAGAGGGAGGAGGACGCCGAGCAGAGAGGTGTCCATGGCCGGGATCGTCAGGGGGTGAGTTAGAACGGCGATCCCCGGCCATGGACGTAACAGTATGAAGTAATTTGTAGACTGTAGAATATGCAGCAGCAGCAGTCTTGTGTGATACAGCGGACATGGACAGAGTGTGCCGAGTTCTGTGTTCATCTTAAACAAAAAACTTGACAGCTCCATACAGACAGCAGGACTCCATACAAATCCCCTCTATGGAAAAATGAAATGTTGACGTGGACTTGTCATCTCTATGTGGAGGAGGCGGACATCTATATATATATATATATATATATATATATATATATATATATATATATATATATATACAGGGTGGGCCATTTATATGGATACACCTAAATAAAATGGGAATGGTTGGTGATATTAACTTCCTGTTTGTGGCACATTAGTATATGGGAGGGGGGAAACTTTTCAAGCTGGGTGTTGACCATGGCGGCCATTTTGAAGTCGGCCATTTTGTATCCAACTTTAGTTTTTTCAATGGGAAGAGGGTCATGTGACACATCAAACTTATCGAGAATTTCACAAGAAAAACAATGGTGTGCTTGGTTTTAACGTTACTTTATTCTTTCATGAGTTATTTACAAGTTTCTGACCACTTATAAAATGTGTTCAAAGTGCTGCCCATTGTGTTGGATTGTCAATGCAACCCTCTTCTCCCACTCTTCACACACTGATAGCAACACCGCAGAAGAAATGCTAGCACAGGCTTCAAGTATCCGTAGTTTCAGTTGCTGCACATCTCGTATCTTCACAGCATAGACAATTGCCTTCAGATGACCCCAAAGATAAAAGTCTAAGGGGGTCAGATCGGGAGACCTAGGGGGCCATTCAACTGGCCCACGAGGACCAATCCACTTTCCAGGAAACTGTTCATCTAGGAATGCTCGGACCTGACACCCGTAATGACATAAATAACTCATGAAAGAATAAACTAACGTTAAAACCAAGCACACCATTGTTTTTCTTGTGAAATTATCGATAAGTTTGATGTGTCACATGACCCTCTTCCCTTTGAAAAAACTAAAGTTGGATACAAAATGTCCGACTTCAAAATGGCCGCCATGGTCAACACCCAGCTTGAAAAGTTTCCCTCCTCCCATATACTAATGTGCCACAATCAGGAAGTTAATATCACCAACCATTCCGATTTTATTTAGGTGTATCCATATAAATGGCCCACCCTGTATATATATATATATATATATATATATATATATATATATATATATGGAAGTGGCAAATATTTTTCTCTTTCAACACGTAAGAGGTCTCTAGGCAGCACTGGTATAAGGGTTTGGCAACTGGGCAGTTACACTCCCACCCATTCTATAGGGGACGGCAACCCCAGGAGCAAACTAAAACCACCGAGCATTATTTAGCGGTCTATGGTGGTATTATTTTAGATCGAATTGCAATATTTTGTGGGAACTATTTGGCAGTATTATGTGGGCACTTTAAGGGAGTATCGTTTGTATACTGCATATTATTTGTGCACTATATGGTGGTATTATATTGACTGTATATGGCACCGTTTTCTTGGCACTAAATGGCGGTATTAGGTGGCTACTCTAATTGTTGCTCCGGATCCCATTTTCTATCAAACTGGTCCTGTCCATGGGGTGGGATCCGGTGGGTTCGCCCCAGTTCTCCCGAACCGGTTGTTAAAATTACATCCGGTTCGCAGAAGTGTGAAGTGGGAAACCGGAACCGGTCCCCTGCACTCAATTGTATCTGCGTCCTTAGGACGCAGATACAATAGATTTGCCTACCGGTGCCCTAGCCAGGCACAGGATGCCTCACCATTCGGCGCTTTCATGAAGACGCAGTTGGTGTAATGATGTTATCGTACCGCTGTGTCGTTCTGCTGTATGAGGCCTGGCATCGCTGGGGGATGCTACAGGGGGCACTATCTACAGGGAACGCTACAGAGGACGATACAGGGGACTCTATAGGGTGCCCTACCTACAGGAGACGCTACAGGAGACACAAACTAGAGGGACTATATCGTGGGCCCTATCTACACATGGATGCTACAGGGGCAGTAACTACAGGGGACCCTACAGGGGCCCTATATACAGGGGCACTATCTACAGGGGACTCTATAGGTGGCCATATCCACAGGGTAAGCTACAGGGGCCCTATCTACAGGGGACTCTATAGGGGGCCCTATTTACAGGGGACTCTACAGGGGGGCCTATCCACAGGGGACTCTACAGGGGCCCTATCTACAGGACACTATGGGGTGCCCTATCTACAGGGAACTCTACAGGGGCCCTATCTCCGGGGGGCACTATTTACAGGGGACTTTACAGGTGGCACTATATGCAGGGGACACTATTTACAGCCTGTAGCCTACAGGGGCCACTATATACATGGGACTCTATGGGGGCACTATCTACAGAGGGCTCTATGAGGGACACCATCTACAGGGGGCATTGTGAGTAACACTATATACATTGGCACTGTGTGTGTGTGTGTGTGTGTGTGTGTGTGTGTGTGTGTGTGTGTGTGTGTGTGTGTGTATGTGTGTGTGTGTGTGGTGCATTACTTTACAGTGTGTGACACGGTTTTATTCATGGGCATAGTGTTTGGTACTATTCTATTCAGGGGCATAGAGTGTGGCACCATGAGAATTTTATCTTCATTTATAGGTGCGGAAATGTTAGAAAAGTGAGTAGCCGAAGACACCTGAGCAACAAACTCTGCAGAAATGGATCGTGTTCAGGAGGCGTCATCATAGAGGTCTGGCTGGATGGAAAAGAAAAGAGAAAAAGAACTACTGCAATATGAGAAGATGTCATATGTGAGTAACTAAATGTAAATATTTATTCTCCCTTTGACTGATCAGTGCTGTAGTCACTGTATGATCTGCAGTGAAATGATCGGTGTATTGTTCTTTTTTGTGAAACAGAAACTCCCAGGATATCCTTACCATTGTTCAGGCTATACTGGGAGCTGTAGTTTTATGCCGTACAAATATGGGAGGGATTAAACTCAATTTGCAAATGATTTCTGTACTAAACTATATTTGTTCTGGTGCTGTATATATGTACCGTCACTATCTAAGGGCATGTGGACACACTAGGCCGCTCCGACGTAGCAGATAGGCAGCTGACCAGCTCACAGTCTATGGTAGGAGTGTAGCACAAGGGTGCCTGGTATAGTCCGGATGGCGGCAAGGGCTCTGGCATGGATGGGGCTTGAGGTGATGGGTAGCACCAGACGTGGCGGATGGTATCCGGTATGACAGGTGACAGCAGACGTGGAGTATTCCAGCAGATGGAGCAAGGCACGGCTCAGGTACTATACAGGTTCGGGAACAAGGTACAGCACAGGATACAGAATATAGGAGGCAGGACAAGGGAACACTGGGAGCAGGAAAACACTAAGGGACCATTTGCAATACAGACATGGGAAAACTACAACACTCAGGTAAGCAGTGGAAGTGCTGGCGTCTCCTAGGAGGGAGACGGCGGCAGGAAGCCAACGGACTATGGTCGCGAGCATCGCCAGGTAAGGCACGGCCGTGCCATGACATGTACTAAGCTTGGTTCTGGTGTTGTATATATGTAGTGAGCTTGGTTCTGGTGCTGTATTTATGTACTGAGCTTGGTTCTGGTACTTTATTTATGTACTGAGCTTGGTTCTGGTTTTGTATATATATATATATATATATATATATATACTGAGCTTGGTTCTGGGGCTGTATATTTGTATTTGCTTTGTTCTGGTTCTGTATATATGTACTGTGCTTTGTTCTGGTGCTGTGTTTATGTACTGAGCTTGGTTCTGGCACTGTATATATGTACTGTGCTTTGTTCTGGTGCTGTGTTTATGTACTGAGCTTTGTTCTGGCACTGTATATATGTACTGAGCTTTGTTCTGGTGCTGTATATATGTACTGAGCTTTGTTCTGGTGTTGTATATATGTTCTGAGCTTGGTTCTGGAGTTATATATACACTACCGTTCAAAAGTTTAGGGTCACTTAGAAATTTCCTTATTTTTGAAAGAAAAGCACAGTTTTTTTCAATGAAGATAACATTAAATTAATCAGAAATACACTCTATACATTGTGAATGTGATAAATGACTATTCTAGCTGCAAACGTCTGGTTTTTAATGCAATATCTACATAGGTGTATAGAGACCCATTTCCAGCAACCATCACTCCAGTGTTCTAATGGTACATTGTGTTTGCTAACTGTGTTAGAAGGCTAATGGATGATTAGAAAACACTTGAAAACCTTTGTGCAATTATGTTAGCACCGCTGTAAACAGTTTTGCTGTTTAGAGGAGCTATAAAACTGACCTTCCTTTGAGCTAGTTGAGAATCTGGAGCATTACATTTGTGGGTTCGATTAAACTCTTAAAATGGCTAGAAAAAGAGAGCTTTCATGTGAAACTCGACAGTCTATTCTTGTTCTTAGAAATTAAGGCTATTCCATGCGAGAAATTGCCAAGAAACTGAAGATTTCCTACAACGGTGTGTACTACTCCCTTCAGAGGACAGCACAAACAGGCTCTAACCAGAGTAGAAAGAGAAGTGGGAGGCCCCGCTGCACAACTGAGCAACAAGACAAGTACATTAGAGTCTCTAGTTTGAGAAATAGACGCCTCACAGGTCCTCAACTGGCAGTTTCATTAAATAGTACCTGCAAACCGCCAGTGTCAACGTCTACAGTGAAGAGGCGACTCCGCGATGCTGGCCTTCAGGGCAGAGTGGCAAAGAAAAAGCCATATCTGAGACTGGCTAATAAAAGGAAAAGATTAATATGGGCAAAAGCACACAGACATTGGACAGAGGAAGATTGGAAAAATGTGTTATGGGCAGACGAATCGAAGTTTGAGGTGTTTGGATCACACAGAAGAACATTTGTGAGACGCAGAACAACTGAAAAGATGCTGGAAGAGTGCCTGACGCCATCTGTCAAGCATGGTGGAGGTCATGTGATGGTCTGGGGTTGCTTTGGTACTGGTAAAGTGCGAGATTTGTACAAGGTAAAAGGGATTTTGAATAAGGAAGGCTATCACTCCATTTTGCAACGCCATGCCATACCCTGTGGACAGCGCTGGATTGGAGCCAATTTCATCCTACAACAGGACAATGACCCAAAGCACACCTCCAAATGATGCAAGAACTATTTAGGGAAGAAGCCGGCAGCTGGTATTCTATCTGTAATGGAGTGGCCAGCGCAGTCACCAGATCTCAACCCCATAGAGCTGTTGTGGGAGCAGCTTGACCGTATGGTACGCAAGAAGTGCCCATCAAGCCAATCCAACTTGTGGGAGGGGCTTCTGGAAGCATGGGGGTGAAATTTCTCCCGATTACCTCAGCAAATTAACAGCTAGAATGCCAAAGGTCTGCATTGCTGTAATTGCTGCAAATGGAGCATTCTTTGACGAAAGCAAAGTCTGAAGGAGAAAATTATTATTTCAAATAAAAATCATTATTTCTAACCTTGTCAATGTCTTGACTATATTTTCTAGTCGTTTTGCAACTCATTTGATAAATATAAGTGTGAGTTTTCATGGAAAACACAAAATTGTCTGGGTGACCCCAAACTTTTGAACGGTAGTGTATATTATGAGCTTGGTTCTGATGCTGTATATATGTACTGAGCTTTGTTCTGGTGCTGTATACATGTACTGAGCTTGATTCTGGGGCTGTATTCATGTACTGAGCTTAGTTCTGATGATGTATATATGTACTGAGTTTTGTTCTGGTGCTGTATATATGTACTGAGCTTAGTTCTGGTGTTGTATATATGTACTGAGCTTTGTTCTGGTGCTGTATATATGTACTGAGGTTTGTTCTGGTGCTGTATATATGTACTGAGCTTTGTTCTGGTGCTGTATATATGTACTGAGCTTAGTTCTGGTGCTGTATATATGTACTGATCTTGGTTCTGGTGTTGTATATATGTACTGAGCTTTGTTCTGGTGCTGTATATATGTACTGAGGTTTGTTCTGGTGCTGTATATATGTACTGAGGTTTGTTCTGGTGCTGTATATGTGTGCTGAGCCTGGCACCGTATCTGTGCATTAGCCGGAAGATTTGTCGCTGCTCACTGCGCACGCTGCACTGTCCTCCACCCTTTTCACAGTGCACAGCCTAACTAAATAAGTTGAGCACGCTTAGGATATTAAATGTGCGCATATAGATCTATATGTAATTGGTGAGTTTTATATAATGTGTGGGTAGGTAGGGATGTACGCTTATGTAGATATATACATAGTGTGGAAATCCAGTTAAGCATTCTGGACAGTGAATTTCTTGATTTAGAGTCCACTTTAATATAGAGCGTATTTGAAATATTGTAATTGTTTTATTTGATTATTATAATCATTTTTCAACCTCTTGTTAGAAATTTCAATCCCAAAGTCAACACACAAGTGCGCTTTCCAGGGGCATAGCTATAGGGGGTGCAGAGATAGCAGTCGTACCTGTGCTCTGATCCCTGAGGGGGCCCAAAGTCCCCTCGGCCACATAGAAAGACATCAGTATTATAAATAGTGCCTGTTAGGGGCTGTTACAGATTTTACATTAAGGCCCAGGAGCTTTAAGTTCTTGGCAGTCTGAAGTGGACTCAAAGAGTGGAGTCGACTGTCTTGACCTACGGGGCCTGCTTAATTTTGGTCCCTTCAGAAGTTTGGGGCCATTTAATGAATACAATTGCATCCAGTAGGTTAATAATATTAGGGTCTCTCATGGAGGACCTCTTTCAATGGGCTTTTTTGTATCAAATTATTATGATTCGAATATGGACTATGGCTATGAGACTCTCCATGTCAAAGTAAATTTGTATTTTTAGAGTAATCCATGATAGACAAGACAAGTTTCGGATTATTATTAATGGTTCTGGTACCCAACCTGGTGGCTCCATCTTTTACAATAAAGACCTCAATACTATAGTTCATGATGTTGGGGCCTAGGGGCTCGTAGACAACAACGACCATTGTCTAATGCAGCATTTCCCAATAAGCGGCTCAAGAGCCACATGGATCTCTCAGGTCCCCTGCATTTGGCCACCAACTATTGACTGCTTCAGATACTATTGTGCACCAATGACACCAGGGATGTTATACTATATCTGAACTTTTCTCTTTGTTTGTTTTATTTATCAGGTTCCTGTGCTCACAAAATCATTGTGACGGACCATTACATCATTTCAATTATGGTGATGTCATAGTACGTTAAAGATCGAGAAGAGGTTTAAGATAGCAAGCATGTACTGCGGACTTTAAAAAGTTGGTCTGGTGTTTTTGTCTAATTAAAAGTTATACATTTTTCCTATATACTTTCTGTATTAATGTCTCACAGTTTTCAAGATCTCTGCTTGCTGTTATTCAGTGGGTACATTCATTGTTTAATTCCAGTGGAGAAAATTCTGTCCATGCGATGGTTACACAGGTACTGGGATCGTTAGAATACACAGCTCTGATACACATACTGTAACGAGCCGTGCATCTGTGTGTCCATCACATGGCCAAGTAACGAGCCGTGCATCTGTGTGTCCATCACATGGCCAAGTAACGAGCCATGCACCTGTGTGTCCATCACATGGACAAGTAACGAGTCGTGCAGCTGTGTGTACTTTACATGACCATGGATAGAATTTTCTCCGCTGGAAGTAAACAATGAAAGTTCCTACTGAATAACAGCAAGCAGAAATCTTAAAAAACGTGAGGAATTAATACAGAAAGTATATTGGAAAAAGTTTATAACTTTTAATTATACAAAAAATATCATTAATTTGCTGAAATCGGATGACCCCTTTTAAAGTCTGCAGTACATGCTTGCTATCTTTAACCCCTTCAGAAATATTTCAGAAACCACGACTGCAAATACTGCTCTCCATGCTGCTCCTGTCATACATTTCACATTTTTAAAAAACGTATCCCTAAGGGTGAAATGATACGTTCCAAATAAAATTGTACAAATATTACCCAATTTGTATCAGAATGTGATAATAAAAGGAAATTTGAAGAAGGGCAAATACCCCAAATTGACTTTTAGTAGAGTAGAGAAATTAGTCAAAGGAATGGATGAGGACTTTCTACTACATAAGAAAAAGCTTGATGTGCAACATTACATCCCTACCTTTAGTAGCACAGATAGTGAGGAATTTACTTGTTTGTCTCTTTTTTGTTACAAGATGATGTTTTAGATATTTTACATCAGGGTTACAGGTCGACTTTTAGGCCCCATGCACATGACCGTAGAATCGTCCGTAATTACGGGCCCATTAATTTCTATGGCCGACGGACACCTTCCCGTATGTCTACGGGAGGGTGTCCGTGTCGTAGAAACATGCCGAAAAAAATAGGACATGTCCTATTTTATATTTTTTTACGGACCGTGCTCCCATATTTTATAATGGGAGCATGGCTCGTAAAAATATCTGGCTGTCCGCGGCCGGCTGCGCCTATAATTACAGGTCTTAATTATGGGCACGGTCGTGTGCATGAGGCCTAAGGAAAGCACCCACCACAGGATAACTACTGTCTTTTAGTGTCCTATTAAACGGCCCGACGTGGGCCGTACAAACGAGCGCCGATTAACGAGACAGCTCCTTGATCGGCGCTCATTTGCTCCTTTCACAAGGATGGGGATGAGCGCTTGTTACTACGATCGCTCTTCCCCATGTATTTCCATCTTGTCGCCATTGGTTGATCATTGCCCTGTTTACATAATTGACCCGTATAAAAGGGCCTCACGTCTGTACCTAGATAAGAAATCCAACCGCACTTGGTTAAGATACAAAGGCTTTTACAAATGGGATTACAGCCCTTGCAAAGCATGTCGATTTGCTACTGTTACAGAACAGTTTATGTCACATGCGAATGATTTGATACATAAGATTAAATCTAAGAAAAACTCCAACGCTATTTATGTTATTTATATATTCAAATATAACAAATGCTCTTTACAATATGTATAAGTGGGAACAACATAGGATTTGCCAGGAAAGTGTAGACATTGACGTGACTTAAATGGACGCTAACTTTTCAATCAACTTCTGCTAATCTAATAGTATACCTGAAATAAATACACTTTGTAATTTACTTACTGTTAAAATTAAGTTGTTTTATCCATGCAAATTATTTTTGAAATTACTGCCACTAGGTGTCTCCCTTCCTGTAATCTGCTGTCCACCTCCTGTTGTCAAGCATCGTCCGTTCCTTGTCACAGAGCAGAGGAGATGGACTGCAGGAAGTGGAGGTGTGTCTCTTCTCTGCCTGACAATATAAGTCTATGGAGAGGGGGAACAGGAGGAGGGGGCAGAGAGAATGTGAGATAGCAACATACGCTACATATAAGTCTATAAAGGGGCAGGGGAAGGAAGTAGGAGCAGAGAGAGAAAGACAGGCACATGCTGGTAAGATTTCTATATCACCACAGTGCTGGATTCTCAGCTACATTACTCAGAATCTCCTTATTCTGAAAATCTGCTTAAAAGTTAGGTAAGCCTTAAGGTTTAGTCATTGTTTCAAGGACAAAGCCAAAACTCTGGCTTGTCACAAAATACTGGCTTGTAAATAAAACAATATTCATATTTGGTTTAAGAGGGCACAGTATTAAAATATCATAATTTACAATAAAGATTTAGGATTTATTGGGTTTCGCAGAGAAGATATTGATAACTTCTATTCTCAGCGTTCCATCAATTCAACGTCCATTTCCTGATGGTCAAGAAATATAAATATTGATCAGTCTGTTTATCTACCAGTATAATAAAAGGCCCCATATCTAGAAGAACCAACATTTTAAATAGTATCCATACCTTCACTACCCAGTGTTTTAAAGTTTCCTGACCCTGGATGTCCAAAATGTATATTGTGTGCTCAGCCATTGTATACATAGAGGTATAGAATTTGTCCTGTTCCTGGTGAGCTAGTGGTATCATTGTTCATCTGGTTGTAAAGCTGGTGGTATCATAGTCATCTAGTCCTATCAGTGCTCACTTTCTGTAGATCTAGTAAAATTACTTTCACGTCCCTGGTGATCTTTTGGCTTCCTGCCTCTGGTGATCTAATGTTACGGATGTCCAGTCCTGTGGAATCTCTTGGCATACATACATAGTCCCTGGTAATTTAGTGGTAACAGTGCCCAGTTTCTGCTAATGTTATATTGTATCCAGGTCCTGCTGCTCTCCGTCTGGCTGGTCCCACGTTGGACTTTATACACACAAGGGGTCGTCTGACTTTTACAATGTATTGTGATGATCATCTCATCCATTCCCGCTTCTGACATTTACCTGAGTTTAGTTTCACCTATTTCCAGGGATCCTGTCTCCTTGTTTTGATGGTGTTTGCCCATCACCTTTTATCATCACCTACATTTACCTTTACCTTCCAGCACATCATGTTTTCATACCCAGCTCTTCACTTGCTGCTTGTCATCTCACCTAGTGGTTATTCCCTGGTGATCTAGTAGTCATTTCCTGGTTATCTAGTTGTTATTCCCTGGTTATCTAGTTGTCATTCCCTGGTGATCTGGTGGTTATTCGATTGTTATCTAGGGGTTATTCCCTGGTGATAGTGGTTATTCCCTTGGTGATATAGTAGTAATTCCCTGGTGATAGTGGTTATTCCCTGGTGATATAGTAGTAATTCCCTGGTGATAGTGGTAATTCCCTGGTGATAGTGGTAATTCCCTGGTGATAGTGGTAATTCCCTGGTGATAGTGGTAATTCCCTGGTGATAGTGGTAATTCCCTGGTGATAGTGGTAATTCCCTGGTGATAGTGGTTATTCCCTGGTGATTTAGTGGTAATTCCCTCATGATAGTTGTTATTCCCTGATTATCTAGGTGTTAATCCCTGGTTATCTAGTGGTTATTCCCTGGTTATCTAGTGGCTATTCCCTGGTGATCTAGTGGTTATTCCCTGGTAATCTAGTGGTTATTCCCTGGTTATCTAGTGGTTATTCCCTGGTGATCTAGTGGTTATTCCCTGGTTATCTAGTGGTTATTCCCTGGTGATCTAGTGCCCATTCCCTGGTGATCTAGTGGTTATTCTCTGGTGATCTAGTGCCCATTCCCTGGTGATCTAGTGGTTATTCCCTGGTGATCTAATGGTTATTCCATGGTTATCTAGTGGTTATTCCCTGGTGATATAGTAGTAATTCCCTGGTGATCTAGTGATAACAAGGTCCAGTTCCTTCCAGGTGAATTAGGATCCAGTCAATTGTTACTTAGTAGTGTTCTTTGCCTATTATACCTATTAGGTATCAGGTATTGCATTATGAGTTACTTATCTCTGCATATCACCATGATGAAAGCCACAATCACTAAATTGGAAATATAATTGCTCACAAATATCACTTTTTTCATCAGATTGGTTTAGCAAACTGTAATATCTTGTTTTATATAAGTGATCATAAGACCCACAGTCCTTCTAGTATTATCTTATGGTATTGTTTCATGAAGATTTTGTTTTGGTTCTTTAATAAATACTTTGATGTTTTCAGCATCAGTTTTAATTAAAAATAATTCAAAGGATAAAGATGTTATCGAAATGTGAATTTTAATTTTTAGTTGACATGAATTCTTCATTCCCTGTGAGTCACCAGTTTCGGTTTTAATCCAGTTTTATGTTTTAAATTGTAATTATTTTAATGTCTCATTAAATCTTATACCAAATGTTAAAAGACTGGAAGTAGATAGATTCATAATTATATACCCGAAAATACCCAGGTTATACCAGATTGCTCCATATCACTATATACAAGAAGATGTATAACTTATACCAGCTGTACATATATAATTATATACAGAAGATACCCAGGTTATACCAGCATGCTCCATATCACTATATACAGGAAGATATATAACTTATACCAGCTGTACATATATAATTATATACAGAATATACCCAGGTTATACCAGCATGCTCCATATCACTATATACAAGAAGATGTATAACTTATACCAGCTGTACATATATAATTATATACAGAAGATACCCAGGTTATACCAGCATGCTCCATATCACTATATACAGGAAGATATATAACTTATACCAGCTGTACATAAATAATTATATACAGAATATACCCAGCTTATACCAGCATGCTCCATATCACTATATACAAGAAGATGTATAACTTATACCAGCTGTACATAAATAATTATATACAGGAGATACCCAGGTTACACCAGCATGCTCCATATCATTATATAGAAGAAGATGTATAACTTATACCAGCTGTACATATATAATTATATACAGAAGATACCCAGGTTATACCAGCATGCTCCATATCACTATATACAAGAAGATGTATAACTTATACCAGCCGTACATATATAATTATATACAGGAGATACCCAGGTTATACCAGCCTGCTCCATATCACTATATACAGGAATATGTATAACTTATACCAGCTGTACATATATAATTATATACAGAAGATATCCAGGTTATACCAGCATGCTCCATATCACTATATACAAGAGGATGTATAACTTATACCAGCTGTACATATATAATTATATAGAGAAGATACCCAGGTTATACCAGCATGCTCCATATCACTATATACAAGAAGATGTATAACTTATACCAGCTGTACATATATAATTATATACAGATGATACCCAGGTTATACCAGCATGCTCCATATCACTATATACAAGAAGATTTATAACTTATACCAGCTGTACATATATAATTATATACAGGAGATACCCGGGTTATACGAGCACGCTCCATATCACTATATACAAGAAGATGTATAACTTATACCAGCTGTACATATATAATTATATGCAGAAGATACCCAGGTTATACCAGCATGCTCCATATCACTATATACAAGAAGATGTATAACTTATACCAGCTGTACATATATAATTATATACAGGAGATACCCGGGTTATACCAGCATGCTCCATATCACTATATACAAGAAGATGTATAACTTATACCAGCTGTACATATATAATTATATACAGGAGATACCCGGGTTATACGAGCACGCTCCATATCACTATATACAAGAAGATGTATAACTTATACCAGCTGTACATATATAATTATATGCAGAAGATACCCAGGTTATACCAGCATGCTCCATATCACTATATACAAGAATATATATAACTTATACCAGCTGTACATATATAATTATATACAGAAGATACCCAGGTTATACCAGCATGCTCCATATCACTATATACAAGAAGATGTATGACTTATACCAGCTGTACATATATAATTATATCCATAAGATACCCAGGTTATACCAGCATGCTCCATATCACTATATACAAGAAGATGTATAACTTATACCAGCTGTACATATATAATTATATACAGAAGATACCCAGGTTATACCAGCAT
Source organism: Rhinoderma darwinii (assembly GCF_050947455.1). Lineage (NCBI taxonomy): Eukaryota > Metazoa > Chordata > Amphibia > Anura > Rhinodermatidae > Rhinoderma > Rhinoderma darwinii. The sequence continues at coordinate 398,968,243 of NC_134690.1, forward strand.
GCTCCATATCACTATATACAAGAAGATGTATAACTTATACCAGCTGTACATATATAATTATATACAGAATATACCCAGGTTATTCCAGCATGCTCCATGTCACTATATACAGGAAGATGTATAACTTATACCAGCTGTACATATATAATTATATACAGAATATACCCAGGTTATTCCAGCAGGCTCCATATCACTATATACAAGAATATATGTAACTTATACCAGCTGTAAATATATAATTATATACAGAAGATACCCAGGTTATACCAGCATGCTCCATATCACTATATACAAGAAGATGTATAACATATACCAGCTGTACATATATAATTATATACAGAATATACCCAGGTTATTCTAGCATGCTCCATATCACTATATACAAGAAGATATATAACTTATACCAGCTGTACATATATAATTATATACAGAAGATACCCAGGTTATACCAGCATGCTCCATATCACTATATACAAGAAGATGTATAACATATACCAGCTGTACATATACAATTATATACAGAAGATACCCAGGTTATACCAGCATGCTCCATATCACTATATACAAGAAGATGTATAACTTATACCAGCTGTACATATATAATTATATACAGAAGATACCCAGGTTATACCAGCATGCTCCATATCACTATATACAAGAAGATGTATAACTTATACCAGCTGTACATATATAATTATATACAGAAGATACCCAGGTTATACCAGCATGTACCATATCACTATATACAGGAAGATGTATAACTTATACCAGCTGTACATATATAATTATACACAGGATATACCCAGGTTATACCAGCATGCTCCATATCTCTATATACAAGAAGATGTATAACATATACCAGCTGTACATATATAATTATATACAGAAGATACCCAGGGTACACCAGCATGCTCCATATCACTATATACAAGAAGATGTATAACTTATACCAGCTGTACATATATAATTATATACAGAAGATACCCAGGTTATACCAGCATGCTCCATATCACTATATACAAGAAGATGTATAACTTATACCAGCCGTACATATATAATTATATACAGAATATACCCAGGTTATACCAGCATGCTCCATATCACTATATACAAGAAGATGTATAACTTATACCAGCTGTACATATATAATTATATACAGAAGATACCCAGGTTATACCAGCATGCTCCATATCACTATATACAAGATGTATAACTTATACCAGCTGTACATATATAATTATATACAGAAGATACCCAGGTTATACCAGCATGCTCCATATCACTATATACAGGAAGATGTATAACTTATACCAGCTGTACATATATAATTATATACAGGAGATACCCGGGTTATACCAGCATGCTCCATATCACTATATACAAGAAGATGTATAACTTATACCAGCTGTACATATATAATTATATACAGGAGATACCCGGGTTATACGAGCACGCTCCATATCACTATATACAAGATGATGTATAACTTATACCAGCTGTACATATATAATTATATACAGAATATACCCAGGTTATACCAGCATGCTCCATATCACTATATACAAGAAGATGTATAACTTATACCAGCTGTACATATATAATTATATACAGAATATACCCAGGTTATACCAGCATGCTCCATATCACTATATACAAGAAGATGTATAACTTATACTAGCTGTACATATATAATTATATACAGAAGATACCCAGGTTATACCAGCATGCTCCATATCACTATATACAAGAAGATGTATAACTTATACCAGCTGTACATATATAATTATATACAGAAGATACCCAGGTTATACCAGCATGCTCCATATCACTATATACAGGAAGATGTATAACTTATACCAGCTGTACATATATAATTATATACAGAAGATACCCAGGTTATACCAGCATGCTCCATATCACTATATACAAGAAGATGTATAACTTATACCAGCTGTACATATATAATTATATACAGAAGATACCCAGGTTATACCAACATGCTCCATATCACTATATACAGGAAGATGTATAACTTATACCAGCTGTACATATATAATTATATACAGAAGATACCCAGGTTATACCAGCATGCTCCATATCACTATATACAAGAATATATATAACTTATACCAGCTGTACATATATAATTATATACAGAAGATACCCAGGTTATACCAGCATGCTCCATATAACTATATACAAGAAGATGTATAACTTATACCAGCTGTACATATATAATTATATACAGAAGATATACAGAAGATATTAGGGTATGTGCACACGACCTCTTTTCAGACGTAATGGAGGCATTTTATGGCTCGAATTACGCTTGAAAAGACGGCTCCAATGCGTCGGCAAACATCTGTCCATTGCTTTCCAATGGGTCTTACGATTTTCTGTGCAGACGAGGTGTAATTTTACGCATCACTGCCAAAAGACGTAAAATTACGCCCGCGTCATAGAAGTACAGGACACTTCTTGGGATGTAATTGGAGCCGTTTTTCATTGACTCCAATGAAAACCAGCTCCAATTATGTCCGTAAAAGACGTCGCGAAAAATGCGAGTACTTTTAAAAACGTCTGAAATTCAGGAGCTGTTTTCGCCTGAAAACAGCTCAGTAATTTCAGACGTATTTGGCGTTGCCGTGTGAACATACCCTTATAGGATACGCCATAAATGTGTGAGATGGGAATATCCCTTTAAATGCTGAAGAATGAAGCGAACATGTCAGCGCTACAGATGTAATCATCTCCGGCTTAAATATATTCTCGTTAATCCCAAGAATCACTGAGGTGAGAGTTATAAATCCAGTGGCCACACTTCCAGGTCTCAGACGTGATTAAAGACATCAGTCACCTCTCTGGCAGCCTTGTGGGTGTTACCTACTGACCCCCTCTCATCCCTGCCTGCAGCGGGTGGTGGTCTTCAGCACTACAGCTGGAGGATGCGCCACACTGTCCCTATTAACCCTTGAGCAAAAGGAACAAAGGGCGATTTCTTCTTAGATATTGTATCATGATCCACATTATGCGCTGTATACATTACTATGGGGACACAGCAGTGCATAGGAGAGAGGGGACCCCATAGCAAAGATAGAAAATTAGCCCCCCTTTAAGCTTCTGTGTTTGGCCACCCAGGACAGGAGGGCCCGTTGTTTGTTTCCACCCTCACCCGCGTTCCATGACGCTTCTGCAAATCCCCCACCCTCGTGTTTGCTGACATTGTGCAGTTCCTCTAGAGAGGGGAGTCCTACGCAGGTTGTCACCCACTAATAACAATGACAATGGGACCAACTTGGGCCACACCCCCTCTTTAAAGTCCCCTTGCAGCTTTATGGGCTGCCTCTATGGTACTGTATGTATGCCCTTGGCTGGGTCAAGGTTGGAGGATACTCCTGGGCAAATCATTTATTAGGGAACATCTCCTTAGTGCCAGAAAATGCGTAGGTAACTTACTGTGTGCTGGACATTATGGCATTAAGGTTTCAACAAAGGTGTTTGTTTTTGCCTAAGGGCCTGTTCATACCTGCGTCGGTTTTTCTGTTGTTCTGCTCCGTCAGCAGAAAGTGTTGGTTCCATTGCATGACCAACACCAATGGCGCCCAACGTAATCCATTCACTTTAATGGGTTCCATCATGGTGTACGTGGAAACAGTAGTGAAAAATGATGGGCTACTGTTTCCGGTATTTTAAGCCTGATCTATGGCGGAAGCCCCTAACACAGAAAGGAACCGGTCCTTACGGCAAAACAAAAAATACCCCCAAACAATTTTGTTTCTATATTTAAGCCATTCATCGTGTGTAATGACGTTCTGTAACTTCACCACTTTGAACAGCGATAGGCTGCTCAAGTCACCTGACGAGTGTTGAATAACATTGTGTTACAAACCCTGAACTGATCCTGAGTTACTTCCTGTATTATACTCTAGAGCTGCACTCACTATTCTTCTGGTGGAGTCACTGTGTACATACATTACTTATCCTGTACTGATCCTGGGTTACATCCTGTATTATACTCCAGAGCTGCACTCACTATTCTGCTGGTGGAGTCACTGTGTACATACATTACATTACTTATCATGTACTGATCCTGAGTTACATCCTGTATCTCTTTATTTTATATAAATTTACAAAACATAAACTGAAAAACAAATACATAACTAATTCCATATAACCAAAAAGTCACAACCCAATTCTTATAAACAAATTTTCTTATATACATCTCTGTATATGAGAAGAGAAAACTATACCAGACCCGGCCACATACACCCCACTCTTATATACTTACATCTACACTTCATCCGAAGCTAAACAATAGCTAGAATATATACAAACATCATATAAACGTCATCAAAAGTACTAACAGAAAATCCCCCGACCCGCGTCAACCAAGGGCCTAAAGAAACAACATAATAATGATGATAATAATCAAACAACATAATAACAAATAAAATAATAATAATAATAACAAATATAATAATAATAATAACAAAAACAATCCAAAATATAATAATAATAATAACAAAAACAATCCAAAATATAATAATACTAATCCCAATTTTTTTTTTTTTTTTTTTATATTTTTTTTTAAATTTTTTTTTTTTTTTTAATCACACTATACACATCCTGACTTTCCTTAACCTTACCCTTCTTACCTAAACTCCACCACCCCAGCCAGCATCTCGCCTCATGTCCTCTCACGTCCGCATAGTCCAGATGCTGGCCCCCACCACCACACCCAACACCCCAGCCCAGCCCCCCGCCCCATGTCCTCCCATGTCCGCATAGTCCGGGGCTGGGTCAGGCAAACCCCCCCCCCCCGACCCCTCCCAACCTATCTATTAACCCCCTTAAGTCTATCCCTATTCTAACAACATTTTTACAATATAATACAATACACATCACCAACTTGTCCAAATACCAAACCATATACAAAATACACCGTACCCGAAAGCACCAAGTTCGGTCGCTTGTAAACCTTTTTCCTGCCATTTCAATCCTAAACAAAACAAAAATCTTCCTGTGCTTACCTAGCCCATCACCAGATAGAGAGAAGGGAAAGCCCCCCCCCAGCACCCCCCCAGAGGCCAAGGTACCACGTCCACCGCTGCACCCTCCCTATCGCTTGCCCTATCTCCTTACCCTATTACTAGCCCTTTCTTGACCCTATTGAAAGCTGACCCTATGCTGACCCTCACCTTTCCCTTATTCCGAGCCCTATCGCTATATTTTTTTTGGTGCCTCAGCGGAACGCAGACCCCCACCTCCAGTTGAGCACCGGTGACGACCCCCCCCTCCCTCATGAAGGCAGACACATTAAGGCACCCAAAAGGAAAAGCCCCTCCAAAGACGAGAGGCTTTGGATGCTCCCAATCTGCCAACCTCCAAAGAATGCACCTTCACCAGGTCACCCATGATATTGCTAACAACCTCATCCACTAGGAGGATTTTCTTCTGGGTAGAAACTAGACATCGTGCATTCCACATAAAGTGCCTGACCACTATACTGACTAGAAACAAGGTGCAATGGTCCCTACCACCGAGGTCTCCGAACACTCCATAGGCCCACCCAGCATAGGAGAGGCTGGTTAGGCCTGGCCAACCAATGGAGGCTCCCACCCTTTTGTATACCTCTGTATTGAAAGGGCAATGAAGCAGGAAATGCTCCATGCTTTCCAGCACTCCGCCGCACTCCTCCCGGGGGCAATCCCGATCATCAGAGCTTCTGCACTTTAGATTGCCCCTCACATACAGTCTCCCATGGAAGCAACGCCAAGCCAGATCCCAAAACTTCTGGGGAATCCTCGCTGAATTTAAAAGTTTTAATCCCACCCCGAGGTCACTACTTGGGCAGTCTTTGAGCGCCAGGGGCTTCTGGAAGTGGGTCATCAGGACCCTCCTGTCAAGAAATTTTCTCGACATGGTCCTGATCTCCCACACCTCCAGACCCCACCGGCGAACAATCTTCAGCGCCAGGGTGGCATAAGCCGGGAGATGTCCGTGAGGTGTACGCAGGTCTTTCACTTGCCCTCCTCTCTCCCATTCCTGGAAGAAAGGCCGAAACCACCCCCTGCAGGAGGATATCCACCAAGGAGCCCTCTCTTGCCAGAGGTTTGCCAGGTTGATCTTAACAAAGGTGTTCACTAGGAACACCACCGGGTTAACCATACCTAACCCGCCTAGTGTCCTTGGTAGGTAAGTAACCTCCCTCTTGATTAGGTTGAGCCTGTTCCCCCATAACAGCTGGAAGAACAGGCTATAGACCCGAGTCCAGAGAGGTTCTGGCAAGATGCACACACTGCCCAGGTAAAGCAACATGGGCACCAGGTAGGCCTTGGCCAAGTGAACCCTTTCCCTCAGGGTTAAGGACCAACCCTTCCATTGGTCGACCTTCTGGGCAACTAGATTCAGCCTATCCTCCCAGTTCTTCTTGGGGTAATCACCCGGGCCAAATTCGACTCCTAAGATCTTAGCAGACCCCTGAGGCTCTGGAAGGGTGTCCGGGAGATCAAAACCAGGATCTCCTCCTCCCAGCCAGAGACTTTTGCACTTATCCCGGTTGATCTTGGACCCAGATGCCAACGAGTAACGCTCCACTTCCGACATCACCCACTCTGCCTCCCCTCTCGAGGAGACAAAAATGGAGACGTCGTCTGCGTACGCAACCACCCTCTGAGTGGCCTCCGGCCCCTCCAGGCCGGCCCCGACTCCCGCCAATGGCCCACGATCGATCCTTTTAAGAAAAGGATCAATTGCGAACGCATATAGCAAAGGGCTCAAGGGACAACCCTGGCGGACACCAGACCCAACCTCAAAGGGGGTTCCAACCCAACCGTTCACCAGCGCAAAAGTCTCAGCCCCAGTGTATAAGGTCTGTAGCCAATTGACAAACCCCCCCGGTAGGCCGTACCTCAGAAGGACCGACCAGAGGTACTCGTGGTCCACCCGGTCAAAAGCCTTGGCCTGGTCCAAGGACAGGATGTACCCCTCCCACCGACCAGAATTTCCCTGCTCCACTGCCTCTCTGACACTGAGGACAGCACTAAATGTGCTGCGGCCTGGAACAGAGCAATGCTGGACCGGCGAAAGGAGCCGGGATGCAAACTTCACCAGCCGATTAAACAGCACCTTTGCGAGAACCTTTCTGTCCGTATTGAGCAGCGCTATGGGACGCCAATTCTCAATACGGGTCGAGTCTTTACCCTTCGATAAAACGATCAAGGCCGACCTCCTCATTGACATTGGCAAAGTACCCAAGGAAAGGCACTCATTAAACACCTCAGTCAAGAGGGGAACTAGGGTTCCTTTAAAAGTCTTATAAAACTCGGATGTTAAGCCATCCGGCCCTGGCGATTTTTTGAGGGCAAGCCCATCAATCGCCAATCCAACTTCCTCTTCCTTGATCGAGTCTATCAAAACACCGAGAGAGGGGTCTACCCCTGGCTCAGGTATGGTTTCAGCCAGGAAAGCCGACATCTCGTCTCGGTTTGGATCTTGCTTCCCCAAGAGGTGCGAGTAGAAGGATCTGACGACCTCCAAGATCCCTGATTTGGATCTCTTCAGAGATCCTGTACTATCAATCAGTCCTGTCACAACCTTACGACTCACTGACATCTTACAGTTCCTGTAGGGGTCGGGCGAGCGGTACTTCCCGAAATCCCTCTCAAGAACTAAAGATGTGTGCCTATCATACTGACACCTCCTGAGCAAAGCTTTCACCACGGAGATCTCCTCCCCACTACCCCCGGTTGAGACCAGATGTTCGAGTTTCCCCCTCAGTTCCTGATATAGGCGGTACCTACTCATGGACCTGAGGCTTGAGAGCCTGCGGAAAAATCCTGCCACCCGGACTTTAAACAACTCCCACCACTCAGACTTAGTACCACTGAGATCCAACAAAGGTACCTGGCTCTGAAGAAAATCCTCAAAGGCCTGTCTTATCTCCGCTTCTTCCAAGAGAGTAGAATTCAGCCTCCATATACCTCTTCCCATCTGGAGGGACTCTGCAATGTTCAAAGAGAAAATAATCATACAGTGATCGGAGAACTCCACCTCAACAACGGACACTGGTGAAGAGATGGCTTCCTCCTTCAAGAAAAACCTGTCTATCCTAGACCTACAACTACCTCTACGATAGGTGAAACCCGAGTGGCCTGGGGTATGCCTGATGTGGATATCCACCAGGCGAGCATCGCTAACTATATTTTTTAATGCTACACTATCATAGGTCAATTTTTTATCTCCGGAACCTCCTCTATCTCGGGGCCTCACGACAGTATTGAAGTCCCCTCCAAAGATAACTTGTCGACCTGAAAAAAGGAAAGGCTTAATCCTCATGAAGAGACTTTTACGGTCCCATTTGCTCTGGGGTCCGTATATATTGATTAGTCTTAATTCCTGTCCCCTCATGAGGACATCTAAGATCAAGCACCTCCCCATTTCTAACTCAATCATCCGTCGGCATGTTACCGGTGCGGTGAAAAGGACCGCCACTCCGCTATAGGGCTCAGCCGCAAGAGACCAGTAGGAGGGCCCACGTCGCCACTCCCTCCTAGATTTAACGACGTCTGCCAAAAGTGACAGCCTGGTCTCCTGCAAAAACAAAATGTCGGCTTCAACTCGGCCAAGAAAATCAAAGGCTGCAAATCTCGCCCTATCTGACTTAATGCTGGCAACGTTAATTGATGCCAGCGTCAACGGAGTGGGTGCCGCCATCATGGATGTTTGAGTTAGACGGCTTTCTTCTTCCCACCCCCTCCTCTATCTGATGAGGACCCCCCTTCTTTGCCTCGCTTCTTGCAAACTGAGGAGTCCATACTCACCACCCTATTCCCATCTTCATCCCCAAGTTCCGGGTCAACCTCCCCCTCTGGGGGCAACGGCCCCTGCAGCAGGGGAGGCTCAACGACTCTAGGGTGCCCTACCATGCCCTCCCTCTTAGTATGAGAGGCTGGAATGTCCACGAGAGCATGGTATCGATCAGTAGAGCGCACCAGGGGGGTACAGGATTTACCTTCCTGGGCCAGGGCGGGGCCAGATGTATTTGGCCCTTGGGTTTTGCCCGGTGTCCCTTTTGCTGTAGGCTGAGTCCTCTCTTCCTCTCCCACACTTTCATAGTGGGAGGACTGAGAGTCCTCAGCCCTCTGCTCCCTTTGGATCCTCCTCATCTCCCCGTTCAATTCGGCCTCCCCAGGGGCATCAGCTTCAGGGGGGGCATCCAGATCCGAATCAGAGGTCGTCCCAGTTTCCTGGAGCGCCCTCCAAATCCTCTCCTTCCTTCGCTTCTCCGCCCTTCTCTGGCGAGAAGGGGGACCCTTCTTTGCATTCTTCCCTTGCCCCTGTGCCTCATCGTCCCTGCCCGCACCCTCACCCACGGAGGCCTCCCTCCTTTCATCCTCCGCAGGTTTGGAACAGGCATTGACAACAGAGCGAGGACACCGACTGAACGGGTGACCTAAGTCACCACACAGGTTGCAGCGAATACGGTCACACGATGCGGCTAGATGACCAATCCCCCCACAATGAGCACACTTCTGCACCTTGCAGCCTGCACTCAAATGTGAGGGGTCGCCACACCGGTGACACAACTTCGGCTGCCCCTGGTAGAAGACAAGGATCCGATCTCTTCCCAGGAAAGCAGACGATGGTATGTGGGACACCGTCTGTCCCAGACGCTTTAGTTTAACCATGAACGTCCAGGCCCCTGACCAGATGCCAAACTCATCCATGTTCTTCCGTGGCATCTCTACTACCTCTCCGTACCTTCCCAACCAGGTCATGATATCAATACAAGAGAGTGACTCGTTACGGGTAAGAACGGTCACTCTCTTGGGACCACTTTGGCGAGAAATTGCTTGTGCAGCAAAGTCTCGCCAGCCAGGCTCGTCCTTCATCAGCTCGTAGTTCCCCCAGAAGACCTCAAGGCCCCCTAGGTGAACAAAGCTGATGTCAAACTCGACCGAGCCATGAGGATGTATCAAGGCAAAGATGTCACTCGCCTTGAAGCCCATCCCCAGCAGCAGCTCCACCACCCTCTTTCTGGGAGGGCACGCATCATTGCCACGCCACCGGAGACGGACCACATTCCTCCTGGCTACAGCCTGCCCGGCTGTTGGGAGCGACCACTGATCTCCTCGTTGCTCTCGGAAGGCATTTAGACCATATCTGTCTATCCAGAAAGACAGGTCCTTCTGCACTCCCCCTATGGTTAGGGTTTGCTTTCCCTCTCTTAAAGCGTCCAAGAGACGTTGTTGCAAGTTACCGTCCCCGGACCTTGAGGATGAAGATGGGTGGGCCCGCTGTCCCCCCGCTGCCACACCAGCATAAGACCTGCCGGATGTCACAGCAAGAGGAGCGCCAGGCCCATTGCCCCTGGTTGATACCCCATCCCCACCACCCACCACCTCACCACCTACAGACACAGCACTCAACACCCCATTACCAGCAGACACTCCAGCATCTTTATTTACAGACACCTGCATACCCCCAGCAGTTCCCACATCCACAGCCGCAACTTTTTCATTTAACCCACCAGGTCCCCCTGCAGTCATCCTTCTGGCCAGGCCTGGTTCTATGTTATGTATTTTTTCTGTGCATTTTGTGTGGGTAGACACTGCTTCAGTCTCCGCATCATCAGGCACCTTTGCAGGGACGCCACCAGATGTTATAAGCGGTGTCCCCGCTGTTCCCTCCGCCTCATTAACCTCCATCTTTTCTATGTGCGGAACATTTTTGGGAAAGGGGCCACCGCCGCCCCCGACGCCAGCAGCCCCCTTCTCGCCTACACCACTTTTCAGTGATGCGGACGAAGGAGCCACTGACGTCACTGGAGCCGCCTCCGGCGCCGGACCACTCCCCCCTCCCACAGAGGAGTGGCCAACAGAGCCGGAGCCCCCTCTGTGACCGCCCTTGTCCGGAACATCTGACGGCTTTACTGCGACACCGACAGACTTCCGGCTTTCAGACACCACATCCGGTTTCTGGTTTACCCGTTCTCCAGACCGCTGACTCGCATCAGAGACCAGTTTCCCGGGCTCGCCATTAACCGGACACGGGGACACACCCCTGGCGTCACCAGGCCACCAGTACCGCCCCCTTTGCAGGGGTTGGCGTCCGGCGCCATTTTGACCACCACGTGTTCTAATGCCGGACCCGTAACACTCTCCCCGCATTCCCGCTCCAGCCCCACTGCAGAGGCTTGAGCTGGGGGTCTTGCGGGACCTGCGCCCTGATCCTGACTTGCATCTGGCTCAGAGCACAGGAAGGATCTTGCTGTGTACACCATTTTAAATGAACCTTCAGCAGATTTTTTTTCCTTTATCTTTTTTTTCTTCTTAAATTTTTTTTTCTTTTGCTTTTCCTCCTCTGCGGGTAACTCTGCACCGAAACAAAATCCCTGGAAGGATACCGGCGACTCCACGTTACGGATCTGTGTAAGTAATCCTGGAGGCCTCTCACTGTCAGTATCAAAACTCTCCTGATTTCTCCCAGCTGTGAGTCCACCCTCCTCCTCCTCACTGCTCCTGGGTGCCTCAGAATCTGAGCCTTCTCTGGACTTTGCATTCTCATGCTCCATTGTCTCCACCACATTTTCCTTTGTTGTGTCTGGGGCTCTGCTGTCTTCCTCCACACATTCTATTTTTATAGGTTCTGCCATCTCGGCAAACCTCTCTTCATTTTTTAATTTTTCACCAAACACCCCTCCGCCTGCCAAAATCTCCTCACGTCTCTCTTCCACTTCTTTTATTTCCTCCAACAAGGATTTCACATTTAAAAGGTATCGGGACCTCTTACCTCCTGAGGCTTTTGCAGCTCTTCCTCTGGCGACCGCCAAGTCCGCACGGAGCCGTTGCAGCGACTTCCTGAGGTCCCGATACTCCTCCAACCGCATAGCCAGACGGGAGCTGAAGTTCTCCACCGTCTCTCCGGTCCTCAGCTGTCCCCATTCCTCCACACGACCGTCATCCAAATGTCCGGACGGCGCTGGTCCTTCTCCAGATGACAACACCTCGATCACCCTGCCGGACCGCGTCTCCATACCCTTATCCAGGGTTCCAGCGTCAGGGGGAGCCAGGACAGCCTTGCCCCGAGATGATCTCCTCACCCCCGCGACCGTTTGCATATTCCCAGCCAGCTGGGATGACCCTCTACCCCCCGCTGGCATGCTCCGGGAGGTAGAGGTCTGTGGCTCCATCCTAGAATGGAACCCCCCTCAGGGTACTTTCCAAGCCCAGGCAGATGGTATGAGGCCTGGGCAGATAAGATAAGGAAAGTCCCTGGATCCAAGGCCTGCACGGAAGTCTCAGCAGCTCTCTCCACACGTCCTACTCCACCCACTCCAGAGCTGCACTGACTATTCTGCTGGAGGAGTCACTGTGTACATACATTACATTACTTATCATGTACTGATCCTGAGTTACATCCTGTATTATACTCCAGAGCTGCACTCACTATTCTGCTGGTGGAGTCACTGTGTACATAGATTACATTACTTATCCTGCACTGATCCTGAGTTACATCCTGTATTATACTCCAGAGCTACACTCACTATTCTGCTGGTGGAGTCACTGTGTATATACATTACATTACTTATCCTGTACTGATCCTGAGTTATATCCTGTATTATACTCCAGAGCTGCACTCACTATTCCGCTGGTGGAGTCACTGTGTACATACATTACATTATTTATCCTGTACTGATCCTGAGTTACATCCTGTATTATACTCCAGAGCTGCACTCACTATTCTGCTGGTGGAGTCACTGTGTACATACATTACTTATCCTGTACTGATCCTGAGTTACAGCCTGTATTATACTCAAGAGCTGCACTCACTATTCTGCTGGTGGAGTCACTGTGTACATACATTACATTATTTATCCTGTACTGATCCTGAGTTACATCCTGTATTATACTCCAGAGCTGCACTCACTATTCTGCTGGTGGAGTCACTGTGTACATACATTACTTATCCTGTACTGATCCTGAGTTACAGCCTGTATTATACTCAAGAGCTGCACTCACTATTCTGCTGGTGGAGTCACTGTGTACATACATTACGTTACTTATCATGTACTGATCCTGAGTTACGTCCTGTATTATACTCCAGAGCTGCACTCACTATACTGCTGGTGGAGTCACTGTGTACATAGATTACATTACTTATCCTGCACTGATCCTGAGTTATATCCTGTATTATACTCCAGAGCGTTCACTATCTATCTATCTATCTATCTATCTATCTATCTATCTATCTATCTATCTATCTATCTATCTATCTATCTATCTATCTCATATCTATCTATCTATCTATCTATCTATCTATCTATCTATCTATCTATCTATCTATCTATCTATCTATCTATCTATCTCACATCTATCTATCTCATATCTATCTATCTATCTATCTATCTATCTATCTATCTATCTATCTATCTATCTATCTATCTATCTATCTATCTATCTATCTATCTATCTATCTATCTATCTATCTAATCTATCCATCCATCTATCTATTCTACAAACATGTCCAGGGTACATTTGATAGAGAATATAATGAACTTCTGGCCATTATTACATATTCATGATTACACGCTCCTGTAGGAGTAAATGGTGACGCGTTTCTCTGAATGCCCCATGATCTGCGGGCTCACCTGCCAGGTGTACAGTGGGTAGAGCCCTGGCACAGTGAGGCAGCCAGTCCCCTGCAGGAGGAGTGTCAGGCAGCAGGGGGCGCTCGGCTCAGCTCCTCGGCGTGTTCTTCATTCCTCCGCTATATACTGGTGCTGGGCAGCAGGATCGGAGCGCTGCCTGCTCCGGGGGTCTCCTGTCTCTGTACGGATCACATATAATAGAGCCACCGAGACAGCGACCGGGCCTGGGGGGCACTCCAGAGGGACCCATGCAGAGGACAGTGACTCCGGGGGAGCGGCTGCAGCTCCTATGACCCCCCAGGTGCCCATGAGGACCCCCCAGACTATGAGGCGCATGGCACGCAGGCTGGTCCTGTCTCTCATCGGGCTGGTGTGGATTGCCATCCTGATCTTCTTATTGGGGGGCAGGAGGAAGTTAGCAGCAGAGGAGGAAGCGGAGGGGGATCAGACCAAGGTAAGACAGCACTCTCCTCCACCTCATCAGCCCCTCGTCTGGAGAAAGTCCGGGATGAGTCCGGTACTGACCTCCTGTCATGTAATAACCTTATAATGTCACAGCCGCGGCCGGTACAGTGTGCCAGGAGACCACTCACATGTGCAAGAAAGTTGGAGGTTAACCCTTTAGTGTAAAGTGTGTGACTGCTGTACAGGTGGAGGCGACACACGTGGGGATGAGAAGTACCAGAGAGTCCCGGTGGGAGACAGTCCCCCCTATATATATAGTATATATCTTATATGCCCCCCTATATACACTGTATATATGTTATATGTCCCCCTATATATACTGTATATATCTTATGCCTCTCCCTATATACACTGTATATATCTTATATGTCCCCCTAGCTACACTGTATATATCTTATATGTCCCCAATATACACTGTATATATCTTATATGTCCCCCTAGCTACACTGTATATATCTTATATGTCCCCAATATACACGGTATATATCTTATATGTCCCCTATATACAATGTATAGATCTTATATGTCCCCTATATATACACACTATATATCGTATATACCCTATATACACTGTGTATCTCTTATATGTCCCCTATATATATGTATACAGCATATATCTTATATGTCCTCCTTATATACACTATATATATATATATATATATCTTATATCTCCGCTATGTAAACGGTATATAGCTTATATCTCCCCCTATATACACTATATATATTATATGTCTGCTATATACACTCTATATATCTTATATCTCCCCTATATACACTGTATATATCTTATATGTCCCCTATATTCACTGTATATATCCCCCTATATATACACTGTATGTATCTTATATCTCTCCTATATACACTGTATATAGCTTATATCTCCCCTATATATACTGTATATATCTTATATGTCCCCTATGTACACTGCATATATCGTTTATGCCCCTATATGTAAACTATATCTTATATGTCTCCCTATATACATACTGTATTTACCGTATATGTCCCCTATATATAATGTATATCTTATATGCCCCTTATATATACACATATCTATTTTATATGTCCCTATATGTACTGTATATATCTTATATGCCCTTATATATACACAGTATATATGTTATATGTTCCCTTTTATATTTACTGTATATATCTTACATGTCCCCTATATATACTGTATATATCGTATTTGTCCCCCTATATATACTTTTAAATATCTTATATGCCCCCTTACATACTGTATATGTATATCTTATATTTCCCTCATCATATATACTGTTTATATCTTATATATTTCCCCTCTTATATATATATATATACTGTATATATTTTATGTTTCCCCCTTATATACTGTATTGAACTACTCTGATTTTTCCTCATATCATAAGTATCATTATCCTGTATCCCAAGTGTCAGTGTCATTATCCTGTATCCCAAGTGTCAGTGTCATTATCCTGTATCCCAAGTGTCATTATCCTGTATCCCAAGTGTCATTATCCTGTATCCCAAGTGTCATTATCCTGTATCCCAAGTGTCATTATCCTGTATCCCAAGTGTCATTGTCCTGTACCCCATGTCAGTGTATGATTGTCCTGTACCCCAAGTGTCAGTGTCATTATCCTGTACCCCAAGTGTCAGTGTAACATTATCATGTATCCCAAGTGTCAGTGTCATTATCCTGTACCCCAAGTGTCAGTGTATCATTGTCCTATACCCCAAGTGTCAGTGTCATTATCCTTTACCCCAAGTGTCAGCGTATCATTATCCTGTACCCCAAGTGTCAGTGTATCATTATCCTGTACCCCAAGTATCAGTGCCATTATCCTGTACTCCAAGTGTCAGTATCATTATCCTGCGCCCCAAGTGTCAGTGTGTCATTATCCTGTACCCCAAGTGTCAGTGTATCATTATCCTGTACCCCAAGTGTCAGTGTATAATTATCCTGTACCCCAAGTGTCAGTGCATTATTATCCTGCCCCCCAAGTGTCAGTGTATCATTATCCTGTACCCCAAGTGTCAGTGTATCATTATCCTGTACCCCAAGTGTCAGTGTATCATTATCCTGTACCCCAAGTGTCAGTGTAACATTATCCTGTACCCCAAGTGTCAGTGTATCATTATCCTGTACCTCAGGTGTCAGTGTATCATTATCCTGTAGCCCAAGTGTCAGTGTCATTATCCTGTTCCCCAAGTGTCAGTGTATCATTATCCTGTACCCCAAGTGTCAGTGTGTCATTATCCTGTACCTCAGGTGTCAGTGTATCATTATCCTGTACCCCAAGTGTCAGTGTCATTATCCTGTACCCCAAGTGTCAATGTATCATTATCCTGTACCCCAAGTGTCAGTGTATCATTATCCTGTACCTCAGGTGTCAGTGTGTCATTATCCTGTACCCCAAGTGTCAGTGTCAGTATCCTGTACCTCAAGTGTCAGTGTGTCATTATCCTGTACCCCAAGTGTCTAGTCATTATCCTGTCCCCCAAGTATCAGTGTATTATTATCCTGTACCCTAAGTGTCATTGTCATTATCCTGTACCCCAAGTGTCAGTGTATCATTATCCTGTACCCCAAGTGTCAGTGTGTCATTATCCTGTACCTCAGGTGTCAGTGTGTCATTATCCTGTACCCCAAGTGTCAGTGTCATTATCCTGTACCCCATGTGTCAGTGTGCCATTATCCTGTACCCCAAGTGTCAATGTGTCATTATCCTGTACCCCAAGTGTCAGTGTGCCATTATCCTCTACCCCAAGTGTCAATGTGTCATTATCCTGTACCCCAAGTGTCAGTTTGTCATTATCCTGTACCCCAAGTGTCAGTGTGCCATTATCCTGTACCCCAAGTGTCAATGTGTCATTATCCTGTACCCCAAGTGTCAGTGTATCATTATACTGTACCTCAAGTGTCAGTGCATCATTATGCTGTACCCCAAGTGTCAATGTGTCATTATCCTGTACCCCAAGTGTCAGTTTGTCATTATCCTGTACCCCAAGTGTCAGTGTGCCATTATCCTGTACCCCAAGTGTCAATGTGTCATTATCCTGTACCCCAAGTGTCAGTGTATCATTATCCTGTATCCCAAGTGTCAGTGTGCCATTATCCTGTACTCCAAGTGTCAGGGTGTCATTATCCTGTACTCCAAGTGTCAGGGTGTCATTGTTGTTTCCCCAAGTGTCAGTGTCATTATCCTGTACCCCAAGTGTCAGTGTCATTATCCTGCACCCAAAGTGTCAGTGTATCATTATCTTGTACCCCAAGTGTCAGTGTGTCATTGTTGTTTCCCCAAGTATGATCTATATAAGAATGTCTGGCACTATAAGATGTCTGACTCTTTGCTGTCACGCGTTTCTCTGGAGCACCTGGAAGTCGCGGAGAACGCTGTTTTGTATATAAGTCACACAATAATTGGCGTTGTCTGTAAACAGCAGACACTTTTATTCTCTTGTGTCCAACAGTCGCTGGTACTGCACCTGTGTCTATATATACTGTTTACCCCTCCCCTGTATAGGTATATAGGTTATAGTGTACTCCGCCTACATCTAGGTTATGGTTATGGCTTTGCATTCGGAGCACTCAGGATCAGAGGTGAAGCTTGGAGCTCCTGACGTAGCCCCAATCCTCATTTATATTCCATTTATACTATTACTGTCTTCATGTTTTTTTTTTGTATTATTCATATATATATAAAATATACAGAACGAACCTCGAAAAACAACCCAGGACAATTAACCCTTCTGCCCAAAACTCTGCACCTAACACTATGGATTTAGGAAGAAAGTCTTGTCCTGGCATCTTCCAAAGCCAGATTCCTCCTTTACACTTTGAGATACTGAAGTGCGGTCATTTTTCCAATACCTTTCCTCTAAATAACGATGGCTGCCGCGTTACACCGTTCCAGGTGCCAATACTGGAAACTGAAACGCGTATCCCGTTCAGTATTTATTTTTTATACTAGCCACTGTATGATACTGTATGCATCGCAACGTATACCACTGACGGAAGGCTCCAACGTAATGTGAACAGAGCCTAAAACAGATTATTCGCTTTTCTGCTGAATATACAGAACATATACCATGGCGCCTTCATTGTGACCATGTCCTTGTAGGTGGCCGATTTGGCTTCACATGTCTGTTTATTAGGAGAAGTCATCCCCCCCTCCATGTCTGTCGCCAGTGCTGAGCTGCAGTGAAGGAGTTAACCTCGGCAGATCTTGGAAACAGATTCGGAATTGATGAATAATGTATATTTGGCCGGGTCCCCTGAAATTGTTCAAGGAAGCTGCGTCTTCTCAAGCTCCACTGTATAATTAGGAGTTTTATTAAACCAACACTAGACAATGCGACTCGCTCAGTTAAAGTGTTTTGCACTTTGTCAATGATCTGAGCTCAGGCGGTGATAGTAGTGGGGGAGGGGTAGTTGGGGGGGGGGTATGATTTTTGCTCTCATTATCTGATGGCTTTCTGGCTCTGATTTGGCTCCTTCTGCACATCAGCGAGCGTCATG
The DNA here is from genome assembly GCF_050947455.1 of Rhinoderma darwinii. Lineage (NCBI taxonomy): Eukaryota > Metazoa > Chordata > Amphibia > Anura > Rhinodermatidae > Rhinoderma > Rhinoderma darwinii. The sequence goes on from NC_134690.1 coordinate 398,986,860, forward strand.
ATTAGTAACCACAGGACTAAAGGGATACAATGCCAAGATGATGAGTGATATAGTATCTAAGGCCAATAAGCTGAGGAACGAGATATCCGATACAAATAATGTGTATAGCATTGTATGCCGAAAAGAGATAGCGACACATCATACCCCTGACAGGCCATTAATACATGGGACTATTAGTCCTGGCCGCAAACCGTAAATGATGACCCTTCCATGTATCCAGCTGTCGCCTCGGCGGCACCTGTAGAAAACTCTGTCATTATATTTATATGGATATTTGAATGATGCCATCTATAGGGACCTTGACCTATTTTATTCAAAAATATAATGTTGGCTAATCTGATTATCATCTTTTATTCAGATCATTTTTGTACCAGATTTGGTTCTGATTTTTTGCCTTGGCGTCAGATATAACACATTTTATAAGTGGTCAGAAACTTATAAATAACTCATGAAAGAATAAAGTAACGTTAAAACCAAGCACACCATTGTTTTTCTTGTGAAATTCTCGATAAGTTTGATGTCACATGACCCTCTTCCCATTGAAAAAACTAAAGTTGGATACAAAATGGCCGACTTCAAAATGGCCGCCATGGTCAACACCCAGCTTGAAAAGTTTCCCCCCTCCCATATACTAATGTGCCACAAACAGGAAGTTAATATCACCAACCATTCCCATTTTATTTAGGTGTATCCATATAAATGGCCCACCCTGTACTTTATTCAGTTTGGCACCAGGTATGGTTCTGTATGGCGCCAGCGTCTCTTTTTTTCCTTGTCTCCATTATACAAATGGTTTTATTTCTCAAAAATTTCCAAAATGATCTAATATCAACTGTCTTTATGGTTTACTATTTGTTTATAAAATAACTAAAAATACTAGTAAATAATTCATTTTATTTTTCCCATTTAGACATGCTTGTATACAATGCAAATATTCCGTAGACAAAAAGAGAAAGTAATTAAGTGGGATAGTCTTGCTTTAAGCTAAACGAGCTCTGTAAATTTTATTTTACCGTACAGAAAAAAGAATAACAAAAAAAAAAAAAAGGGCAAAAGAAAGCATCAATTCACCATGCGATGTCTTGTCTCTTTTATGTTGTAGCTACCTGGAAATAACATCCATGCAGCATTTTATCTGTTATTCTGCAGACGTCTTATCACAGTTTACGTAATGTTCTGCCACTTTCATTATAATTGCATCGTTCTGGTGAAATATAATCAATAGCAAATAAAAAAAAAATCACGTTTAAGGAATTCGACTGACGCTACAAATAAGGAATGCGAGGCCAGATAAAGAAACAAAAACAGCACCATGTTTTCTCCGTGTGGCCGCCTAGTCGATGATCTGTACAACTATGTATAGTCACGTGAGGCCTAATGACCATGTACTTGGCTTTTGAGGAAATCCTACGTGCTCCATTACCTTCCAGGGTAGAGTACGTGATGGTCTGAGGAGTTTAGAAAGTGCTGTCATATAAGTGGTAATATTTGGGCTCCATATTCCAACAGCGGTAACAGGGGTGGACAAATGACTGTAGACCCTTTGAGCTGGTTAGGCCATGGCATGAGCCAATCTGACTTAGGAATAGGAACTCCTATAGAGATCTATATAAAATAACCCAAAAAGTCAGGCACGGTACTACATTTCTAGGCTCATTGGCTACCTGGCATTTTGTCGATTTTCAAGTAGTAGATATATGGGATCATTTTGCTCTATAGACTTGGAGCCAGTTTGACCACCCCTGGCCTGGTAATAGCAACTTCTGTAGGCAATAGTAGAGAGCAACCCAAAAAGTTAGGCACCGGTAGCAAATTGTACTTTCATTGGCTAAATGTCTTGTAGAATTTGTCCAGTCCCAAGTAGTAGATATATTTGGTAATTTTTTCATGATAGACGTTTGGATCTGGCAAGACCGTCACCGGACTAGCAATAGGAACTTCCATAGGTAGCAATAGAGAACAAACCAAAAAGTTAGGCACTGGTAGTAAAGTTCTAGGCTCATTGGCTACCTGGCTTGTAGAATTAGCCTGGTCCAAAGTGATAGATATAGGGTGTAATTTTTTATTATAGACCTTTAAAGCCAGTTAAACCACCCCAGACCTGCCAATAGGAAATTCTATAGACAGAAAAAGAGAACCCAAAAAGTTAGGCACCTGTTGAAAATGTCTAGGTCCCTTGGAAGGCTTATTTACGTTGGTTAGTTGTCAAGATGATGAACCCAATAATTAGTACTCGTTATGATAATTACCAATGTGTAAATACCATGAACGGTTGTTTCTGAGCGGTGAGGATTTTATCCTGCCGTGTTGTTGATTGGAAAAATTGTCGATTCGCCCGCAAAAATTTTCAGTGGTTGACACTAAGCTCATAGTGGGATGAAACCTGCTTTATATTGTGACTTTTTAGTAAAAAATGGTTGTCATTTCTCAGTTTTAACGATTATTAAAACATTTTCACAACCCGTCCGCGATAAAGAGAACATTTCACAGATTTGCTTTGAAGCTATGTATTTTTATCTCGCCATGACCGGCGGCGGTTTTCAGCTGCGTGTCTCGCTTTTTTAAAATAGATTTAGTAAATAAAAAAGTTCATGTATAAGTGATGAATGAGGCAGTCGGGGACCCTCAGCTCCTGCAAACACTATTATGTTGTCAAGTGCTATCCAAACATGTGCAGGAAGACACAAGGAGCGTTCTTATCCCTTCCCGGCTTCCCTTCTACTTCATGCAAATTCAGCGAAGCTTCTGACACCTTAAATAAGTATGAGAAAGCGCTGAGAGCATCACATTCCGACGACTGAAGGACCTAACCTAGGAAAAAAGAAAAATGTATTTCTTTGGTTGGGAATAGACTCATAATGTGAAAAGTAGAAATGATTTTGGTTGTCAGCTTTGGACAGTCTTTTTTTGTTAGAAGGTGATCACAAATTGCCCCACTGCTGAGACCCCCAGCAATCAGTATTTATCTGTGGGGGAACCTGGTTACCAGTGTTCAATTCCTCTGCAGCACAACTAGAGGGGAAATAAAGCATTACACAATTCCCATGGAAACCTATAGACCACGGAGGTGCAAGGTCCTCCAGAAAGAGAGACACTTTTTATAGTCACTCTACTATCTGGCTAGCAGTTGAGGGTCTTCTCTATTAACTAAGAATCCCATAATAGGTTACTTGAAATAGGTTTTCTAAACCAGGCAACTCATTTAACCATGAATAGCATAAGTGGAATATACAGGCAAAGGTGATTCCCCCACTGTTGTTATTGTACGTGTATGGTGCAGTATTAATTCCCATAATTATTGTGTAAGGTTTGTTAAATAAAATGTTCCTTTATTCTGAACATGTCTCAGGGTGTACTCTTTAATACTTAAGAAGATGTTGTCTGTATTGTCGCCACCTGCTGAGTTATTCACTTTGTGAGAGCTTCTAAGAGGATGGGAATACAATATTAATCCCACTTTGGACAAAAATATTAATATTATAATACTGCCTCCTATATACAAGAATATAACTACTATAATACTGCCCCTATATACAAGAATATAACTACTATAATACTGCCGCCTATATACAGGAATATAACTACTATAATACTGCCCCCTATATACAAGAATATAACTACTATAATACTGCTCCTATATACAAGAATATAACTACTATAATACTGCCCCTATATACAGGAATATAACTACTATAATACTGCCCCTATATACAAGAATATAACTACTATAATACTGGCTCCTATATACAAGAATATAACTACTATAATACTGCCCCCTATATACAAGAATATAACTACTATAATACTGCTCCTATATACAAGAATATAACTACTATAATACTGCCCCCTATATACAAGAATATAACTACTATAATACTGCTCCTATATACAAGAATATAACTACTATAATACTGCCCCCTATATACAATAATATAACTACTATAATACTGTCCCTATATGCAAGAATATAACTACTATAATACTGCCTCCTATATACAGGAATATAACTACTATAATACTGCCCCCTATATACAAGAATATAACTACTATAATACTGCCCCCAATATACAAGAATATAACTACTAAAATACTGCCCCTATATACAAGAATATAACTACTATAATACTGCCCCCTATATACAAGAATATAACTACTATAATACTGTCCCTATATACAAGAATATAACTACTATAATACTGTCCCTATATACAAGAATATAACTACTATAATACTGCCCCTATATACAAGAATATAACTACTATAATACTGCCCCTATATACAAGAATATAACTACTATAATACTGCTCCCTATATACAAGAATATAACTACTATAATACTGCCCCCTATGTACAAGAATATAACTACTATAATACTACCTCCTATATACAAGAATATAACTACTATAATACTGTCCCTATATACAAGAATATAACTACTATAATACTGCCCCTATATACAAGAATATAACTACTATAATACTGTCCCTATATACAAGAATATAACTACTATAATACTGGCTCCTATATACAAGAATATAACTACTATAATACTGTCCCTATATACAAGAATATAACTACTATAATACTGCCCCTGTATACAAGAATATAACTACTATAATACTGCCCCCTATATACAAGAATATAACTACTATAATACTGCCTCCTATATACAAGAATATAACTACTATAATACTGCTCCTATATACAAGAATATAACTACTATAATACTGCCCCCTATATACAAGAATATAACTACTATAATACTGCCCCTATATACAAGAATATAACTACTATAATACTGCCCCCTATATACAAGAATATAACTACTATAATACTGCCCCCTATATACAAGAATATAACTACTATAATACTGCCCCTATATACAAGAATATAACTACTATAATACTGCCCCCTATATACAAGAATATAACTACTATAATACTGCCCCTATATACAAGAATATAACTACTATAATACTGCCCCCTATATACAAGAATATAACTACTATAATACTGCCCCTATATACAAGAATATAACTACTATAATACTGCCCCCTATATACAAGAATATAACTACTATAATTATCTTTTTTATTTGAAAACTTGCAACAAATTATTACAATACCTTTGCAATAGACTCATAACAGATAAAGAAAATAAACGTATGTCTCTTAATAACATCACAATCATTAAACAAACCATAATATATGAATATTGCTCCAGTATAGATTGTTTCAACTATTTTTCATGATATTATTCTAGACAGTATTACAGGAGAGTTCTTCTTTATTGGTGACCGGGCAGCATCGCGCACACCACAGAGGGTACACAGTCACCACATTTATGACATATAGTAAGCCTCTATGATATAAACTGAGTTCGGGCTGGAAGTCTCCATACAGCAGCTGAGAGTTTCACTGTCCCACTAGATGTGGTGACTGCAGGGACACAGCAGGGACATTACTCTGTAGATAAGTCTCTTGTATAAAGAGGACATTGGTTTTGTCGTCAGACAGACGCTGGAATATCGCTTGCCGCCTGCTCCTATTCTTCACACTGTTCACATTGATGGAGGTGATTTTCAGCCTCATCCTGGTTACATGTCTTTCCTACTTTTTTTTCTTCTTCCACTGCTATGTCCTGTAACACCCCATCTTTTGGTGGACATTGGGGGGTCAGCATCTTCATCCTGAGGTTCGTCGTCTGGGTTGCGTGAGGAGACTTGCTCCATCTCTGCTTCTTCTCCCTGTCATCTTCTCCCAGCGCACAGTAACGTCCCCCAGTTATCGCCAGCACTGGAGACTCTGGTGATTTCTTTGCAGCAGTGATTTTTTTCCTAGAAGAATCATCTGTTTTACTTCTCCTTTTAACCGTCTGAAATCCCTCCTCATCCATACTGGTTGCTGCGGCTGGATCAGCTGGTTTTTTACTGGTCGCTGCGGCTGGATCAGCTGTTTTTTTACTGGTCGCTGCGGCTGGCCCAGCTGGTTTTTTATTGGCCGCTGCGGCTGGATCAGCTGGTTCCTTACTGGTCGCTGCGGCTGGATCAGCTGGTTTTTTACTGGTCGCTGTGGCCGGATCAGCTGGTTCCTTACTGTTCGCTGCGGCTGGATCAGCTGGTTCCTTACTGGTGTCGGGCAGATGTTTGGTGACAGAGTGGCTGGATATTTTGCTTTTAGCATGACCTCTATTTTCAGTGGCTGGTGACACTTGTGCAGCATCCATAGATGGGACATTCGTCTCTGGAGCAGGGTCTCTGGTACTTTGGCTCACATCCTCGCGGGGACTTCCAGGTTCTGGGGTTGTATCTACACATATGGAGACATCCTCCTGCTCTTCCTCCATGGCTTCTTTAAAGGTCTCCTCCTTATTATGTTCTGCATGCGGACACTCCCGGAATGTATGTCCAGGTCCTAAGCACAGGTTACAGATGACAGGTCCTGTACAATCGTCCTTCACATGCCCAAACTGACCACATAGTGAGCACTTAATACGGGAACAGTTGAATGCCAGGTGTCTGCCCCCACATCTATGGCACAGTCGCGGTTGACCAGGGTAGTAACATACGCCTCTCTCCGAGCCCAGGTAGAAGGAGTGCGGCAGATGTCTGGTCACTCCATTCTCCTGAACCAGCTGGATCTTGACAGAATATCCTCCATTCCAGATCTCCTCCTCATCATAGATCTTTGTTGGCAGTCTCTTCACCTCACAATATCTGCTCAACCAGTGCTGCAAATCTGCCAGAGCCACCACCTCAGACTGGAACAGGACGGTGGCAGTGACTACCTGGGGTTTAGTCAGCTGGATGACATGTAGATGCTCCCACATCGCGTGCTCCTTTGTATCATTATAAATACTCCAGAACAAGTCTAGACTATCAAGAAAGGAAGAAGGTAGGATCCAGCGCTGGGTGCAATTAAAACGGAATTTCTGTTCCAAGTTTAATGGAAATGGATTAAAAGGAAGTCCAGTTGCATGTAGTCCTGGGTAAGTGAGAAGTGGAGGTGCATGTCCTCGGGGCCTACGCGTTTCGGACGACTAACCGCGACCTTAAAGTCTAGACTATATTGCAGCTTGAAACTAATGTCATAATTCCTGCTGGAGGGAACGTGGATCAGAGCGAACACCTCAGAAGCTTTAAACTTCATAAACTCCTTCAACAAAACTTTCCCAATGTGGAGTCTGGAGGGGAGATTTTCCTCTGGTCCTGAGTACCTGATTCTGACCGCGTTCCTCCTCTGAGGTGTGGGGTTAGTCGGTCTTGTGACCCTGGAGAACAGTCTCCTGTACTGAGGTCTGTCAGCAGGTGGGTCAGGACTGGACCTCTCCTCAGCTGATTGCACTGCAGATCCTCCTGTGTCTGCTCCTGATCGCTGTGTAACCTGCACTCCACTCACTGACACTGCGGACGGCTGAACCTCCAGAACAGGGTCTGCAATATCCGCCTCAGCCTGTGCCGCTGGTTCATCCGATATCAGACTGTCAATCACCGCGCTGAGCGAGGTCTCACTTACAATGTCAGTATATGCGGCACTTTCTTGCTCACTCCCAGGAGTGCCACTCGCATTCACTTCATCAGTACTGCACATAGAGTCTACTGCAGTTAACCCCTCGTCAGCTGGCACAAATTTCTCTGCAGCTTTAGCAGCATTTGTGTTGGCTGATTGCACAGACCACACACATGATGAGAGATGTGATCCTCCAGCCACTGCACACTCATATCTTCCAGGGTTTCCCTGCTCCACAATATTATACACAGTCTTATAGTCAGTGTCTTTTTTTGCAATGATATTTTTTCTCTTCACAGTTTGGGCTCTGGTCTCCCTTTTGTTCTCAATTGCCCCGTTCTTTATTTTGGGTACTGTGCATGATTCTTTCTGCAATCTCTCCTTCAATATCACCAGCCCACGTGTGCAAACATCCAGACACTCACATTTCATCAGCTTTGCCTTTGGATCAGTCTCTTGGTTAATTTCAGTTCTCAATTTGCGAACTTGCATTTCCATTTTAAAGATATTTTTCTTTGTCATTTTTGTGCACAATTCACCAACATCATGAGTTTCAGTTGACTCACCAGCCACCATTTCCAGATCATCAACTCCACCATCTCCATGCTGCAGACCAAACTCCAGACTCTGGGCTTTCCCAGGATCATCAGCCCAGGACCCCTCCCCTCCACCTGGGTCAGAAGCCATGCATAGTCCTAACAGGGAGCTAACAAGCACACGTCTATCCTCTCCTATGGACAAGAATATAACTACTATAATACTGCCCCCTATATACAAGAATATAACTACTATAATACTGCCCCCTATATACAAGAATATAACTTCTAGAATACTGCCCCTATATACAAGAATATAACTACTATAATACTGCCCCCTATATACAAGAATATAACTACTATAATACTCATCCTATATACAAGAATATAACTACTATAATACTGCCCCCTATATACAATAATATAACTACTATAATACTGTCCCTATATACAAGAATATAACTACTATAATACTGCCCCCTATATACAAGAATATAACTACTATAATACTGCCTCTATGTACAAGAATATAACTACTATAATACTGCCTCCTATAAACAAGAATATAACTACTATAATACTGCCTCTATGTACAAAAATATAACTACTATAACACTGCCTCCTATATACAAGAATATAACTACTATAATACTGCCTCCTATATACAAGAATATAACTACTATAATACTGCTCCCATATACAAGAATATAACTACTATAATACTGTACACTATATACAAGAATATAACTACTATAATACTGCCCCTATATACAGGAATATAACTACTATAATACTGCTCCTATATACAAGAATATAACTACTATAATACTGCCCCTATATACAAGAATATAACTACTATAATACTGCCCCAATGTACAAGAATATAACTACTATAATACTGCCCCCTATATACAAGAATATAACTACTATAATACTGCCCCCTATATACAAGAATATAACTACTATAATACTGCTCCCTATATACAAGAATATAACTACTATAATACTGCCTCCTATATACAAGAATAGAACTACTATAATACTGCCCCTATATACAAGAATATAACTACTATAATACTGCTCCCTATATACAAGAATATAACTACTTTAATACTGCCCTCTATATACAAGAATATAACTACTATAATACTGCTCCTATATACAAGAATATAACTACTATAATACTGCTCCTATATACAAGAATATAACTACTATAATACTGCCCCCTATATACAAGAATATAACTACTATAATACTGCCCCCTATATACAAGAATATAACTATTATAATACTGCCCCTATATACAAGAATATAACTACTATAATACTGCCTCTATATACAAGAATATAACTACTATAATACTGCCCCCTATATACAAGAATATAACTACTATAATACTGCCCCCTATATACAAGAATATAACTACTAGAATACTGCCCCTATATACAAGAATATAACTACTATAATACTGCCCCCTATATACAAGAATATAACTACTATAATACTGCTCCCTATGTACAAGAATATAACTACTATAATACTGCCCCCTATATACAAGACTATAACTACTATAATACTGCTCCCTATATACAAGAATATAACTACTATAATACTGCCCCCTATATACAAGAGTATAACTACTATAATACTGCCCCTATATACAAGAATATAACTACTATAATACTGCCCCCTATATACAAGACTATAACTACTATAATACTACCCCCTATATGCAAGAATATAACTACTATAATACTGCCCCTTATATACAAGAATATAACTACTATAATACTGCCCCCTATATACAAGAATATAACTACTATAATACTGCCCCTTATATACAGGTATATAACTACTATAATACTGCCCCTATATACAAGAATATATCTACTATAATACTGCCCCTATATACAAGAATATAACTGCTATAATACTGTTCCCTATATACAAGAATATAACTACTATAATACTGCCCCTATATACAGGAATATAACTACTATAATACTGCCCCCTATATACAAGAATATAACTACTATAATATTGCAACTATATACAAGAATATAACTACTATAATACTGCCTATATATACAAGAATATAACTACTATAATACTGCCTATATATACAAGAATATAACTACTATAATACTGCTTCCTATATACAAGAATATAACTACTATAATACTGCCCCTATATACAAGAATAGAACTACTATAATACTGCCTCCTTTACACAAGAATATAACTACTATAATACTGCTCCTATATACAAGAATATAACTACTATAATACTGCCCCCTATATACAAGAATATAACTGCTATAATACTGTTCCCTATATACAAGAATATAACTACTATAATACTGCCCCTATATACAAGAATATAACTACTATAATACTGCCCCCTATATACAAGAATATAACAATATATAACTTGTGACAGATTCCATAAGAATCAACTATAGATATTTCTGTCAGTTACAATGCAGTTCTTGCGGCCAGTGATAAAGCTAGTGTTGGGACTTGGACGATGGAGTTCATGTTATTATTTCACATGACCGATTCCACATCACCATGGCCATATTGTATATAAATATGATGTCATGACATCACTTCATCGAAGGTTCAGGGCAAAATATTTATCTCCAAAATCTAAAAGCTTATAATTTAGGCAGTTTTTTTGACATGACACTCTTTGTCAGTATTAGGTAGGACCACCTTGGACCTACTAGAAGAAAGGATTCTGAGGACCTCACCTCCAGCTATACTCTTTATGTCCACCTTCGCTTACATCATATGCTCTCTTATGGCACCCACAAGCCATCAGTACAGATAAATTGATAATTTGTGAACTAAACCCTGTCATGAAGATGTTTGCTTCTCTTTTCAGCCTCAGATGGCGTTTATGATTCTAGACCCTGTGGTCCTCGTGGTGGGCTCATTATTGTGTTGGAACCTGGGTCCACTGGGTTTTCGTTTGGCTAGGTCCTGCTCCTTACCAGCCAGGCTCTGTGTGACCCCCCAGGAAAGGACACTTGGAACACTGCCTGGCATTTAGGATTGTTGCTTGGGTTTCAGAACACTTGAGAGATATATGTATCAGCTATAATGTTAAGTCTACACTATGAGGTGTTTATAACGATATTTCGGCAATTCCTCTGTCAACATCACAGACATCTGTTCTTGTACAGTAATGTGCTGGCTGGACAAACAGCTCTTGTGCCTTTGCCCTTAGGCTAAGAACGGTCTGATGCCGTCAGAATTTTTTTCCGGAGCAAATCAAAATTCATTGCAATCTGGACCCAATTGCCTTATTTTAGATAGAAACTATGGCAGATATGTTCAGCGCATGATGACTGAATTATAATAATCCAGGTCTAGGTTACCAGACCATCTCAAACCCAAAAGAAAATTTAGCAAATTTTAGAAATATCTACGGACACAATGATTATCATTAGTTATATTTACTCATGGGTTCAGCTGAAACACATCAATGGATACAAGTCGTTATACATGGAAACAAATGCAAGGTAACCGTAATAGAATTTTATGCATTCAGTCATGAAGTCCATCTCTCCTTGGTTTTAGTCTTCTAAGCCTCACCAGTGTCGAAAAATATCCATGAATGCCAAATGTCATAGCATCGCAAGCTGAAATGTACTGGTTCTCTAAAGCAGATCTGACCTTCATCTAACCTTCATACATTCTACACCTGAAGTTAAGATAAGATATGATGAGACAACTATAGCAGACGTCTGGAAACAAGAGCTTAGATAACATTGGTGATAAGGATGAATTTTCCTAACATAAAGGTGGAGATCATAAGAGCAAACCAAGAGCACCTGGCGGTGAAGAACCTCATTCTGGTGGTGAAGAACATTAAACTAGTAACGCTTCAGATTTCCACCTACAGTTTCCTAACTTGGGTATCCTCCTGGCAACATGCCAGCCCTGCTTTTGCTCACAATGCTGTTATGGTCTTTATGCAATGTCACGGGATGTCACAACGGACGAGAGCGAGAACATCAGGAGAACCAGAGCAGCGCAGAGAGCACCAGGAGGACCGGGACGTTGCCGGGAAGGGCTTGATCATAAGGAGTGTAAAGGTTATGGTCATATCCATTGAGTTGGACTGAGATGATTGTCATGTTTGTAGAACCATCTTGGGATGACATGACGGTGGGACGAGCCCTGATGATGGGAACAAGCCCTGATAGTGAGAACGAGCCCTGATGGTGGGAACGAGCCCTGATAGTGGGAACGAGCCCTAATGGTGGGAACGAGCCCTGATAGTGGGAACAAGCCCTGATAGTGGGATCGAGCCCTAATCGGTGGAACGAGCCCTGATAGTGGAAACGAGCCCTAATGGTGGGAACGAGCCCTGATGGTGGGAGCGAGCCCTGATAGTGGGAAGGAGCCCTGAAAGTAAGAACGATCCCTGATGGTGGGAGCAAGCCCTGATAGTGGGAACGAGCCCTGATAGTGAGAACGAGCCCTGATGGTGGGAGCGAGCCCTGATAGTGGGAACGAGCCTTGATAGAGGGAACGAGCCCTAATGGTGGGAACGAGCCCTGATGGTTGAAATGAGTCCTGATAGTGGGAACGAGCCTTAATGGTGGGAACGAGCTCTGATAGTGGGAACGAGCCCTAATGGTGGGAACGAGTCCTGATAGTGAGAACGAGCCCTGATGGTGGGAACGAGCCCTGATAGTGGGAACGAGCCCTAATGGTGGGAACGAGCCCTGATAGTGGGAACGAGCCCTAATGGTGGGAACAAGCCCTAATCCGTGGAACGAGCCCTGATAGTGGGAACGAGCCCTAATGGTGGGAACAAGCCCTGATGGTGGGAGCAAGCCCTGATGGTGGGAAGGAGCCCTGATAGTAAGAACGATCCCTGATGGTGGGAGCGAGCCCTGATAGTGGGAACGAGCCATGATAGTGAGAACGAGCCCTGATGGTGGGAGCGAGCCCTGATAGTGGGAACGAGCCTTAATGGTGGGAACGAGCCCTAATGGTGGGAACGAGCCCTGATGGTGGGAACGAGCCCTGATAGTGGGAACGAGCCCTAATGGTGGGAACGAGCCCTGATAGTGGGAACGAGCCCTAATGGTGGGAACGAGCCCTGATAATGGGAACGAGTCCTAATGGTGTGAACGAGCCCTGATGGTGGGAACGAGCCCTGATGGTGGGAACGAGCCCTGATATTGGGAACGAGCCCTAATGGTGGGAACGAGCCCTGATAGTGGGAAGGAGCCCTAATGGTGGGAACGAGCCCTGATAGTGGGAACGAGCCCTAATTGTGGGAACGAGCCCTGATGGTGGGAACGAGCCCTGATAGTGGGAACGAGCCCTAATGGTGTGAACGAGCCCTGATGGTGGGAACGAGCCCTGATAGTGGGAACGAGCCCTAATGGTGGGAACGAGCCCTGATAGTGGGAACGAGCCCTAATGGTGGGAACGAGCCCTGATAGTGGGAACGAGCCCTAATGTTAGGAACGAGCCCTGACGGTGGCAACGAGTCTTGATGGTGGGAACAAGGCCTAATGGTGGGAACGAGCCCTAATGTTGGGAATGAGCCCTAATGTTGGGATCGAGCCTAAAGGCCAGGTTGACATCTAAAATTGGGGTACAGCTAAGAGCTGCACCATAACCGTGGAGAGAAAATTGAGGCAAAAAATATGAACTTTTGCCACATTTTATTACAGTCGGGTTTGTCATGGTTTTGCCGCATTCTAATTTTCTTAAAGAAACAGTACTAGAAATCTGAGCCTAAGACGGGCAGTTTTTTGCTCTACTCTGTAAATACACGTCTCCCAGGTGTGACCGACTATTGTAACCTTATCTGTAATTAGCCTTCATTATAATTTTAAGTTTATCCTTTGGCAAATCAGTTATTTATTAATGTGTGCATAACAGGCAAACAGATGCAGACAGCATTTCATTAAAGCGCCAATTAACAATTCAATCTCTTTCATTAACTCCGCTATAATATTCTCTCCTGACGGGGAAAGACATGCGACTCCATTCCCAGCCCCTTTCCTATAATAAATATACAACCCGCAACCATGTCTGCCGTTGCCTGTGGGTCGTTCAATGGGTTGGTAATTATAATACAAGGATTTATGATGCGGCTGCTGTCTTCATGCGCTTCACATTTTTTTTCGTTTTTAATTTGTTTTGCTTTCCTGTATCTTTTTTTACTCGTTTGGTGGTTTTCTGTTTGGATTTGACATTTATTATACCAGTCATTTTCTGTGTTCTCTTATATTATGCCTGAAAAAACGGATGGCGTGGTGGAATGAGCAACATTAACTCGTCCTTTTTATTTGTTCCTGTGTTATGAGTGCTGAGGGGATGTGAAGAATTGCCGTCTGGAAGATTAAAACTTTTCTGTAAAGAGAAATAGTACGGTGATAGGTTTACATTTCAAATACATATCTTCTGTAATACAACAATATGCAGCGTGAGCCCTAAATTTCACTCTCGCGGGAGGTATGACTGACAAGGAGGAGTAAAAGAGGGTCATGGAAACGCTGCACTCTTATAGGCTGATCTAGCGACTCTCATACTGCTCTGACAGTCGCTATTGAAAGGATGGCGAATGTTTCGACCTGTCACTCATAGAGTTCAAACAACGTGAGAATGACCTGTGGTGATCACCAGATATTCTCATACATCGATATTCTCACCCCATGTCCTTACACTCTGGTAAGTCTAAAATTTGTTTTTGCCATTTTCCCAATCTTCATACAGCATGAGAATGACCTGTAGGGGTCACCAGATGTTCTCATACATCAATATTCACACCCCATTCCCCACATCCTGGTGAGTCTAAAGTTACCTCCGGTTATTCTTACGTTGTTCATAGACGTGAGATTGACCACTAGCTATTCTTATACATCAATATTCACACCTTATTTCCTCACACTGGCAAGTCTAAAATTACTTTTAGCCATTTTTACACTCTTCATAGAGCATGAGAATGACCTGTGGTGATCACCAGATATTCTCATACATCAATATTCACACCCCATTCTCCACACTCTGAAAAGTCTAAAGTTACGTAATGATTTATGAATACTATGTGTATTATTTTTTTGCCTGATATATTGATATGATGGATCACTGCCCTACTTTTTGGATGTTTTTAAGGTGTGATTTTAAGAAGTTGTGTATTTTATGTGTTTTTCTTTGTGTTTTGTCAACACAAATAGTTTCATGGTTGGAAATTTAGGTATATTACATTTCTTAAAGATTTGTGTTACCATTAATGGAAACTTGACTGTGCCCCTGAATCCTTAAATATAGTAAAGGTTTGAAGTCTTTCTCTTGTAGTTTCAGCTGTCTGAGGCTCTAATCGTCTCCTGTTCTTAGACAGGAAGTAGCTGACATCCTTTTCCTGTCGGTCATATTAGCTTCAAAGGGTGAATATCTCTGTCCCCAAAATGGTCCTCCCCCTGCCCCCTCTCAGCTAAACCTGTCAAGTTGACAAGTTAAGTCTTGGGAAGTGTAGTTCATTGGTGACATCAGTGAGGGAGGAAGTAGCTAACTTCCTACATTAGTTGCAATAGAAATCCATATAGTTGGTAGTTTGGAACATAACCGGAGGGCATGAGGTAAGAAATGGGATTTGTAACATACAAATATATAATTTTTTTGTCCACATTGAGTTACAGATCCAGGACAGGTTTTTGTTTTTTTTTAATTTTTGAGACTCTCTGTAACTCACTGCTAAGATCTGGACTTGG
Source organism: Rhinoderma darwinii (assembly GCF_050947455.1). Classification (NCBI taxonomy): domain Eukaryota; kingdom Metazoa; phylum Chordata; class Amphibia; order Anura; family Rhinodermatidae; genus Rhinoderma; species Rhinoderma darwinii. Next base: position 399,002,647 of record NC_134690.1, read on the forward strand.
AACTAAATTTTACCTGCGAATACATAACTCCTTCTACACATTTACTAGGTTTTGATTTCAATGTGAGTTAATTAATGATGAGATCCCAGTCAAGCAGTACAGGGTCAGGTCACAACAGGTTTGATCTTAGGAGAAGTGAAATTCATGATTGTATTCTTTGACATCAGATTATAAAATGTTCTCATGTCCTTTCCGAAGAACATATTTTTTCACATTGATCCTTGATCTGGGAGAGCCTACAAGACCTGAAACGGGCATATTAGGGCATATTAACGTCATAGATGTGGTCCCCTGCAATCCGTCGGCCATAGACTCCCATGTTAAAAAAAAACGTATATGATTAATGTATTTTTTTTTTACCGGGGGGTGATTTTATTGAATTGGTATAATGACAAATTGTATAACTTAAAGGAGTTGTCCACGACTGGACAACTGATAACCTATCCACAGGATAGGTCATCAGCATATGATCGGTGCTTGCCCGATACCCGGACCCCGCACCGATCAGCTGCTTCGGCTGCCTCCATTCCCCAAGTGTAATGCAGGGTATGCAGTATTTGGAGCCAGGAGCAGTTGGCTCCGTACATTGCATAGCGGCCGAGCTGCAGGTCTCCTCCTATTCACTTGAACAGTACTGCAGCTCGGCCGCTATTCCATGACCAGAGCCTTCTTCTTCTGGCATGGACGTCCAGTGCCCAGAGCAGCTGATCGGTGCAGGGTCCGGGTGTTGGACCACCACCAATCACATACTGATGACCTATACTGTGGATAGGTCATCAGTTGTCCGGTCGTAGACAACCCCTTTAACGCAATTCAAAAAAAGTTAAGGGTGGACACATCTGTATGAGCACTGGGGGAGGGAGTGTTATCTGTCTGCTATACCAGAGTTTATTTTAGGATACAGAAAGCAGCCACTGGAAATTTTTAATGAGCATTACAGAAGTCAAACGCTTACTAAATATTCATATTCAAGACAAATCCAAAAATATGTATTACCAGCTGAATAAACAGATGAATATCTCCACCCAGTGCCCATATATTCTTGACCTCCATGAGTAAAATCCAGAACTTCAATCGTCAATGGTCATTTATATGTGTGGCGGTGGCACAGTGGTTAGCGCCACTGTTCAGTGATGGACCCATGGATTTAGGGGAGTATATAGAGAATAGGGCAACCTATATCAAAAATCCCAAAACACAGGCAACCTCAGTATAATTCCTCAAAAGGAGGGTCCAGTTTACATCCTTCCCTGTCGGAGAGACGGGTGGCATGTCCTTCTGGTTGGTGTCCTCCTATCTTTTTTTGTAATTGTTGGGATCCCTGTAAAGAACAAAGTGCCCTGCGGTTCGCACCACCCAAAACCACCAAAATGTGAAATCATTCTAGTATGTTTTCCATTTCATGTTTATTTTTGCAGCCATTGTAGAAAAATCAGACCTTAACCCCTTCCCACCGCAGCCATTTTTTTGATTTTCGCTTTCGTATTTTCCTCCCCACCTTCCAAAAGCCATAGCTTTTTTTTATTTTTACATTAAAATTGCCGTATGAGGGCTTGTTTTTTGCGGGACAAGTTGTAGATTTTCACGGCATCATTTATTGTACCATATAATTTAGTGGGAAACTGGGAAAAAAATATTTGTGGGGTGGAATAGGAAAAAAAACAGCGATTCCTCAATATTTTGGGGAGATTTGTTTTTACGGTGTTCACCGTGCAGGAAAAAAAGGCATGTTAACTTTATTCTGCGGGTCAATACTATTAGGGTGATTCCAAATTGATATGTTTTTTTTTTATGTTTTACTACTTTTACGAGGAAAAAACTAAAATGTTGAGTTTTGTCGTTTCTGACAGGCATAACTTTTTTAATTCTCCGTCGATTGAGCGGTATTATTTTTTGCGGGACGAGCTGTAGTTTCTATTGGTACTATTTTAGGGTACATGAGAATTTTTGATCACTTTTATTCAATTTTTTGTGGGAGATGAAGTAATCAAAAAACAGCGATTCTAGCGGTTTTAATTTTTTATGGCGTTCACCGTGCAGAATAAATAATGATATATTGTAATAATTAAGACTTTTATGGACGTGTCGATACCGGTTATGTTAATTTTTTGTTTTTCAATTTGTACTTGAGGGAAAATGGGAGAGGGTTTTTTCTTTTTTTTTCTTTTACTTTTAAATGTATTTATTTCAAATTTATTAAAAAAAACTTTATTTGACTGTTTTTCACTCTTTTTACTTGTCCCCCTGGGGGACTTGAACCAGTGATCGTTGGATCGCTTGCATGATATACTACAATACTAATGTAATACATTTCCAGTAGGAATAACAGTGGAACGGCACGACGTAGAGTTCGAAGATAAGATGCTCCAGAATTGTTACGGTATTTCAGTGAGAATACGGTTATTGACTAAAGTTGACATGTCAGGGGTGGTGACAGATCCTCCTTAAATGTCTCTAGTAGTCTATAACCCAGGCTATCAACCTGTAATAAGTGTACCTTAAGGGGGCGCTGTCCGTGGCGTAGAACTGTGCCGGAAATTATAGAGCATGTCCTACTTTTCGTATTTTACGGGCCGTGCTCCCATACTACGAAAATGCAGCCCGCGGCCGTTGGCCAATATGGCCACCATAACAGTTCCCATAAAAGTCTCCATCTAGCTTTCCAAAATTCCTGAAGGAAGTCCCACTACTTAAATAAACAAATTTGCCATAAAAACTCCAGGAAGGGTGGGTGACCGCCCATGTGGGACCTGCAGTGGCGGCCATATTGGCTGTCGCCATGTTTTTCCAAGAAAGCGGAAATAGAAATGAATGGATAGAATTTTGAACAAATTGGTAGAAGAAAAAGACGACCCGACTTTTATATTTACTGGGAATATTTTTGATTCTTGAGAGAGACTCTCTACAGACACCGATCCCGTCTCCCCACCGGATTGTCACGCATTTTATTCAAAATAGGTCTTTTTTTTTCAAGCCGGGAAGAAAATCTTTAATGCTTCTTTCAATAAGTCTGTGAAGATGATGGCAGGCACGGAAATCATTAGGAGCTGTAGACGTCTCTTATCTCGACACCTTTATTGTTAAGGAGCCATTCACAAGTGTCGCGTTTGAGATCAAGTATGAGCTAAATGTGAATCCTTCACTTTTCACTCCGTACAATTCAGTAAGAAGAACGAGGTCATTGTTGGATGAAGTGCCCTCCAGTCTTTGAGGCGCTAAACACTGAATAATACTCAATGTAGCCAAGGAACTTACACACGAGGCTCGCTCCGAGCACATGACTGCCGAAACGGAAGCTATTATAACATATAATTACCATAATGTATGGAGAAGAACCTCAGCCCGAGGATCGGGATGTAAAGACCAAGAGGGGGAGACGCTAAATTAGTGATCATTTCCAATCCATGTGTTAGGACAAATGTAAGTTGGAAATACAAAGCAGATTGTCTTCCCTGTACTTATTGTTATTGTATAGTGTCTGCACTCAATAACAATGTTATAGTAGTAAGGCCTTGTTCACACAGCGCTAAAAAACGACGTAAAACGCTAGCGTTTTTGCAAAGTGCTTTTTAAAGGTCACACGATTTTTGACGCGTTTTCGGCGCGTTTTTTGGGCGAGCAATTAGGACTCCCATTGACTATGGGAATTAGGCCTTGTTCACACCACGTTTTTGACGCGTTTAAAGCCCTGAAAAGCGCGTCAAAAACGCATTCTTTAAGCTTCACATTGACAACAATGGGAAAATGAATACGACGCATTTTTTTGCACGCGTGTTTAAAAAACGCGTTGTGTAATAAAAAAGAAGCTTTAGGTCAATTCTTTGCGCGTCAAATGCGCCTCATTCCCATAGTCTATGGGAGTTCTATTTACGCGCCCAAAAAACGTGCCGAAATTGTGGCAAAAAACGCGTCAAAAATGCCTGTACTATAAAAAGTACTTTGCAAAAATGATGGGGTTTTTGACGCGTTTATATGTTTTTTATGAGCGCCGTGTGAACAAGGCATTTTTCGCGCATTTGCGGCGAATTTTACTTGCCAGGAATTGACCTGATTCTTCTTTTTTTACGCAACGCATTTTTGAAACACGAGCACATAAAAAAACGTGTCATATGCACTACAATGTGTTTTCCCATTGATGTCAATTGGAGGCATAAAGCATGCAATTTTGACGCTTCGGATACACCATGTGAACGAGGCCTTACTGTATATTCTTGTACACACAGATGTGTCCTTCCTTAACTCTCCTTTTATCTTAACATATCTTAAGATGTGTGGCTTTAGATGACTATATATAGATGCTATATGTTTTTCCAACCAGTAATTGTGATGCGATTTGCAGCCTGTCAAGGGGTTTGCTAGCATGTCACGATATTGTATTGAAATGGTTTCATGAGAGATTGGAGTCCTTAATCAAATTCAAATACAAGTAAGGGTAGACACACATATGTAGGGGGCAGTATTATAGTAGTTATATTCTTGTACATAGGGGCAGTATTATAGTAGATATATTCTTGTATATAGGAGCAGTATTATAGTAGTTATATTCTTGTATATAGGAGCAGTATTACAGTAGTTATATTCTTGTATATAGGGGGCAGTATTATAGTAGTTATATTCTTGTATATAGGGAGCAGTATTATAGTAGTTATATTCTTGTATATAGGGGCAGTAATATAGTAGTTATATTCTTGTATATAGGAGCAGTATTATAGTAGTTATATTCTTGTATATAGGGAGCAGTATTATAGTAGTTATATTCTTGTACATAGGGGCAGTATTATAGTAGATATATTCTTGTATATAGGAGCAGTATTATAGTAGTTATATTCTTGTATATAGGAGCAGTATTACAGTAGTTATATTCTTGTATATAGAGGGCAGTATTATAGTAATTATATTCTTGTATATAGGGGGCAGTATTATAGTAGTTATATTCTTGTATATAGGAGCAGTATTATAGTAGTTACATTCTTGTATATAGGAGCAGTATTATAGTTGTTATATTCTTGTATATAGGAGCAGTATTATAGTAGTTATATTTTTGTATATAGTAGCAGTATTATAGTAGTTATATTCTTGTATATAGGAGCAGTATTATAGTAGTTATATTCTTGTATATAGGGGGCAGTATTATAGTAGTTATATTCTTGCATATAGGGGGCAGTATTATAGTAGTTATATTCTTGTATATAGGAGGCAGTATTATAGTAGTTATATTCTTGTATATAGGAGCAGTATTATAGTAGTTATATTCTTGTATATAGGGGCAGTATTATAGTAGTTATATTCTTCTATATAGGAGCAGTATTATAGTAGTTATATTCTTGTATATAGGGAGCAGTATTATAGTAGTTATATTCTTGTATATAGGGGCAGTATTATAGTAGTTATATTCTTGTATATAGGGGCAGTATTATAGTAGTTATATTCTTGTATATAGGGGCAGTATTATAGTAGTTATATTCTTGTATATAGGGGCAGTATTATAGTAGTTATATTCTTGTATATAGGAGGCAGTATTATAGTAGTTATATTCTTGTATTTAGGAGCAGTATTATAGTAGTTATATTCTTGTATATAGGGGCAGTATTATAGTAGTTATATTCTTGTATTTAGGAGCAGTATTATAGTAGTTATATTCTTGTATATAAGGGCAGTATTATAGTAGTTATATTCTTGTACATAGGGCGCAGTATTATAGTAGTTAGATTCTTGTATATAGGGGCAGTATTATAGTAGTTATATTCTTGTATATAGGGGCAGTATTATAGTAGTTATATTCTTGTATATAGGAGGCAGTATTATAGTAGTTATATTCTTGTATATAGGAGCAGTATTATAGTAGTTATATTCTTGTATATAGGAGCAGTATTATAGTAGTTATATTCTTGTATATAGGGGCAGTATTATAGTAGTTATATTCTTGTATATAGGAGGCAGTATTATAGTAGTTATATTCTTGTATATAGGGGCAGTATTATAGTAGTTATATTCTTGTATATAGGGGCAGTATTATAGTAGTTATATTCTTGTATATAGGGGCAGTATTATAGTAGTTATATTCTTGTATATAGGGGCAGTATTATAGTAGTTATATTCTTGTATATAGGAGGCAGTATTATAGTAGTTATATTCTTGTATTTAGGAGCAGTATTATAGTAGTTATATTCTTGTATATAGGGGCAGTATTATAGTAGTTATATTCTTGTATTTAGGAGCAGTATTATAGTAGTTATATTCTTGTATATAAGGGCAGTATTATAGTAGTTATATTCTTGTACATAGGGCGCAGTATTATAGTAGTTAGATTCTTGTATATAGGGGCAGTATTATAGTAGTTATATTCTTGTATATAGGGGGCAGTATTATAGTAGTTATATTCTTGTATATAGGTGGCAGTATTATAGTAGTTATATTCTTGTATATAGGGGCAGTATTATAGTAGTTATATTCTTGTATATAGGAGCAGTATTATAGTAGTTATATTCTTGTATATAGGAGCAGTATTATAGTAGTTATATTCTTGTATATAGGGGCAGTATTATATGTTCATATATACACTTTATTTTCAAAAATCTGGATCCCCCGTCAAACCCATGAATCATTTTGTGCTGATCGGTCTTTTCTTTCAGTTAGAAACTTTCAATACCATCATTTTAATTCCTCCTCGTTCGGTTGCTGACTCTTTCTATTCTTTTATGTTGGGCTCTGCTGTAAAATGAAACATTTATTATTGGAGATGTTTGCTCCCTCCGCATTGAGCCGTTCTGCAATTTCGTCTTTGTTAGAAAATGATTCTTTTCATGTTACGATTTTCCTGGTTTCTTTTTCATCCAGTAAATGACGGGTCAGGAGTAAAAGGATTTTCAGCCATTTTCTTGTTTTCTCTGTAAATAGCGGCTGAACAAAAAAAGTCAGTTACAATTTATGTTTTATGAAAATCGCCAAATAATGACACTCTAGCTGAGATCTGGCCGAGCAAAGAATGTTTCACCTCCCAGTGTACTCAACCCCACTCTATATAATACTGGCAGATACAGCTTCTCTGCGGCAGGTGGGGGAAGAAGGGGATATTTTTGTTTTTGTCCTTTTATGGCTTATGTAGGTCTGATGATAACTGACCGCAAGCAGTTGACGGAAGGTACATATCTGGTTAAATTCTATATCCTCTTTTGTAACTATTTTTTTTATTACTCCAATAACTCTAAAATGAAAAATTAAGCAACTTTACAAATAACGTTGTACTTGATTAAAAAAAATAATCTACCGTTTTGTGTAAGCAGCACCTATGCAGAACGAGGTGTATACATTTTTTCAGACTACAAACAAACCCTTTGTAGTCTGATCCTTCAGTTATACTCCTTTCTATCTGGCCCCTCCAAAGGCTCTGTTCACACGCTGAGCCAAAAACGGCTGAAAATATTTTTACGCGCCCGTTTTTCAAAACAGCCGCGTAAAAAAATGGCCCTTTGGAACAGAACGCCATTTTTCCCATTGAAATCAATGGGCAGATGTTTGGAGGCGTTCTGCTTCCGATTTTTTGGCCATTTTTCGGGCGTTTACGGCCCGAAAAATGGCCGAAAATAAGCCGTGTGAACATTCCCTAACTCTTACCTATCGAATGTACATTAGAAAGAAGAGATTATGACTGCTGGGTCAGACTACAGGGGAGTTTGTTTGTAGTCTGTAACTATGGAAACACATGCATAGGAGCTGTATACACAAAACGGTAGGAGATGATTAATGAAGATCTTTTTTTAAAGTTGCTTCATTTTACATTTTAGATACAATGGAACAATAAAAATAAAAATAAAATAATTTGGTAACGAATTTGGATCAATGGCAAGACCCTGCAAGTTGCATTCACAATATGAGTTCCTGCTAGGCCCCACCCATTTTCATATACTTTTGCCTTTTGTTCTATATTTGGTGTAGGTTCACATATGAACATTATTTTACAGTTTTTATATGTATTGTATTGAATAACTTTGAAATGTTTACTTTATTTATGAGAACTTTTTATACTCCGGTCACCTCCAAAGCTGCATTTAAATTTTATTTGTAATATTTGGAATCTGCCAGCACTGAGTTGACTGATACATCACTAGTCTGCATCCATGTGAAAAAGCAACGGAAACCTGACAATAAAAAAACCAAACATAAGTGTGAAAAGAGCCCAGGGTTCTGGTATACGGCAAGAATAGTATAGCCTCCAGCGCTAATCTTGCCGTCAAAAATGCTGGAATCTTGATGTAAACTTCATGGACCCATTATAAGTCAATGGGATCTGTCAGGATACGCTGGGATCTGTTTGAAAACCGATCCATGATACTGGTCACGCATTCTTTATGATTGGAAGCCTTGATGCTAGTGTGAACAGAGCTTAAAGGGGTCGTGTCATTTGAGATATCTCCTTTCAGATCTTGAGCTTAAACCCAACTTAGACCTTAAACCCACAAAAATGTAAAAAAAATATCAGTTCTATATCTGGAAAGCTGGACGACAACCCCTGCAGGAGCGGTAATGGCAGCCATGTTGGTTGTCAGACAACTTTTTCATTGTATAGATTAAACTGAATAGAATGGATATTTGCTGGGGGTGTTATGTTAGTTAAGGGGGAAGACTCTTTAATCAGGAGTTAGAACGATGATATGAAACATCTACAATGTCACCAGATAGACACTCATCATCCCCCGTAATGCGAACGTCAGGTAACCAGTGCGACGGCTTTATTAGACATCTGTGTTTATTACTGGTAATTAACGATGGCCAAATGTCCCTGACAGCGGGAGACATTTATCCTCATAATGCTAATCCCTCAGGCACGTATGATGTTAACAAATCTATTTTTCCTTCTCTTTAGTGTCGCTGCAGCATCTCGCCTGCCAGGTTCTCTGGGTTTTTTTTATTATTAGATTTTAATTGCTTCTTCCATTCTAAGATTTGCACTCCTGTGTTTTCTTTTTTTTTTTACTTATAATATAATGGAAAGAAAAAACAAACACACAGCCAGGATCTGTTCCTAGTGGACTGCAATGATGGAGGGGAAAATGGAACAGCTTTAATAATCTATGTGGAGTTTAAAGGGGCTCTCCGCTTTGGACAATCTCTATTTGTTAGAAGGGTCCCTTGACAATAAGCAGATCACAAAGTGTCCTCCTGCTGGGACCTCCAGCGATCAGTGATAATCTGTGGTGGAATCTGGTAGTAAGTGTTTAGTTTCCCTGCAGTGCCACCACAGGAGAAATGAAGCATTACACAGTGTCCATTCATATCAATGTGATGTCTGTGTAATGCAGCACAGGACAGGTCCTCCAGAGAGAGAGAGACGCTTTGTAGCCACTCTGACCAAGAGATGAGGATTCTGAACAGAGGACCCCCCCCCCCCCTCTATTAACTTAGAATTCCCTAATAGGGTTGTATGAAAATGGGGATCATATCAATCGTTGGGGGATATAAATGTATTATAGGGATTGGCTAGTTTTCACAATTTCCTTCATAAGACCTAGTAGATCATTCTGAGTTAATGGGGGATGAAATCCTCCGTTTGTGTGCAACCCCCCTTCCTTTTAGCCAGAAAACTCCCTACAAATAGCAGCTCTCATTCGGTAGGATTTGCAACACTCAATCATTATACACTGGGTGCCGTGTAATGGATACAATGGGTGCCATGTAATTAATTATCACTAAATTGGCTATGGGTACCCTTGCTAATAACAGGTGATGACAGAGGGGTCCCAACAACAGGACTAGCCATGATCAGCTGACTAATGAGAAGGGCTTGCCCAAATCGCTTAAGGTTTCTCTATTATGTTGCCTGATTTCTGTATTGCTTCTTTTATTTCCATGTCCTGCTTCTCTGAGATTTTGGTTGTGGAGCTGCAGGTTCAGGGTTCAGTGGGTGTTCCCTGTGAAGCTGATCTCTCTTCTCATCTCTTCTCTCATTGCTCTAGCCTGTGTGCCTGTCTCTTTCTCTGTCCTATCGACGAAACGTCTTTACCAAGTCGCTTACTACCTCAACTTTACCAACTTTTGTTGCAATAAAACTTAAATTTGTTTGCATCTGGATCTCTTGTGTACCTCTGTGTGTGCTGGGGTAATATATTTCCAATATTGTGGGATTCTCGTCCCTACCTTACTAGCACCACGCCAATAGATTGAGGAGTGCATCCCAATATCTATTTTTGATTTCTTTCTCTGTCCTACACTGACATGACTGTAAAAGCTGTGATTTCTGCAGCTCATAAGTCCCCTCAGGGATATATAATATACTCTGTGTGAATAACACTAACCTGCTGTGATCACAGAAGCTTCTACAGTACACAGGAGGGGGTCAGCAAGATGTCAATGATTAATACATGACTGCAGGATCAGATTACCCACAGAGTGTAGAAGTGGCATCAATTTAGTGCACATAGGTCTGCATAGGAGCTGTATACACAAAACGGCATGAGATTTTTAATGAAGACCGTTTGAGGCAATTTTATTTCAGATGAAAAAAGTTGCACATACCCTTTAAGGACAAATAAGTTGCTACAATATTGCTAAAAGATATGAGTTGGGCTACAAAGTAAAATAGAAATGGCTATCTTGGCGCAACTCGGTGGCTAGGCATTTTGATTAGATGGATTGTGTATGGCATCTTCTTTTTTTTTTTTAGGAGAGAAATGGATAATGATGCTAAGGCTTAACATAGTGCTATACGGTACCCATAAAAAGCCTACAGTACTAGACAACACATACCATACCACCACCACCATACAATGCCTAAATAATACTACCATACAGTGCTCCAAAAGCAGTGCCATATAGTGCCCAAAAGTAACAGTAGTAACCAACTTTTCTACAGCAGCCGGCACGTACCATGTGAAGATAGACACATAACAGAGGCCCATAATGGGGATGGTTCAGGGCAAATGCCCCTTGTGCTTCTTCTATAACCCGGCCCTGCATGAGATAATAGCCCTTTAAACAGGGGCAGCTGCAAGATGAGTATTAAAGATTATTTTACAATACATGATCCCATAATGCAACAAAATGCCAGTCTGGAAGCTCTGAGCCCTCCTCAAGATCCTGAAGACACAGGGGGATCAGAAGGACCGAGGGCCACTTACATAATCCTTGAAGGAAATATTTTTAATAAATCTTTATAAGGCTTGGCATTCTCTTTTACACAACCATAGTTATGTGATAAAATTCTGGCCACCTCTAGGGGGAGCTTACTGCATCTGCCATTATAGTTGTATGCATTTAGCTCCTAAGCTCCCTCTAGTGGTGGCTGCAGGCAACACAAAATGTTCTCGTTGATCTTTCTCTATGGATTTGGATTTGTATGAGAAAAGTGGAGCTCCTAACATTACAAAGAAATTTTAAGAAGTTAATCCACGCAGAATTTTTGACCTAATTAGATTTAAAAAAAAGATGGTGTTCAAGGATGGACATGCCTTATAAGCACATTGCAAACATAATTAAAGACCGATTGAAGAAGATCAAGATCCCCAGATAGCAGGATAGAGTATGCTACCTGCTACTAGTTATTATTTATTTACCCATGATTCCTTGCTCCACACTTGAGAAATGGTCTACCAGAGCCAGTCAATTTATCATTCTGATCTTGGAACATGAACGCCGGTGTGTAAACAACATTAAGAAATATCTCATGGTTTTCTTAGGCGGCTCTGAGGAAAGCTGAGGCTGCAATATCTGGTTACTCTGGAGATTTTAGTTTGTTTAAAGGGTTTTAAAGGCGTGAAAATAAATTGGCTGCGCTCCGCTGTTATTTACTGTGACACAGATATTAATGTCATGACACCGGATCATTTTACAGAATGGCGAATTAGAGAGAAGAAAAGACAATTGGAGCTTTCTATAGGTTCCTTAGAATAGTTAAAGTAGATCTCCGTACCCCATCCCCTTATTTGTGAGGCGCATTACCCTTTCTTGTAGCTAATAATCATTCTATCATTACTGTCAGGCAAAGTTACTTTCCATGCACTGACTCCATGCTAAGTTTGTGGTGGGCTTGTGCTTATACACAGAAGCTAATATGAACAAGCAGAGCTGCAGTGTAAAGCATAACAGAAAGATTACAGGAGCATTCCCAGAATTGACAATTATCACCTATCCACAGGCTGGGGACCGAACAGCTAGAACCCCCACGATTTCTAGAACGGGGGTCCCGAAGCCCCCTGTTCTTCACTGCAGTGAGGAGTTTAAATGGATCGGCGGACAAGCATGTGCAGTGCTGCTATAGTTACAGGGTATAGGACTGACGGAGACGGCTGAGTACAGCATTCGGCTGTTTTCATCAGTCCCGTAGATATGGAAAGGAGTGGAACCGCACACGCTCATCCTCCGCTCCAGTAAAGCTTCTCTTCACAGTGAAGGGTAAAGTGAGGAGGAAAGGGGGCAGAGTTTGAGACCCCCTGTGGATCGGTGATAATTGTCAATTCTGGAAATACACCTTTAAGTCTCTGATAAACCCGATTTTAGACTACCTCAGACTCCAATAGAGAATGCAGCTAAGCTGGAGTCACTGAGGATTATGTGAAAGATTTAGGCTGAGTTCACACAGGGCGGAATTGCTGCGTAATCACAGGCAGCGTATCCGCCCTGTGCACCGCAGGGAATAACAGGCGAAAAACCGCACCAAACTGTGGTGCCGTTTTTCTCCCAGAATTCCGTTGCGGACAATCCGCAGTATTTATGCAACTTGTGAACTGACCCTTATGCTCCTAAGACACCATCAGTTTTTAGTGTTTATTGAGCGATCCATATAAGTAACCAGAGGGGAACAGGGCAACATTTATACCCGGTGATCCTAGTAGCAGGAGCGAGACTGGAACGACCGCTCCGTAATCTGCATGTATAAGATTGAAGTTGTCAAAATGATTGTATTATATTTTTTAGCCTATAAAATGCACAAATTCTGTATGGTCATCACAAGCCGTTATACAGATACACAGTGTATATATTATAATGCATGTAGCCAGTGTCAAGAGGAACAACCCGAGTGATTGCGAGTGGCTGCCGAAGGAAACAGAGGACACAAACAATACAGCTTCTACAGGTCCTATGCAGACCTATGTGTCCCCATAGTAACAGACAGCAATAAAAACCTGCGCAGTCTGATCCTGCAGTCATAGTCCCTTCTATCTGCCCCCTATATCTTTCAAGGGTCGTTAAGCAGGAATGCAAGAAGTAATGGACAAATGGAAGAGGGTTTGACTGCAGGATCAGACTGCGGAGGGTTTGTTTGTTGTCTGTTACCATGGAGACACATAGAAACTGCACAGGAGCTGTAGAAACGATAGGACATTTGACATCTAGGCTATTTTCAAAGTTGCTTAATTTTTTAATTATAGTTGCATTGGGACAATAAAAAAATGGAATTGCAAAGGTGTACATAGCCTGAAAATTTAAAGAGTAGCTAAACTTTTAAAAAACTTCTGACATGTCATAGTAATGCGTCAGAAGTTTTGATCAGTGGGGTCCGAGAACAGACACCCTCACCGATCACTAAAACTAAGCGTCAGATGCGCTCGGTTGAAGGCTGTGCCGTTTCATTTCTGATCGTCTTTTCTCGGAAAGTTTACGGGCTCAATAGAAAGTCTAAGAGTCCGTACACCGTTTGCTCAGCACTCCAATGAAAGCCGATCAGAAACTAAGCAGGACAGTGCTCAGCCGAGCACTTCTGCAGCTGTGTTTTAGTGATTGGTGGGGGTCTCAGTGCTTGGACCACCATCAATCAAAACTTCTAACATGTCACTATGATGTCAAAAGTTTAAAAAAAAAGTTTAGTTACACTTTAACATTCTGGCTGCCTGCTGCCACCACTAGAGGGAGCTCAGGAGCTTACTGCATACTGGTTTATTATTGCGTATGCCATAAGCTCCTATGCTCCCCCTAGTGGTGACTACAGGCAGACAGAATTTGATCTTTTTACTCTCGTTTATACAGGGATTTTGAGAACAGCATCGCTTTTATGAAATTAATATGGAGATCTTAAAATAAAATGGTGGAGATGCACTGTAAGCGCTCTATAAACCATAAACCACATGCAAGGAATGATAACGCGCTGTGGAATTTGGACGTAGATTTAGCTGTATTGCGACTTTTTGGCAAGAAATATGAACCATCTGCAAACCTCCATGTAACGTCTTCCCATCACCAGCTGGACGCGCTGTCATATATCTTCTTTGAAGGAATTTAGACATTTCCTTCTCTTTCCTCAGCTCGTATCTGCCGCTCCATTTGCAAAATTTAATACCAGTGGCAGAATGAGAACAGAGAGTAATTGCCCGGCTTGGTCGGATTACTACATTTTGGAAAGAATCTGTTTGATAAATCACCTCCCGAGCATTAATGATTTTGCTATAAAATATCCCCATTCGCTGGTATCTGCTGTTTGGCTGGACCCGTCACTGAACGCCGGGGCTCGATGCTATTTCATCCCTGGCTGTTAATTTTCTATGTGCAGCTCAGTGTGAACACGGCGATCAACCAGGAGCTTGTTAATTTTTCCGTTGTAATTACCATGAATGAATTTTACCCAATTAGACTTCATTACGGCGATACATTGTAACAGCGTTAAAGAGTCGTTAATATTGAATGGACAAGATCTTGTTTTGTATTTTTTTTTTTGATTGGCCCAATTGTAAATTTCTTCTGGATACACAAAGAAGACAAAATGTTTCAGTATCTGATTCCCGGAAAACATGGCGGCGAGCGCTAGAAAACAGATTACTCAAGATGAAAGATTCAGCGCCCGGGAGTTACATTCTAGGTAGTCCATTGTTTAATGAATTTTCAATTTGCATCTCATTTCTCGTTAATGGATGAAATTAATATACACTTATGTATCCTTCATTTACCGAGTGTCATTCAAGGTAGGAGGAAATCTAAATTTGGTGGACCCCGCTTAAACGCGTTATCCGCTGTGTCCCTTGACAATAAGCAGATCACAAAGTCTCGCCCTGCTGGGACCCCGAGAGATCAGCTGTAATTTGTGGGGAAACCTGCCACAAAGGGGGCAATTTATTAAGACTACCGTTTCATACGCCAGTCTCAATAGTAGGAAAAGTTTGAGTATACTCCGACACAATTATCATGAGGCAAAAGCCTCTAAATAAATGTGTCGCATCTATCGTCCGGGCCATGCGCCATCCATTCCCCCCCATCAGCCATAAAAAAATATATATATACTCACCTCACCCACATACCCCACTGCACCGCTCCTCTCCCCCCCTCCGGATCCTTCCTCATTCCAGCACCATGGCCTTCCCAGGTTCTGCAGCGTCATGGCCTTATGTGCAACACATCAGCGATGCGTCGCATACAATGTCCTGACGCTGTCCGCCATCAGTACGTTGCATGAGCCGCGCTGTAATGATGAGGGGACTCAGTAGAAAAGCAATGAGGTGAGTATAGATTTTTTTTTTTTTTAATTAACTGTCCAATGGGGACGGAGACGGGGGGTTGTCTGGTCGGGAGGTGGCAAAATAGGGGCTCAACACAGGCCTCTACCTTGCTACGCCCCATAGAGTCAAATCTACGCCAGATGTTGTACAATGGCCATATCCCCTTCATGTATTACACTTGCACAGCCTAAGGATAGGCCATCAATATTAAGAGGTTCTCTGATTTGAAAAAAACAAACCCTACATGTTAAATGAGTTTCCCCAGAATAAGCTGAACACAGGACATCCTGATGCTGGGACCTTTAGCGTTCCGCTGCAATCTGTGGTGAAACCTAGCAGCAAACACAGAGCTGCTAATGTAACTGGTTCCAGGGAGCTGTCATCATAGTCAGCCATTTTATTTACCATGAAGAGCTGTATTTGGTCAACCAGTCACTCAGCTGCATATTGTTTTACTAATGGAAGTTGATAACTTATCTGCAGGGAATCATTATTGATTAACTAGAAAAATATTTTGGGTCAATAGTTTGGGTCATTCTTGTCTAGTTATGATATTATTTCTCATAGTGTTATATTTTTATCTATAGGTGACAGTATAATAGTATTGATTTTCTTGTACATAGAGGGCAGTATTATAGTAGTTATATTCTTGTATATAGGGGGCAGTATTATAGTAGATATATTCTTGTATATAGGAGCAGTATTATAGTAGTTATATTCTTGTATATAGGGGCAGTATTATAGTAGTTATATTCTTGTATATAGGAGCAGTATTATAGTAATTCTATTCTTGTATATAGGGGGCAGTATTATAGTAGTTGTATTCTTGTATATAGGAGGCAGTATTACAGTAGTTATTCTTGTATATAGGAGCAGTATTATAGTAGTTATATTCTTGTATATAGGGGCAGTATTATAATAGTTATATTCTTGTATATAGGGGGCAGTATTATAGTAGTTATATTCTTGTACATAGGAGCAGTATTATAGTAGTTATATTCTTGTATATAGGAGGCAGTATTATAGTAGTTATATTCTTGTATATAGGAGCAGTATTATAGTAGTTATATTCTTGTATATAGGAGCAGTATTATAGTAGTTATATTCTTGTATATAGGAGGCAGTATTATAGTAGTTATATTCTTGTATATAGGGGGCAGTATTATAATAGTTATATTCTTGTATATAGGGGGCAGTATTATAATAGTTATATTCTTGTATATAGGGGGCAGTATTATAGTAGTTATATTCTTGTATATAGGAGGCAGTATTATAGTAGTTATATTCTTGTATATAGGAGGCAGTATTATAGTAGTTATATTATTGTATATAGGGGGCAGTGTTATAGTCTTGTATATATGGGGGCAGTATTATACTAGTTGTATTCTTGCATATAGGGGCAGTATTATAGTAGTTATATTCTTGTATACAGGGGCAGTATTATAGTAGTTATATTCTTGTATATAGGGCAGTATTATAGTAGTTATATTCTTGTATATAGGGGGCAGTATTATAGTAGTTATATTCTTGTATATAGGGGGCAGTATTATAGTAGTTATATTCTTGTATATATGGGCAGTATTATAGTAGTTATATTCTTGTATATAGGGGGCAGTATTATAGTAGTTATATTCTTGTATATAGGAGCAGTACTATAGTAGTTATATTCTTGTATATAGGGGCAGTATTATCGTAGTTATATTCTTGTATATAGGGGCAGTATTATAGTAGTTATATTCTTGTACATAGGAGCAGTATTCTAGTAGTTATATTCTTGTATATAGGGTCAGTATTATAGTAGTTATATTCTTGTATATAGGAGCAGTATTCTAGTAGTTATATTCTTGTATATAGGAGGCAGTATTATAGTAGTTATATTCTTGTATATAGGAGCACTATTATAGTAGTTATATTCTTGTATATAGGGGGCAGTATTATAGTAGTTATATTCTTGTATATAGGGGTCAGTATCATAGTAGTTATATTCTTGTATATAGGGGCAGTATTATAGTAGATATATTCTTGTATATAGGACGCAGTATTAGGGTATGTTCACACGGCCTATTTACGGACGTAATTCGGGCGTTTTTGCCCCGAATTACGTCCGAAAATAGCGCCTCAATAGCGCTGACAAACATCTGCCCATTGAAAGCAATGGGCAGACGTTTGTCTGTTCACACGAGGCGTAATTTACGCACCGCTGTCAAAAGACGGCACGTAAATAGACGCCCGCGTCAAAGAAGTGACCTGTCACTTCTTTGGCCGTAATTGGAGCCGTTATTCATTGACTACAGTGAATAGCAGCGCCAATTACGCCCGTAATTGACGCGGCGTTCAAGCGCCTGCACATGCTGTTACGGCTGATATTACGGGGATGTTTTCAGGCTGAAACATCCCCGTAATTTCAGCCGTTACGGACGCCCTCGTGTGAACATACCCTTATAGTAGTTCTATTCTTGTATATAGGAGCAGTATTATAGTAGTTCTATTCTTGTATATAGGAGCAGTATTATAGTAGTTATATTCTTGTACATAGGGAGCAGTATTATAGTAGTTCTATTCTTGTATATAGGGGTCAGTATTATAGTAGTTATATTCTTGTATATAGGGGTCAGTATTATAGTAGTTATATTCTTGTATATAGGGGCAGTATTATAGTAGTTATATTTTTGTATATAGGAGCAGTATTATAATAGTTATATTCTTGTATATAGGAGACAGTATTATAGTAGTTATATTCTTATATGTAGGGAGCAGTATTATAGTAGTTATATTCTTGTATATAGGAGCAGTATTATAGTAGTTATATTCTTATATATAGAAGCAGTATTATAGTGTTATATTCTTGTATATAGGAGGCAGTATTATAGTAGTTATATTCTTGTATATAGTGGGCAGTATTATAATAGTTATATTCTTGTATATAGGAGGCAGTATTATAGTAGTTATATTCTTGTATATGGGGGCAGTATTATAGTAGTTATATACTTGCATACAGTGGGCAGTATTATAGTAGTTATAGTCTTGTATATAGGGGCAGTATTATAGTAGTTATAGTCTTGTATATAGGGGGCAGTATTATAGTAGTTATAGTTTTGTATATAGTAGCAGTATTATAGTAGTTTTATTCTTGTACATAGGGGACAGTATTATAGTAGTTATATTCTTGTATATAGGAGCTGTATTATAGTAGTTATATTCTTGTATATAGGAGAAGTATTATAGCAGCTATATTCTTATATATAGGAGCAGTATTATAGTGTTATATTCTTGTATATAGGGGGCAGTATTATAGTAGTTATATACTTGTATACAGGGGGCAGTATTATAGTAGTTATATTCTTGTATATAGGAAGCAGTATTATAGTAGTTATATTCTTGTATATAGGAGGCAGTATTATAGTAGTTATATTATTGTACATAGGGGCAGTATTATAGTAGTTATATTCTTGTATATAGGGGCAGTATTATAATAGTTATATTCTTGTATATAGGGGGCAGTATTATAGTAGTTATATTCTTGTATATAGGAGCAGTATTATAGTAGTTATATTCTTGTATATAGGAGGCAGTATTATAGTAGTTATATTCTTGTATATAGGAGCAGTATTATAGTAGTTATATTCTTGTATATAGGAGCAGTATTATAGTAGTTATATTCTTGTATATAGGAGGCAGTATTATAGTAGTTATATTCTTGTATATAGGGGGCAGTATTATAATAGTTATATTCTTGTATATAGGGGGCAGTATTATAATAGTTATATTCTTGTATATAGGGGGCAGTATTATAGTAGTTATATTCTTGTATATAGGAGTCAGTATTATAGTAGTTATATTCTTGTATATAGGAGGCAGTATTATAGTAGTTATATTCTTGTATATAGGAACATTATTATAGTAGTTATATTCTTGTATATAGGAGCAGTATTATAGTATTTATATTCTTGTACATAGGGGCAGTATTATAGTAGTTATATTCTTGTATATAGGGGGCAGTATTATAGTAGTTATATTCTTGTATATAGGGGGCAGTATTATAGTAGTTGTATTCTTGTATATAGGGGCAGTATTATAGTAGTTATATTCTTGTATACAGGGGCAGTATTATAGTAGTTATATTCTTGTATATAGGGCAGTATTATAGTAGTTATATTCTTGTATATAGGGGCAGTATTATAGTAGTTATATTCTTGTATATAGGGGGCAGTATTATAGTAGTTATATTCTTGTATATATGGGCAGTATTATAGTAGTTATATTCTTGTATATAGGGGGCAGTATTATAGTAGCTATATTCTTGTATATAGGAGCAGTACTATAGTAGTTATATTCTTGTATATAGGGGCAGTATTATAGTAGTTATATTCTTGTATATAGGGGCAGTATTATAGTAGTTATATTCTTGTACATAGGAGCAGTATTCTAGTAGTTATATTCTTGTATATAGGGTCAGTATTATAGTAGTTATATTCTTGTATATAGGAGCAGTATTCTAGTAGTTATATGCTTGTATATAGGAGGCAGTATTATAGTAGTTATATTCTTGTATATAGGAGCACTATTATAGTAGTTATATTCTTGTATATAGGGGGCAGTATTATAGTAGTTATATTCTTGTATATAGGGGTCAGTATCATAGTAGTTATATTCTTGTATATAGGGGCAGTATTATAGTAGATATTTTCTTGTATATAGGACGCAGTATTAGGGTATGTTCACACGGCCTATTTACGGACGTAATTCGGGCGTTTTTGCCCCGAATTACGTCCGAAAATAGCGCCTCAATAGCGCTGACAATCATCTGCCCATTGAAAGCAATGGGCAGACGTTTGTCTGTTCACACGAGGCGTAATTTACGCACCGCTGTCAAAAGACGGCACGTAAATAGACGCCCGCGTCAAAGAAGTGACCTGTCACTTCTTTGGCCGTAATTGGAGCCGTTATTCATTGACTCCAGTGAATAGCAGCGCCAATTACGCCCGTAATTGACGCGGCGTTCAAGCGCCTGCACATGCTGTTACGGCTGATATTACGGGGATGTTTTCAGGCTGAAACATCCCCGTAATTTCAGCCGTTACGGACGCCCTCGTGTGAACATACCCTTATAGTAGTTCTATTCTTGTATATAGGGGCAGTATTATAGTACTTATATTCTTGTACATAGGGAGCAGTATTATAGTAGTTCTATTCTTGTATATAGGGGGCAGTATTATAGTAGTTCTATTCTTGTATATAGGGGTCAGTATTATAGTAGTTATATTCTTGTATATAGGGGCAGTATTATAGTAGTTATATTTTTGTATATAGGAGCAGTATTATAATAGTTATATTCTTGTATATAGGAGACAGTATTATAGTAGTTATATTCTTATATGTAGGGAGCAGTATTATAGTAGTTATATTCTTGTATATAGGAGCAGTATTATAGTAGTTATATTCTTATATATAGAAGCAGTATTATAGTGTCATATTCTTGTATATAGGAGGCAGTATTATAGTAGTTATATTCTTGTATATAGTGGGCAGTATTATAATAGTTATATTCTTGTATATAGGAGGCAGTATTATAGTAGTTATATTCTTGTATATGGGGGCAGTATTATAGTAGTTATATACTTGCATACAGTGGGCAGTATTATAGTAGTTATAGTCTTGTATATAGGGGCAGTATTATAGTAGTTATAGTTTTGTATATAGTAGCAGTATTATAGTAGTTATATTCTTGTACATAGGGGACAGTATTATAGTAGTTATATTCTTGTATATAGGAGATGTATTATAGTAGTTATATTCTTGTATATAGGAGCAGTATTATAGCAGCTATATTCTTATATATAGGAGCAGTATTATAGTGTTATATTCTTGTATATAGGGGGCAGTATTATAGTAGTTATATACTTGTATACAGGGGGCAGTATTATAGTAGTTATAGTCTTGTATATAGGAAGCAGTATTAAAGTAGTTATATTCTTGTATATAGGAGGCAGTATTATAGTAGTTCTATTCTTGTACATAGGGGCAGTATTATAGTAGTTATATTCTTGTATATAGGAGGCAGTATTATAGTAGTTATATTCTTATATATAGGGAGCAGTATTATAGTAGTTATATTCTTGTATATAGGAAGCAGTATTATAGTAGTTATATTCTTGTATATAGGAGGCAGTATTATAGTAGTTATATTATTGTTCATAGGGGGCAGTATTATAGTAGTTATATTCTTGTATATAGGGGGAGTATTATAGTAGTTATATTTTTGTATATAGTAGCAGTATTAGAGTAGTTATATTCTTGCATATAGGGGGCAGTAATATAGTAGTTATATTCTTGTTTATAATGGCAGTATTATAGTAGTTATATTTTTGTATATAGGAGCAGTATTATAGTAGTTATATTCTTGTATATAGATGCAGTATTATAGTAGTTATATTCTTGTATATAGGGGCAGTATTATAGTAGTTATATTCTTGTATATAGGAGCAGTATTATAGTAGTTATATTCTTGTATATAGGGGGCAGTATTATAGTAGTTATATTCTTGTATATAGGGGCAGTATTATATTAGTTATATTCTTGTATACAGGGAGCAGTATTATAGTAGTTATAATCTTGTATATAGGGGCAGTAATATAGTAGTTATATTCTTGTATATAGGGAGCAGTATTATAGTAGTTATATTCTTGTATATAGGGGCAGTATTATAGTAGTTATATTCTTGTATATAGGGGCAGTATTATAGTAGTTATATTCTTGTATATAGGGGCAGTATTATAGTAGGTATATTCTTGTATATAGGGGCAGTATTATAGTAGTTATATTCTTGTATATAGATGCAGTATTATAGTAGTTATATTCTTGTATATAGTGAACAGTTTTATAGTAGTTATATTCTTGTATATAGGAGGCAGTATTATAGTAGTTATATTCTTGTATATAGTGAACAGTTTTATAGTAGTTATATTCTTGTATATAGGAGGCAGTATTATAGTAGTTATATTATTGTATATAGGGAGCAGTATTATAGTAGTTATATTCTTGTATATAGGATCAGTATTATAGTAGTTATATTCTTGTATATAGGGGGCAGTATTATAGTAGTTATATTCTTGTATATATGGAGCAGTATTATAGTAGTTATATTCTTGTATATAGGGGCAGTATTATAGTAGTTATATTCTTGTATATAGGAGCAGTATTATAGTAGTTATATTCTTGTATATAGAAGCAGTATTATAGTAGTTATAATTTTGTATAAAGGAGCAGTATTATAGTAGTTATATTCTTGTATATAGAAGCAGTATTATAGTAGTTATAATCTTGTATATAGGGGCAGTATTATAGTAGTTATATTCTTGTATATAAGGGGCAGTATTATAGTAGATATATTCTTGTATATAGGGCGCAGTATTATAGTGTTTATTTTCTTGTACATTGGGTGCAGCATTATTGTTTTTTTAATTCTTGTACATAGGGGGCAGTATTATAGTAGTTATATTCTTGTACATTGGGGGCAGTATTATTGTGGTTTTATTCTTGTAGACAGGGCAGGGGCAGTATTATAGTAGATGTACAGTACTCTTGTACATAGAGTGCGGTATTATAGTATTTATATTATTACCCATTAGTAGTATTTTAGTAGATGTGTTTGAATGTAATATAGGATATTATATAGAAAGCACTAATTGTATTTTCTCTTAGGTTTAGGGTCTATATGGGTTTATGATTTTACCTCCTTTTACAGTATTTTTATATGCCTTTTTATTGTAATCAGTATAGGACCCATTAGACTCCACCATCTCAGTAACCCTTTAAAAAGCAAAATGTTTCTTGGAGTTCTTTTGTACTGGGTTTGATCACAATGTCACAGCCGAGTATATATATTACTAGTATTGACTTTACTTTGTGTCTTGTAGGTATTGCCATATATACTGCTATTTTAATGTTTATTCATCTTTACTAGGGGTAATGATATTGATTGTTAGAATTATCCATTTTTGGATATTAATTAATCACTTACCTTTGTATAATTTCCTGACCATTATCTTGGTGTTTATTTTTTACCTTATTTTATGTGTTTGTAGGTCGTTATCACAATGTGTTTATTGTGAATGTGTTTATTATGAATTAAGATATTGCTTATATGTTCACATATACATATATTTATGTGTTTTTTTGTAGTGTATACTTTCTCTCATTGTACTGTATGTTTTGGATTGGTGTTTATGACTATTGTGCTATACGTTGATTATTGGGTACATTGTTCTTTGTAGGTGGTAATATTTTGTATTGGAGACTGTATTATAGTAAAGCATTTTATATTTGTGCTATTTTTTTTATTACATTTAGATGCTAGAATCAGTGTAACCACATTTATACTCCATTCCAACGTCCAGACTAATTAATGAATTAATACTTGATATAATTGCTCTGGTTTGGTAATAAAAGCTCAGAACATTGACACTTCTGAACTCTTTACAGTCCCACGACCTTTCGGCTCAGTAATAATGTTCACCCCGACCATCATAAATGTGACATTCTGAAAATGCTATCGTTTGTAATATTCAGATCCGCATCTCGAATAATAAAAATTGCAATAATAAAGTCCAAAAATATCTTCATAAATTCTCCGAGCTGCCACCTAGAGACATAATTTTGTTGCGAGTTTATTTGAACGGAGTCAGTACAGTGTAGAAAACATGCAACACAAGCAAGAGGGGGTTCTCCAGTTTATTAAGACAGGGGGACCCCATTTTAATAGCGATATTTTTACAAAAAGAGCGAAGATGGTGACAAAAATGTTATAACCGTGGAATGAACACGCAGTCAGGACACAAATGCCACGTGGCTAAAAAAGAGGTGCAAAAAGAAGCAAAAAAATGTATCAGATACAATCATTGGCGCCTCCAGTTGCAATATTCGCACATAGAACTCCATGTATATGTTCCTCATTAGCAGGACCCATTACATGGCCATGGATATGCCCCATGACCACAAATACATGGGCATCTGGACCTACCATTACATGTATCCTGGAAAAAGGTAAAAGAAGTCTTGGTTGGTGGAAAATATAATTTATATTGCATATTATAGACTGTGGTTGGTTCCTTATTAATGAATATAGATAATTATTGGTTGAGGGCAGGGGCAAACAATGCCGAGGGAGGGCTCTGTATAGGAAAATCAAAAAGTTTTTTCTCTTGGTACCATCTTTCTCTTGGTTCTTTCTTTTGGAACCCATTCTTGGCCTTCCCTTGGTATACTGGTCTAACTAGTACGATCCCCTGATCCCATCCTCTGAGATTGGGGTGACTAGAGAAGATGTTTAGTGCCCCAGTGGTCAACAGACATTGGAACCAAAGCGTATGAGCGGTGTAACATGGAAAAAAAAAAAAACACTCATCAAAGTGTCGTCCCAACATCACGTAAAAAGAATGGAAACGATAAGTGTAGGAGTTTGTGTTACTATCAGTCAGGGTTCATGTGGGCTGTCATGCGGTCATTCCTGCCTCAGTGTTTTACCTTGTGTACTCAGTATAAAAGGCACAGAAGTTTAATAAAGTGAGAAGAGGGTCGGGTGAAGGATAGAGTAAGGTAGTGCCTGTGTATACTAGTACGCAGATGGGTGACTGGGTGACCAAATGACCGCTCCGTAGCCTACAAAATGTCAGACTGTGGTTACAACTTATTTTCTTCAACTACAGTAGGAAGAGCAGATCTGTGAAGCAAATTGCAGTGCTAACAAGTGAAATACTATACAGACTGAGACTAGAGGAACATTCTCGAGCCCATGGAAGATTCACAGTTTGGCGGGAACATTAGGAGGCAGACATTGGGTTTGGAGGATAGACCGACCCTACTTAACCTGTAAAGATTTTATTTTTCTCTGCAGTAGTAGCGGCTGGGATCTTCTTGGCACAAGGCTGTAGGTTGGTGCAGATTGAACTTTGTTAGGGAAGTGTTTTTGGCTTCTATTCGTGCCCCGCGACACATCAGCGCGACAACCTGCGTAATTCACAGCACAATCTACTTTGCATAATAAAAGCCTTCACATATCACTCTTAATGAAACATTTATTTTTCTACACAAACGCTTATCATGTTTTCTTAGTAGCCTCCAGTTAAATTGAATTTAGTTCCCCAGCCAGAGCAGGAGTTAATGAAGAACGGAGGAGGGGATCGTCAGATACCTATTAATATCGAAAGGTGCCAATAGGTCTCTCCGGCGAGCACAATGATACCCGTAAAAGTGTGGAATAAGCATGATTTAGCCGTGAAGTTTTCAGGTTTGCGTCAAGCTAATTGGGGAAGAATAGTGAAGGTATTGATTTACCTGTCACCGGGATTTTTGCAGACATCAGCAATTGTGGAGACTTTTCCCTGCCGCGCTGTTCCCATATATGTCATCTATCGACTGAAGCCACCAGGACGCATTTGTTTGAAGAACCTCTCAGTGCCCCTTTACTCCCCCTGTTTTTCTTCTACCTTATTTTTCCCCTTCTACCCCCCCCCCCCCCCACCAAAACCAAATATTAACAACCCCCAATCAATCAAGAAGGTGTGGGAGAGGATACAAAAATCACTCAAGCTCGGAATAAATATGGTTTCAAAATATTCACAGCATGCTCGGAAACCATCTTAAAGATGCACTAACAATGGGACAATGCCAATCTGGCCATAGAAAAAAAAAACAACTCCAAAAAATGACCCTATGTTTCCAAGGTTATTACTGGAGATTAAGGGATTATATCAAAGAGTAATTCCACTTGGGTTTATACACATGGACAATGATTGTGCTCGGTGTAAGTCTTGGTTATATTATCCATGGTTCGGTTTCACAAAGGGGTATTCAAGCCAGAAATTATGGCTGCATACTGCTTCACTATGACATCACTTGCTCATCAGTTAGAGTGGGGCGGGAAGGAATAAAATAGAGCAGTCATAAGTCATGTAATTCCCCTCATGATAATGAGATGACTCTGCTGACCCTGTCCCCTAATGATGAGATGACTCTGCTGACCCTGTCCTCTGATAAAGAGATGAATCTGCTTACCCAGCCCTCTAATGATAATGACATTGCTCTGCTCACCCGGTCATCTGATAATAAGGTGACTCTGCTGACCCCACCCTCTAATAATAATGTGATGACTCTACTTATTCAGCCCTCTAATTCTAATGAGATGACTCTGCCCTTAGATAATGAAATTACTGCTGACCCTGACCCGCTAGTGATAATGGGATGACTCCATTGACCCTGTCCTCTGATAATGAGATGACTGCTGACCTCACCATCTAATGATAATAAAATGACTCTGCTGACTCCGCACTCTAATGATAATGAGATGATTTTGATGACCATGTCATCTCATAATGAGATAACTGCTGACCCCGCCCTCTAATAATAATGGGATGACTACTTACTCAGCCCTCTAATAATAATGAGATGACTCTGCTGACTCTGTCCTCTGATAATGATATGACTGCTGACGCTGCCCGCAAATGATGATGAGATGGCTCCGATGACCCTGTTCTTTATAAGGTAACTGCGATCTCACCCTCTAATGATAATGAGATGAGTCTGCTGACTCCGCAGTCTAATGATAATGAGATGACTCTGCTGACCTCACCCTCTAGTAATAGAGATGACTCTGCTGACCTCACCCTCTAGTAATAGAGATGACTCTTCTGAACCATCCCTCTAATGGCATTGACATGACTCTGCCGATCCTTCCCTCTAATGGTAATGAGATAACTCAGTTGTACGAGTCTACACCATGCTACCCATTATTGTCCTGCAAATCGGACTGCACAAGGGATGGGGTTTATTTAAACTTGCCTAAGAGTGGCCGTTCTTTGTTATGTTTTGTGGATTTTTCTGACCTGATCGGGAGCGGGTCTTAAAATGGCCAGATAATGGTGATTAAAATATTGGGAGGTATGTCTACACAGCGAAGATGAGCAAAGTGAGCTGTGGAAAATGGGAAATATCAGCTTATTGTGTAAAAACTGGAATATATCTGTAGGTTGCTATTTCTTCATCTATTTGGCTTATTCTTACTACTTGCTGACTGCGTTACATTGTTGCGGAGCACGTGGGATATTGTTATAACAGGATTGTGGACTGTCAGGCGTTAATTCCATAACTGACATCATCTGAGCTGCTCGAGAAGTTGTTGCTATCTTTTCATTTCCTTTTAGCCATGAACCTCACATTGTCGATCCATTTAATATGGAAATGTTGGAGCAGTCGTCGGCTTCATAGCATGAAGGGTAATAATCCAGGCGTAGAGAGATATAGGACTGTGTATACTGATCGCTTCCACACTGATCTATTTATAGCCATGCATTGTCCTGTCCATTTGTTTGCATTTAAAGGGACAGGATACAATTATTTTTTTTTACCAAAAACTTATTCTAGTACATTATGGTGTTAACCGTATCATATACAATACATTTTGATTTCAGATTGGCTTTGCAGTGTTGATCTGGTAAATATTTCCCATTCTAAACATCAATAGAGAGTCCTAGTGAATGCTTTCAGCACCCGAACGTGTTTAGGAAGATGCGTACTGCAGCTAAAGGCTTAGGTGACCCCACTAGATCTGCACACTTATTTCATGGATGGCTTCGAAACCGTATTTTTAAATGAGAGGACTAATAATATTCACTTCTAGAGGCAGAAGGTTCCATAGTGTGACTTCTCTTACAATAATAACCTCTTTCTATACTGATGGTGAAACTTTTTTTTTTTTTTGCTCTACACATAGCTAATGTCTCCTTGTTTAGATCACAGATCCACAGAAATTTGTCAGATATTCGTGTAGCAACACTTATCTCCCACGACCAGGGCTACAATCACTTTACCGTCCTGGGCGATCAAGATGTTATTTTTTACAGGGGAAATAGAATTGATATAGCAGAACTTTTGGTGACCAGCACCAATCTCAGTAACATGTACCTGAATGTGTTATCCATACTTTGTTAGGACAAGGACGCCTGGATATCATTCTTCAATCACACTTATGTAAGCGGGGGCGGGAACAGACAGCAGGGGTGGGTACAGACTGCAGGGGCGGGTACAGATAACAGAGGGCTCTTGTGTAAGAGCAGTCTATGGGCTTGTCAGAGGGGTAATCACCGGGGTTAAATAGCGCACCTTTAATTATTTGTGTATTTTCTGTTTACAGGTGGTAATGACTTCCCCAGGGGCAGAGAGTTTTAATGCAGGGTAATCCCTGACACCATGAACGTGTGATCATGGGTATAATAAGTGGGTACGGCCCTGCTGTCAGAGTTAGGTGGGACCCCGCTAGGCCTAAGGCTGCCTACGCTGTTATGGGACATGTTGCACTTTAGGTATGTTCGGCAGTGATATTCCCGAAGGACATTTTTTGGGAGCTATGAGCTCCTCTACTTCTGTAACCTCCGAAACGCGCAAGCATGACCACATAGTCACCCATCTCAGGTAAGAGGGGGTAAAGCCTGACAAAAGAGTATAAAGGGCTCTGTAATGGCAGGAAATTGTTGGGCATTTGCACCAGTGAGCGGTAAAGACTTCTTCTACCCTCTTAAAAGACAACTGTTTGCCTGACAATACGAGTGGAGTGGCTACGATAGACGGCCACCCGTTATTTACAGACTAAAAGGTGTGTGCAGTGCCAGATTGGCAGGGTGATCGGGAGCCGCCGAAGGCTGTAAAGAGCCGTATTGCTAGATAGGGCAGAAGCTGTCCTATGCCAAGCGGGGCAGAAGCCTCGAAGGCCGGCTAGAGTAAAATTGCCGGAACAGGGAGATGTCACCCTGCTCTGCTGTAGTGTTCAAGAGTATCTGTGTCCTAAGGACGCAGATACTATTAAATGTGCAATCGCTACCGATGTAGCAGCCACAGCGGCTGCTAGAAGCGCCGCCGGCCATGGGGGCCCTCGTGCCTGTGTCGCCGCTAACAGCCGCTATGACTGCTACAGCCCTAGCGACGCCACTGAGAGAAGAAGCGCCTGGGCGGAAAGGCAGCTGCTGAGTCGCCGGGCTTCTGAAACACAAGCAGGGCCCCCGTCCACCTCCTGGAGTGATGCGTACTGTGCAATGGCACAGGTCGCACACCCCTAAGTCCTGACCACTGGCACCCCCAAGAACCTGTGACCAGGGCCCATTGTTACAGGCTCTTGAATAGGTCATCCTAGAGCACCCCCTTATGTCTCTCCAAGTAACTGGGAGCTATGAAATTCATAGCTCAGTCCCTTACATATAATCTAATAGACAGTAGGATCTGCTTTCAAGGTGACTGTGTGCCATTTTTCCTTCTAGGCCTTTGTGCAACTGCACAGGTTGCACATATGGTCTGTCCGCCACTGGATCTAAGGCCAGGTATCCTTGGTGTATGGTCCATGGTTTTTCAGGGGTGAGGTAGTACTGATCAACCTGAAGGTGGCCATACACCTAAGGCCCTCTTCACTTCTCGTTTTGGTCTTCCGTCAAAGGTTTACGCTGGGTGGACTCCAACGACAGAAGCCCAAAATTATATATGCCATACAGTGGGATACGTCACCCGGGGACTGGTCCTGGGAAAACTTCTGAAGTCACTGTTCGTTTATAAATGTTGACGTCAGGAGCTTCCACAGCGGTGGACGGCATAAACCATTGGCGTACAATAGAAATAATATTTAAGTATTGAAAAAGAGAGCCCCAGGCACAGGGTCTCCAGCAGCACAGAGTATTACAGTAGAGGTGTGTACAGATCTTCTGGGGGGCAGTGACTTGTGCTCCCATGTGATGATGTTAGTGAGGACAGGGCTACATGTGATAGTGGCAGGGAAGCAGGTGGGAGGTCACGGATTGACAGTACCATAGTGGAAGTTGCAGGGTTTCCAGAAGCACAGAGTATTTCAGGAGAGTGTGCTGATCTTGTGGGGGTTCACAAAATAAGTTACACAGAAGAAGAATCAGGGCCCTCAGCAGCACAGAGTATATTTGGAGTGTAGTGTCATTGCACCAGCACTTTATAATCTGACTCATGTGGCTGGCTGGACTATATGTTCCCTAAATATTCGGGCTCAGTTGCATTTGCTACCTCTGCAACTCCTATAGCTATGTCTATAGGACATAAAAAAATAAATCCTATTAGTTTATGTTTACCCCAGGTCATTCTCATATTGTGTGCATGCAAAATCTATGAGAATGTCCTGGGGTTGCCATGGGTCAAACACTGAAGCTACTTCTTATTTGTAAAGTTTTCACTTCCCTGATTTTATGTAACCTCCCTGGAAGAAATGGGCACAATCTCCGCTTCATTAGTTGGGACGGCATAGGCCGGGGTGCGCTCATATTAATGGAACTGCTTTTATACCATTAATGGCAATATAAAAGGTCCTTTTAAGTACACCCCATGTTTGAGGTTAGTACCTATGTATATTAATGAGCCGCTGCAAGTAAGAGCTTTCTCTTTGATTTATGTTGTTTAGTCGTAGACTTTTTTTTTGGCTAAAAGTAACAACTCCTGCTGAAGGAGACGTAATACATCAAATAGGTTTGTATTGTCATGTCCCTTAAATGCTTCAGTCTTCCAATCCATTATTTATAACCCTTGCAATGTATTAAAGTTGGGAGTGGGTGGGAGGATGTTGCCTCGTGGTTCAGCATTTCCCATTTAGCACTTTTCAGATTGGTGGCAGATATACTGCAATTTACTGTAGTTAATGCTCAAATGATATTACCCAGAACTAAAATACACTTTTTTTTTGTCTGAAAGAAGTACGGTATTTTGCTTTATTGTCTTAACTCTCAAATATTTTGTTAACATATCGCTGAACTGTAATACTGCCTCCTATGTACAAGAATATAACTACTATAATACTGCCTCCTATGTACAAGAATATAACTATTATAATACTGCTCCTATATACAAGAATATAACTATTATAATACTGCTCCTATATACAAGAATATAACTACTATAATACTGTTCCCTATATACAAGAATATAACTACTATAATACTGCCCCTATATACAAGAATATAACTACTATAATACTGCCCCTATATACAAGAATATAACTACTATAATACTGCTCCTATATACAAGAATATAACTACTATAATACTGCCTCCTATGTACAAGAATATAACTACTATAATACTGCCTCCTATGTACAAGAATATAACTATTATAATACTGCTCCTATATACAAGAATATAACTACTATAATACTGCTCCCTATATACAAGAATATATCTACTATAATACTGCCCCTATATACAAGAATATAACTATTATAATACTGCTCCTATATACAAGAATATAACTACTATAATACTGCCCCTATATACAAGAATATAACTACTATAATACTGCCCCTATATACAAGAATATAACTACTATAATACTGCCCCCTATATACAAGAATATAACTACTATAATACTGCTCCTATATACAAGAATATAACTACTATAATACTGCTCCTATATACAAGAATATAACTACTATAATACTGCCCCTATATACAAGAATATAACTACTATAATACTGCCCCTATATACAGGAATATAACTACTATAATACTGCCTCCTATGTACAAGAATATAACTACTATAATACTGCTCTTATATACAAGAATATAACTACTATAATACTGCCCCCTATATACAAGAATATAACTACTATAATACTGCTCCTATATACATGAATATAACTACTATAATACTGCTCCCCATATACAAGAATATAACTACTATAATACTGCTCTTATATACAAGAATATAACTACTATAATACTGCTCCTATATACAAGAATATAACTACTATAATACTGCCCCCTATATACAAGAATATAACTACTATAATACTGCCCCTATATACAAGAATATAACTACTATAATACTGCCCCTATATACAAGAATATAACTACTATAATACTGCTCCTATATACAAGAATATAACTACTATAGTACTGCCCTCTATATACAAGAATATAACTACTATAGTACTGCCCCCTATATACAAGAATATAACTACTATAATACTGCCCCTATATACAAGAATATAACTACTATAATACTGCTCCTATGTACAAGAATATAACTACTATAATACTGCCCCTATATACAAGAATATAACTACTATAATACTGCCCCTATATACAAGAATATAACTACTATAATACTGCCCCCTATATACAACAATATAACTACTATAATACTGCCTCTATATACAAGAATATAATTACTATAATACTGCCTCCTATATACAAGAATATAACTACTATAATACTGCTCCTATATACAAGAATATAACTACTATAATACTGCTCCTATATACAAGAATATAACTACTATAATACTGCTCCTATATACAAGAATATAACTACTATAATACTGCTCCTATATACAAGAATATAACTACTATAATACTGCCTCCTATATACAAGAATATAACTACTATAGTACTGCCCCCTATGTACAAGAATATAACTAGTGAATATTGTAGATTAGTAATTTCTCGCACCAGCGTTTATTTCTCCCACTTTTTAAACTTAAATAACGTGAACTCGTGTTTTCCTTGCAGTCAGTCTTTATGTAAAGCATCTAACATAAAGGAGAGACGGTAGATCAGAGACAGACATGAAAGGCAAAGCTTATGTGTAGAAACCTTCAAAGTAGTCTTGAAAGGCTGCGATAACCTGACAGAGACGGTTGTATGTCACAAGATGAATTTAGCAAACTTTTTATTAATGAACCTCTTATAAATGGACTGCACATTCAAGGTGCCTTTGTTGATGATGAATCAGCATTCACATGGTGTTGAATCAAATAAAAAAAAAAGTACAATTCTCAGCATCAGTCTTTAGGGGAAGGTTGCGAAATGAACTTCTCTTCTTGTGAAATTTTGCCTTCTAGGCAATACAAATAATTGAAGAACAGACCATAAGGGTCTTTGTTTTTTACCCCAAGACACTATCCCACTCTTTCTTCTATTATTAATATACAAACAATGTAAATACAAAGACATATGATGTAAAAATCGTGTAGCCACCAAGGTCACCAAGAAGTTTTTTTTAGATTGTTCCCATACTTTAAGCAAGAGTTGGTAAGGTGTAGACCACCCATGATGAAGACTGAGGCCATATTGAGCTGGATAAGTGTTCTCCACGATTGTAACGCGGATTGTCCGTAGATTATAATGTATATTTACTATTTATGACCTGTAGGGATGTTGTAGACACCAAGGTCTCCAAAGAGTTTTTGGTCTTTCGTCCATGAGTGAGGTGACTTCTAATCATAGATGAACATAAAGTAAAGGTCTCCTCCTTCCTATGTTTTATTATGTCGTGTGTTTGTGGGGTGGGGTAACCAATGCTGAGAATCAGACCACTCATGTTTGGCCAACCTGAAGATGTTGGATGATGCAAGGACATTGTAGCCACCAAGAACCACGAGAAGTTTTTCGGCTTATGTCCATACAATCATGAGTTTGTTTTCTAATGTGGGGTGTTTGTGTGGGGAGTGGGAAGTAACGTTACCCCTGTTGAGGTATGAACCACCTAAGGTACAAAAGAAGCCGTGGACAACCTGTACTTGGTTGTCTTCTCCACACTCTTTACATGAGCTGGGTTATTTCTTCTCATAGACTAGGCAGATATACCAGTATATTCTTATATGGAATATCGTGTAAGAATGTTGTAGCTGCCAAGGTTTCCAATTTTTTCGCTAATGTCCATAAATGAATTGTGAACATGCAATGAGGTGACGTCTAATCATTGGTGCACATGAACCTCCTATGTTTTTTTAATGCAGTGTTTTTGGGGTGGGTGGCAAACCCTTCTGAGGTTAAGACTACCCATGACGGAGGCTATGACCAACCTGAGTTGGAGCTGTCCTCTTCACAATTATTATATGGGCTGTCTCTTGGGTATGTCCACTTTTTCTTTTAATAACCTTGTATTGTAAGGTGGATACATTACTTCAAAAAATGCATTAATAGGGTTGTCCCATTAGGACAATCCCTGCCCACGTGCCCTTTCAGCAGTTTCTGATCTAGAGGACTCAGCCTGGCCGCATGTTGCATTGGTGCCCACTCAGTTGAATGGGCACCTTGTAATACCACATTCTCCTCCATCGGGTCCTTCTCCTTATGTAGAGTACGGTTTGTCTAGATGAGACAAGATGTATGTGCAAATCCACACAATAATATACAAAATGACATCAAACACGGAATCAAACATTGAAGCCCAACTAGAAGATACAACATGACGTCGCTAAGACTTCAGTCATCCCCAAAAATCCAAAATAATTAATAAAATAAAGTAATTTTGTTCTGCTTTTTGGATTTTTTGGGCTCTACTGTTTTTTGACCCAATTCTTTGCCAAAGTTAGTATCTCGGGAGCATCTTGGGTACATGCCAGTCTAGATGAAGTACTCATATATAAAATATAGGTTCAGATATGGCAAGATATTCAGATATTGAAAAAAAAATTACAAAATATAAATATATACATATATATTTATTATATGTATGTACACTTTGTGGCCAAAAGTATGTGGACACCTGACCATCACACTTATATGAGCTTGTTTTACATCCCATTTCTCCACATCAACATCCTTACCCCATGTCTTTATGGAGTTCGCTGTGTACACGGGGCGCAGTCATGCTGGCACAGGAAAGGGTCGAACACCAAACTGTTACCACAAAGATGGAAGCTGCAATTGTGTAAAATGCCTTTGTATGCTGTATTATTAACCCTTCCTTGGAAATTAGGTTCCAAACCCTGAAAAACAGCCCCAGACCATTACCCCTCCTCCACTAAATGTTACAGTAGTCACTATGTATTCCGGTAGGTAGCGTTCTCCTGGCATCCGCCAAACCCAGATTCCTCCATCAAACTGCCAGATAGTAAGCCATGACTCATCCCTCCAGAGAACACGCTGCTCTAGAATCCAGTAGCGGCTTTGCACCTCTCCAACCGCCACTTGGCATTGTGCACTGTGAACTTAGATTGTGTGCAGTGACCCCTTTCATGCACAGTTCTGCAGGCAATGTGGATCTCTGTAGTGGGTGTTACTACAGAGAATAGTAGGGGGTTTTTACATGTCGTGCTCCTCAGCGCTCAGTGGACCCGCTCTTTGAGTTTGTGTGGTCCACCAGTTCATGGTTGAGCTGTAGTTACTCCTAGTCCTAGACGCTTTCACGTCACAATAATAGCACTTACAGGTGACCGGGGCAGATCTAGCAGATAATAATAGCACTTACAGGTGACCGGGACAAATCTAGCAGATAATAATTAGTGAGCCTCAGGCTCGTCTCAGGTAGCTGGATACAGACTGGCAGTAGATAGCGGAATGCAGACTGATGTTGGTAGCAGGATACGGACTGCTAGCAGGTTGCAGACTGGTAGCAGGTGGTGAGATGCAGACTGGTATCGGATAGCTGGATACAACTGATAGGAGGTAGCGTAGTGCGGACTGGTAACCGGAACCTTTGCTCTGGCACCAGGTGATATAAGGAGGTGCCTTAAATAGTCCTGGAGCAACAAGGGTTGGATTGGGGGTTTTTTAAATGCGCGCTGGCCCTTTAAGAGGCGGCCAGGAGTAAGCAGCTGCCAGAACCGGCATACATAAATATATATTTTTTTTTATTCAGATTTTCTTTCTCACCCTGTATTGCAGCAAGTTGTTTTTTTTTCTGTAAAGTTGGATTATACCCAGAGCCAAATACTCAACCTCTGCGCTAATAATACTATTAGGGATATTGAAGCTGCGGAATTAGACTCGGTATAAAGTACGAATAAAAGACCTTAATGTGACTCGTAGAGTTCAGCGCTGACACTTCCTCCAGGAACTTATCCAATTTCAACTTGAATTTCCTTAATGAAACTTCGATGGCAATTTCCTCTGGAATCGGATCCCGCAGACTGGAGGCTCTTTGGATAAGAACCAATAGTAACGATTTCTTGGCCGGCGTCTCGACATATTTGAGCGGGTCCCTAATGAGCTTTCACTTGCTTCATTTGTGGTTCCTTTTCGTATCACTTCCTGAGAAGTGCGTCTCTGCCAGATTATGCAGGTCAGGACAAATGGCTTTTCTTTTAACAATTAAAAAACTATTTACATAAACTGTGTCGCATGACTGGGAGAATTTTTTTGTAACTTTTTGAGATTTTCTTTCACTAAGGGATTTGCCAAATATACTATGCATTTATTAAAGTTAATATTTTTAGGTCCGCAATTCTGCACTGAATTATTTGATACTATATCTGTATAGAGGAGCTCTGTCTGTCTCTCTGACTTCATAAATGATATAACTCTGACTGACTTCAACCACCACTAGGGGGAGCTAACTGCATATGGATGCATACAACTAGAATTGCTGTATAAATCTGTATGCCCCCTAGTGGCAGCTGCAAGAAGCCGTTATGGCAATATCATCGTATGCAAGAAATGCTGTTCAATTCCAGCTTCCCTCCCACCACGGGCTCCATTACCGTCTCTATGGTAGGTACGCCACTGTTCCTGGTGGATTTGGAAATAATACGTTAGAAGAATCCTTGATTTGCAAGAACGTTTTATAACTGCAATGATGACATCACTAACATCCACATGATGGCTGCAGCCAATCACTGGTATCATCGGTCATGTGCCGTACATGCTAGCATCACCACTGAGGCCAGGGATTGGCTGCAACGCTCCTGTGGATGCATGTGACCTAAACAAAGATCGGCAGGGACCTGCTGGACCGGCGGTGGATTTAATAGGTTATTTTTTCATTTAATCTCGTTTTCTACTGTCAGGCTAAACTCCCGAAAAAAAACATTAGCAATGGGGATAAAAGCAATTGTAACAAAGGCGCAAGGTCCTGCCCTATGAATAGGCTACGGGTAGAGCAGGAAAGATGGGCAATGGATAGTAGGGAAATCAAGGAGTCTCTCTCTCTGGAGGACCTGTCCTGCATTACACAGACAACACATTAATAGAATGGCCAGGGTGTAATGCTTAATTTCCCCTGTGGTGGCACTGCAGAGAAATTGAACAATTACTGCCAGGTTTCCCCACCGATCACAGCTGATCACTGAGGTTCTAAGCATGGGGGCACTTTGTGATCTGCTTATTGTCAAGGGACGCTTCTAACAAGTAGGGCTCGTCTAAAGTGGAGAACCCCTTTAAGAGGTTTTCCTATCAGAACAACCTCATCATGAAGCAAAAGGCTTATGCGAAATTCACACGAACGTTTTTTGCGCATTGCAGTTCCGTGTTTCATAAGTGTTTGGTGCGTGGCTGCGTGATTTTCACGCATATTCCATCCTTATGACACTCTGTTTTGATGTTTATAAACAAAAATTAATGTGGTGCTTTTATTTTTCCATTCATTTTATTAACTGTAGCGCGAATCACGCGCGCCACCTGGAAGTGCGTCCGTGTGATTTTCACGCACCCATTACTTCAATGGGTGCGTGATGCGCGAAAACCGCTCAAGTATAGGACATGTCGTGAGTTTTACGCAGCGGACACACGCTGCGTGAAAATCACGGACTGTCTGAACGACCCCATTGAGTTACATAGGTCCGTCCGACATGAACTACGCTCGTGTAAATAAGGCCTTAGGGCATGACCACACATGGCGGAATTCCTCCGCAACTGTCCGCATCAATGCCGCACCTAATCCGGGTTGCGGATTACGGCTGCGGATCTGCACAAAATGTGCAGAAAATTGATGCGGACTAGCTGCTGCGGACTGCGGGAAAAGTGCTTCCCTTCTCCCTATCAGTGCAGGATAGAGAGAAGGGACAGCACTTTCCCTAGTGAAAGTAAAAGAATTTCATACTTACCGCCCGTTGTCTTTATGACGCGTCCCTCCTTCGGCATCCAGCCCGACCTCCCTGGATGACGCGCCAGTCCATGTGACCGCTGCAGCCTGTGCTTGGCCTGTGATTGGCTGCAGCCGTCACTTACACTGAAACGTCATCCTGGGAGGCCGGACTGGAGACAGAAACAGGGAGTTCTCGGTAAGTACGAACTTCATTTTTTTTTACAGATACATGTATATTGAGATCGGTAGTCACTGTCCCGGGTGCAGAAACAGTTACTGCCGATCGCTTAACTCTTTCAGCACCCTGGACAGTGACTATTTACTGACGTCTCCTAGCAACGCTCCCGTCATTACGGGAGCCACATTGACTTCCTCAGTCTGGCTGTAGACCTAGAAATACATAGGTCCAGCCAGAATGAAGAAATGTCAAGTGAAAAAAGCAAGACGCATCCGCAGCACACATGACATGTGCATGACAGCTGCGGACTTCATGGCGGAACTTTGAATCTCCATTGAAGTCAATGGAGAAATTCCGCCATGAGTCCGCCACTGCTCCGCAACAGACAGAGCATGCTGCGGACACCAAATTCCGCTCCGCAGCCTATGCTCCGCAGCGGAATTGTACGCATCGTGTAAACGAACACTGCTAAATTAAAGTGAAAGTCAATGTAGAAACGGCTCCGCTGCGGATTAACGCTGCGGAGTGTCCGCAGCGGAATTTAAGTGAAATTCCGCCATGTGTGAACCCGCCCTTAAAGAGATCAGCTAATAGATTTAGGTTTGGCTGCTGAAAGCCTTAGGCTATATTCACACGAGCATGACAGATTTACGCGCATAAAAAATTTGTGTAAATCTGGTCCGTGTGCGTTGCGTTATGCATCAGTGGGCTCTGCGAATGACACGCGTTTTTTACGCATTCGCAAAGTACTTTTTTTTTTCACGCACCTGAAAACTCCTGCATGTGTGAACGGACCCATTGAAAGCAATGGCTCTGTGTTCTGTGCGTGACTTCCATGCGCAGTGCACGGACGAGATTCACATTCGTGTGATTGGGCCCTTAGTGTGACCTTTTAAGTGCTTCAGATGTTTTTTCTCCGTTCTGGCTATAAGATAGGGGTCCTCTCTGTGAGGTCCCTATGACTTAATAGAGGTTTTCCTGAGGGTATTTCCCCTTTAAAAATGATAGACATAACAATGCCCATTAGGTTGATACACATTAGCTGCCATGGTCTATCACTGAGGTGCCCAGCAATGGGGGGTTTGTGATCTGCTTGCGTATTATTTTATTGACCTATACAAATCTGTCATGTTAAAGGGGTTGTCCAGGTTTAGAAAAACATAGCTGATTTCTTCCAAAAACAGCGCCATACCGGTCCATGGGTTCTGTCTGGTATTGCCGCTCAGCTCCATTAAAGTGAATGGGGCTGAGCTGCAATACCACACACAACCTGCGGACAGGTGTGGCGCTGTTTTTTGAAAAATGCAGCTGCGTTTTTCTATGCATGGACAACCCATTTAAGGACTGGCCGTACACTAATATATTCTGCTAGTAAAACTTTGCTTCTCATTCCCTAATATACTGCACTTAATACCAGTCAGTGAGTATGAGCCCCAAATTCTTGGCAGAACCCCTACAAGGACATGCGTTCTGACGAGGGACATACATTAGGACACTTGTGTGATCAGGTTTGGTGATGCATTGGATCCTGACAATTAATAAGAAGCATCTGCTCCCAGTTATTTCCTCCAGAGGTAGAGACACACGTCAGTGATTTCAGCATCTGCACAAGTCCAGGTCAATGTCACCAAGGTCACATGAATAGAGCAACCGTATACCGCAGGAGAATGAGGCTGTAAAAATATTGTGCCACAGAACAGCGTACAAAGTATTTGTGTCATTGCCCGAAGCCAAACAAAACCTTTTTTATTTTTTGTGGGTTTTCACAGCTGCGCTGGAAATGGCCTGGCCAGCAACCTATGGTCTTCAATTTGTTGCAAGAACTACATGTCCCAGCATGCCACCACAGTCTGAAACCTTCATGGTATGCTAGGACCTGCGGTTTCACAATAACTGGAAAGCCATCGGATGCCAACTACTGGTGACTTTAAATTTGTTTTTGGCCATGCAGCTTTTTTGAAACCTTAGCATGATCAAGATT
The DNA here is from genome assembly GCF_050947455.1 of Rhinoderma darwinii. Classification (NCBI taxonomy): domain Eukaryota; kingdom Metazoa; phylum Chordata; class Amphibia; order Anura; family Rhinodermatidae; genus Rhinoderma; species Rhinoderma darwinii. The sequence goes on from NC_134690.1 coordinate 399,043,021, forward strand.
AAATGAATTGGAGGGACCAGGTGTGCTGAAATAAACTGTCATAGAAGGCATAAATAATATCACCATACAGTGTTGAAATAATATTACCATACAGTTCTGAAATAATACCAACATACAGTGCTCAAATAATACCAACATACAGTGCTCACATAATACCACCATACAGTGCTCAAATAATATCACCATACATTGATCAAATAGTACCATACAGTGCTCAAATAATACCGCTATACAGTGCTCTAATAATACCACCATACAGTGCTCAAATAATGCCGCTATACAGTGCTCTAATAATACCACCATACAGTGACCAAATAATACTAACATACAGTGCTCAGATAATACCACCATACAGTGCTCAAATAATACCAACATACAGTGCTCAAATAATACCAACATACAGTGCTCAAATAATACCACCACACAGTGTTCAAATAATGCCAACATACAGTGCTCAAATAATACCAACAAACAGTGCTCAAATTTTAACATACAGTGCTCAAATAATACCACCATACAGTGTTCAAATAATACCAACATAGTGTTTAAATAATGCCACCATACAGTGCTCAAATAATACCACCATACAGTGCTCAAATAATACCACTATCCAGTGTTCAAATAATACCAACATAGTGTTTAAATAATGCCACCATACAGTGCTCAAATAATACCACCATACAGTGCTCAAATAATACCACCATACAGCGCACAAATAAATACCAACATACAGTTCTCAAATAATACCACCACACAGTGTTCAAATAATACCACTATACAGTGTTCAAATAATGCCAACATACAGTGCTCAAATAATACCACCATACAGTGCTCAAATAATACCACCATACAGCGCCCAAATAAATACCAACATACAGTTCTCAAATAATACCACCACACAGTGTTCAAATAATACCACTATACAGTGTTCAAATAATACCAACATACAGTGCTCAAATAATACTGCCATGCAGTGACCAAATAATACCACCATACAGTGCTCAAATAATACCAACATACAGTGCTCAAATAATACCCCCATACAGTGCTCAAATAATACCACCATACAGTGCACAAATAATACCACCATACAGTTCTCAAATAATACCACCATACAGTGCTCAAATAATACCACCATACAGCGCCCAAATAAATACCAACATACAGTTCTCAAATAATACCACCACACAGTGTTCAAATAATACCACTATACAGTGTTCAAATAATGTCAACATACAGTGCTCAAATAATACCAACAAACAGTGCTCGAATTTTAACATACAGTGCTCAAATAATACCACCATACAGTGCTCAAATAATACCACCATCCAGTGTTCAAATAATACCACTATCCAGTGTTCAAATAATACCAACATAGTGTTTAAATAATGCCACCATACAGTGCTCAAATAATACCACCATACAGTGCTCAAATAATACCACCATACAGTGCTCAAATAATACCACCATACAGTGCTCAAATAATATCACCATACAGTGCTCAAATAATACCACCATACAGTGCTCAAATAATATCACCATACAGTGCTCAAATAATATCACCATACAGTGCTCAAATAATATCACCATACAGTGCTCAAATAATACCACCATACAGTGCTCAAATAATACCACCATACAGTGCTCCAATAATACCACCATACACTGCTCAAATAATACCACCATACAGTGCTCAAATAATACTGCCATGCAGTGACCAAATAATACCGCCATACAGTGCTCAAATAATACTGCCATGCAGTGACCAAATAATACCACCATACAGTGCTCAAATAATACTGCCATGCAGTGACCAAATAATACCACCATACAGTGCACAACTATTACTAATACATACTATAATATAATGCAACAATAATATTGTCAGACAGCGCTGAAATAATACCACTGTGGTAAGTCCCATAGCATATGTAGTACCGCCATACAAAGCCCAAATAATACTGCCATACAGTGCTCAAATATACTGGAGCCCGTTATATCTCCATACAGAGCCCAAATATTGAACAGCATATAATCTCTTGACACAGCAATTATAAGCAAGTGGAAACAAAGAGCCCTGATGGTAAACTTTAGATACCCTCTGCTGGAGTGTGTATCTAACAGACAGAGAGCACATACCAAAGAGATACATGTATACAGCTTACGGTGATGGTGTGAACATTATTAACAAGAAGCAGATTGCTGGATGAATCGTTACTTTGAACTTATTTCTCCGTATTTCGTGCTCAGCCTCCATGCAGTATTCCAGCTACTAAGCAACAGCAGGCGAGACTCGGGTACGGAGCCGCGCTCTGTCCACGTGTATGGTTTCGGTATTTATTGATGAGTCTTTTCTCTTACCTGGGGCTGCTAATTTGATTGAACCTGCTGTGACTTAGAATCACGTCCTTGCAGATTCCCTTTCATGTCCATGCTATTGGCATAGTGACATACATTAAAGATGCGTTTTCTGCAGAAGAAGTCTTTGTACTTCACATCTCCGCTCCTTCTCCAGTCACTCCATGTCTGTTACTCTGTAACTCACAGAAATGTGTCCAGCAGGTGATAAAACCTTGTACAGTTAACTCTTTCCAGTCTGGCCAGGAAAACGCATTGAATATTAAAGAGTCTCTGTCCCCACATTATAAGTGGCCTATCTTGTACATGATGTGATCGGCGCTGTAATGTAGATCACAGCAGTGTTTTTTATTCAGAAAAACGATCATTTTTGGCAGAGTTATGACCTATATTAGCTTTATGCTAATGAGTTTCCTAATGACTAACTGGGCGTGTTTTACTATATGACCAAGATTACTCTGTAAACTGTCATTTACAACGGGATTACCTTGCTGTAATCTCACACAAATGTGAGCGAAGTGTCAGGATTGTGAATACACATCCCATCCTGGCTGGAGGTAATGTCTATTCACTGTCAGGACACTTGAGTAGCGTTAGTTTGTGTGTATGTGGCTGCACATAGTGATCTAGTAAGATCACTATGTGCTGTGTAAATGAATGGGGAGAAGTGCATGACGCTGATTGGTCACTGATTGGTCAGCGTCATACACTCCTCTGTACAACGCCCACTTGGTCTAACGTAAAAACACACCCAGTTGTCCATTAAGAAACTCATTAGCATAAAGCTAAAATAGGTCATAACTCCGTCAAAAATTATCGTTTTTCTAAATAAAAAAACACTGCTGTGATCTACATTACAGCGCCGATCACATCATTTACAAGATAGGCCACTTATAATGTGGTGACAGAGACGCTTTAAAGCTCAGATTTGAAAAACTGCACAGATTGAGTGTACAACAAATTCTATCTATCTATCTATCTATCTATCTATCTATCTATCTATCTATCTATCTATCTATCTATCTATCTATCTATCTATCTATCTATCTATCTATCTATCTATCTATCTATCTATCTCATATCTATCTATCTATCTAATATCTATCTATGTCATATCTATCTATCTATCTATCTATCTCTCATATCTATCTATCTATCTATCTATCTATCTATCTATCTATCTATCTATCTATCTATCTATCTATCTATCTATCTATCTATCTATCTATCTATCTCATATCTATCTATCTATCTATCTTATATCTATCTATCTATCTATCTATCTTATATCTATCTATCTATCTATCTATCTATCTCATATCTATCTATCTATCTATCTATCTATCTATCTATCTATCTATCTATCTATCTATCTATCTATCTATCTCATATCTATCTATCTATCTATCTCATATCTATCTATCTATCTATCTATCTATCTATCTCATATCTATCTATCTATCTATCTATCTATCTATCTATCTATCTATCTATCTCATATCTATCTATCTATCTATCTATCTATCTATCTATCTATCTATCATCTATCTGTCTGTCTGTCTATCTATCTCATATCTATCTATCTATCTATCTATCTATCTATCTATCTATCTATCTATCTATCTATCTATCTATCTATCTATCTATCTATCTATCTATCTATCTCCTATCTATCTATCTATCTATCTATCTCATATCTATATATCTATCTATCTATCTGTCTCATATCTATCTATCTATCTCATATCTATCTATCTATCTATCTATCTATCTATCTCATATCTATCTATCTATCTATCTATCTATCTATCTATCTATCTATCTATCTATCTATCTATCTATCTATCTCATATCTATCTCATATCTATCTCATATCTATCTCATATCTATCTATCTATCTATCTATCTATCTATCTATCTATCTATCTATCTATCTATCTCATATCTATCTCATATCTATCTATCTATCTATCTCATATCTATCTATCTATCTGATATCTATCTATCTATCTATCTATCTAATCTATCTATCTCATATCTATCTATCTATCTATCTCATATCTATCTATCTATCTATCTATCTATCTCATATCTATCTATCTATCTATCTATCTATCTATCTATCTATCTATCTATCTATCTATCTATCTATCTCATATCTATCTATCTATCTATCTATCTATCTATCTATCTATCTATCTATCTATCTATCTATCTATCTATCTATCTATCTATCTATCTCATATCTATCTATCTATCTATCATATTCAGACGTTTTTAATTTTGTGTGTGAACAGAGCCTTACATCTGTCTGGGATGAATACATTTCCAATCACATGATCCTCGCAGAATATCGCGGCGCCTGATCCGGTTTGCAATTCTCAGGTCCAGCTCCGTCTTACATGTTCTAGATTGATGTCTTCTCCTGGGTTCTGTGTATTTTTCATTTTGCAAACACTTTCTCGGTTTTTCAGATTATCCTTTAAGATTAGGAGGAATTTTACTTTTCAATGTTCTAATACAACATTCATCCCAGTAATAGAAAAGGCAGAGACAGAAGAGCAGGTCACTAATATATATATATAGTATATGGGATCCTTATATAATGAAAACTTATCATTTACTTTGTGCATCATTTTCTTACTTTTTTTTTTTTCAAGATCTTTGCCAGCGGTCAGTGAATGGAAACATTCTAATTCACATCCAGAGGCGGCTGAAAACCTGTTCTGATCATGTTCGACATACACAGGTGCGTGGCTCGTTACAGTGTATCAGGACCCTCTTGTGACGAGCTGTGTGGGACGGAATAGATCAGGACAGGTTTTCAGGCTTTAGATGTGAACATGATTGTTCCTATTCACTAACAGAAAACAGAGATCTTAAACATGATGAGGAATTGAAACACAAAGCATATTAGAGGGTTGCAGAAATTTTATTTGACGTAAAACTGGAAAGCATCTTTAAAGGGCTTGTCCACTTAAACTATCAGCAGTGCATTCCTAACAGTGTTTTGGTAAATTTACTATTTGACTTTATTTTCAGTTCGGCTTCCTCATTTTAACACCATGTCGGGGTGCTGAGCAATTCCATAATATATCATTACAGAGGTCGGAGCTTTGTTTTTCTGATACAGAGCTCCAAATCCACTGCATAGACATAAATCATAAAATGTTTACTGCCTTCAGCCACCACTAGAGGGAGCTTATTAAATACCAGTTTATCATTAAGTACAATGTATCAACAATATACAGTATGCATTAAGCTCCCCCTAGTGGTGGCGGCAGGCAGCCAGAAATGTATAATTGAACTCTATGTCTATGCAGGGACAATTGGGTTACATGGGCTGCCCTCTGTATTGCACTTTTCCCTTTTTGAGAGCCCATAATTAAACACTGTGAACCACAAGGAGCTGGTCTCCCCCAGATTATAGGGTGGGGGTTCGGAACAGTTATTACCACAGCAATGGGCCATAAATATATATATATATAACAGTTTGTTGCCAGCCTTACCTAATTCCCCGAAGCATCACATGATCAATGTTTTTTTTTATTATTATTATTATTCACTTTCACATTATTAACTCCTTATTTAAATCTATTTTACCTTTTTATGGCGATCATTTTAGGGTCTTATTTTACAGCGCCATGTTTTTTTTTTACGAAGCTGTTGAATAGTGACAGCATGGACGATCACTCCACCATGGGTCATGTTTTCAGCTGTCAGAGACAGTCAGGCAACTACAAGAAAAGGTAGAACCTTTATTTCTGCATTCCCGATCCCTTTATTCTCAGTGCTCAGATGTCAGACACAGTTAGGGCACATTCAGACGCGGCAAACAGTCCGCAGTGGAATTCTGCAGCAGACATTTTTTACATTTGCAGAAAATAACTGCGGAAAACAGACTGAGGTGCAGAATTTTCCCTCCGCAGCAGCTCATGATGTTGCGGAGAAGAAGCGGAATTTCACTGTGGATTTCAGACTTTGCAATGCAAAAACTGAAATCTGTGGCAAGTCCGCTGTGATATCCGCAACGTCTGAATTACCTGTCAAATATGCAAATGTTACTGCAGATTCGAAAAGAATCTGCAGCAACATTTTCAATGGAAACATTCCGCCACGTCTGAACACGGCCTAAGGGCATGACCACACATGGCGGAATTCCTCCGCAACTGTCCGCATCGATGCCGCACAGAATCTGCGTTGCAGATTCTGCAGCGGATCTGCACAAAATGTGCAGTAAATTGATGCGGACTAGCTGCTGCGGACTGCGGGAAAAGTGCTTCCCTTCTCCCTATCAGTGCAGGATAGAGAGAAGGGACAGCACTTTCCCTAGTGAAAGGAAACGATTTTCATACTTACCGGCCGTTGTCTTGGTGACGCGTCCCTCTTTCGGCATCCAGCCCGACCTCCCTGGATGACGCGCCAGTCCATGTGACCGCTGCAGCCTGTGCTTTGCCTGTGATTGGCTGCAGCCGTCACTTACACTGAAACGTCATCCTGGGAGGCCGGACTGGAGACAGACGCAGGGAGTTCTCGGTAAGTATGAACTTATATGTTTTTTTACAGATACATGTATATTGGGATCGGTAGTCACTGTCCCGGGTGCAGAAACAGTTACTGCCGATCGCTTAACTCTTTCAGCACCCTGGACAGTGACTATTTACAGACGTCTCCTAGCAACGCTCCCGTCATTACGGGAGCCCCATTGACTTCCTCAGTCTGGCTGTAGACCTAGAAATACATAGGTCCAGCCAGAATGAAGAAATGTCAAGTTAAAAAAGCAAGACGTATCCGCAGCACACATGACATGTGCATGACAGCTGCGGACTTCATTGCGGAAATTAGAATCTCCATTGAAGTCAATGGAGAAATTCCGCCATGAGTCCGCCACTGCTCCGCAACAGACAGAGCATGCTGCGGACACCAAATTCCGCTCCGCAGCCTATGCTCCGCAGCGGAATTGTACGCATCGTGTAAACGAACACTGCTAATTTAAAGTGAAAGTCAATGGAGAAACGGCTCCGCTGCGGATTAACGCTGCGGAGTGTCCGCAGCGGAATTTAAGTGGAATTCCGCCATGTGTGAACCCGCCCTAAGGCTTCATGCACACGAACGTAAAAATTACGGGCCCATTTCTGTTGGTCACGGGTTCCTCCCTGTATGCTTACGGGAAGGTGCCCGTGCCATTGAAAAATATAGAACAGGTCCTATTTCAGGCCGTAATTACGGCACGGGCAGCCCATAGAAGTCTATGGGGCTCCTGTAATTACGGGTGACTACGTGTGTGCACCTGTAATTACGGGAGCGTTGCTAGGCGACGTCAGTAAATAGTCACTGTCCAGGGTGCTGAAAGAGTTAACTAATCGGCAGTAACTCTCAGCACCCGGGACAGTGACTACCGCTGGAGTCCATAGTATTAAGAGTTAACTTACCCAGAACTCCCTGCTTCTTCCTCCAGTCCGGCCTCCCGGGATGATGTTTCATCCCATGTGACCGCTGCAGCCAATCACAGGCTGCAGCAGTCACATGGACTGCCGCGTCAGCCAGGGAGGTCGGACTGGATGTCAAAAGAGGGACGCGTCACCAAGACAACGTTACGTATGAACTTATTTTACTTTTATTCGCTGCGGAAACTCTGCCCGAAAGGGCTGCCCCTTCTCTCTTTCCAGCACGGATGGAGAGAAGGGGCTGCCGATTAGTGCAGAGAAAACGGGTCCGTAAATACGGGTGGAATAATGGTGACACCGGACCCGTATTTACGTCAGTATTTACGGGGAAAAAATAAGTTCGTGTGCATGAGGCCTTAGAAGGAAAATGAAGTCCTGCAAAGGAAAAATCCTATTCTGACCTTTTGGAGGACATATTATTAAAAAATAAAATAGCAAAATAGAAAAAAAAAAATAAAATAAATGAAAATTAGATTTTTTTTAAAAACCCAACCCAAAAAGGTTTAAAAAAAACAAACAAACAACAACTTTATTCATGCATTAAATGCACATTATTTCTAAAAAAAATAATAAAGCAGTTGCTGATTGGTAAAATTAAAAACTAATATATGTTTGACCAGTACATATGAAAAAAATCACAAAAATTGTTCTGGTCATTCAGTTTAGAAAACCTAATTCCATATACTATCCTATTAGGGAATTGTGAGTTAATATTCGGGGGTCCCCTCTGTTCAGGATCCTCATCTCTTGGTCAGCGTGGAGAGCGGTTACATAGAGCGTCTCTCTGTCTGGAGGACCTGTCCTGTTCTGTATTACACAGACAACACATTGATATGAATGGACATTGTAATACTTCATCTCCCCTGTGGTGGCGCTGCAGGGAAACTGCACACTTACTACCAGGTTTCCCCACAGATCACAGCTGATCGCTGGGAGTCCCAACAGGGGGTCACTTATTTTCAAGGGACCCTTCTAATAAAATAAGTGGAAATCCTTTTTTAAAGTGTTGTACAGGATTATAATCTATCACACCTATCCATGGGTTGTGTCTGGTAACGCAGCTCCACTGACGGTGTGCTGCCCTGTTTTTTATTTTTTTAGGAAAGCAGCCATGTTTTTTTTATCCCTTTAAGGCTCAAAATATCTCCGCTATTAAGGTGTTCATGTTCTACACATTTGTTAAACATTATGGGGTCTAGACATAGTATCACCCTCCTACTATTTTAGTCTCTCCCGATTTTTATTTTATTTTTGAAACTTTAAGGCACACAAGAAAGAGCGGTAAATTTTGCTTCCACGGCACATGAAATGTTTTTGAGAGACGGCAGCCTAACATAGGCCGTGTCATAAAAGCGGTGTCGGCCGGGTGCTGTGTGCGCGAGCGCGACAAACGTTCTGTGTAAATGACTTTCCAAACATATCTTTATTCACGCTATTATGAGATGAAGCAGCTTTTTCATCAGATCAGATGGTTTCATTACAGCCAGTTGGCAGAGCCGGGACCGCGCTCAATTACAGATATTGAAACAAGCTTGTAGCAGAAGAGGTTGTGTTACCCTGGTGGAAATGATTTGGCTTATTGGGAAAGTCTGTATTTAGATTTGATAGAAGCAAAACAAAAAAAAAGATGCAAATTGTCTATGGAAAACGGCACATGAAGGATTTTTGATGCCGGGTCACATGACTCACATGATAAAGCTTTCCTTCAAATTGAGTGTCACTATTTTTTCCCATTTCTATAAGAAAAAAAATTGAGAAGTGGCTATACCATTGCGCAACTTTCTTGACGACTTCCATTTAATTCTATGGGACGCAATTGGTGTTAGTCTGCTGCGTCTAAAGATGTTGTGTTTTTTATTGTACCTAAGCTTTGCGCACCCAGTGGTATATACAATGTCCTAGAAATTTTTTCCATTAAATCCGGTGCTACATACAAGCCCCATATCTGATTCGAAGAGATGCCCAATATCCAATTAAAGTCCACATGCCCATTGTTCATTTGCCATTCTTTGCTGCCTGATTGAGAAACAACTCTATCATTGCACAACTGTCCCGAAGACTTACATTTAATTCTATGGGTCGCAATTGGTGTCAGTCTGCTGCTCTAAAGGTGTTGTGTTTTTAATTGTACCTAAGACTTGGGCACCGAGTGGTATATACAACGTCCCAGACTTTTTTTTCCGTAACATTCGGCGCTACATACAATGCCCATTTTTCCACTTCTGATTCCAAGAGATGCCCAAAATCCAATTAATGACCACATGCCCATTGTTCATTTGCCATTCTCTGCTGCTTGATTGAGCATTGACTCCATCATTGCACAACTGACTTGAAGTCTTCCATTTAATTCTAAGGCTGCAAGTGGTGTCAGTCTGCTGCGTCTAAAGCTAAAGCAGTGCTGTGCCCCCTTCTATCTCATGATCAGTGAAGGTCCTTGCAGTCTGACCCCTACCGATCAGAAAGTGATGGCATATCCTAGCAAGATATAGCATCCATTTCTGTGATGAGAATACCCTGTAGGCAGTATCCAGTGTTAAATATAGTTCTAGAGGAGTTTTTGTTGGACATTGGTGTATATAGTGCTCAGTTTCTTGTGACCTCCTGAGATATAGTGTTATATGCAGTTTTATATAAAGCATTTGAGTGTATATTTTGTATTGCATTCATCAGAACAACTTTCCAAGTAATTATTTTGAATTCTTCAACCATTGAGAAGTTTGCACTTGCAATACCATTTCTGACCATATGGTGTGCACTTGAGTCAGCTATATTGCTCTAAAGCTCCACCCAGTGGTAGAAAGTAGAGTTACATGTGATTTTTTTTTTTAATGTGACAATAGCCAGGGAGCCCTTTGGAGCATAGTACAAAGTTCGTGATTGTATGGTGATTGAGGAGGGTCAATGGCTATGGAATCACATCCTATGTCTCACCCCCAGTCTGATAAACCTGCAATCCTTCTTTGATTGTTTGCAATTATCGTTACATGTGAAACTGTGGAAATAGAATAACCAAATGTTTAAACAATAAGCTGTGCGTTATATCAGATAAAGTGTAAAGTGGATGGAAGCAGGTTTCGTTTTAGCAGCTTTTTAAATGAAGAATATTAGGAAGACGAAGATTGATATTTTGGATGGAAACATGAAGCGTTGGGGAGTGTTTTACAATGCACAATAAAGCTACAAATGTGCGATACAATGTAATTAAGTCACTTCATTAAATAAACATAAATTCTAAGGATTAATAATTCATCCTCAAAACACAAATTTCTCCGCTGTAGAATCTGTATCTTGCAGAAAATTCCCCAGGAGTGTTGCGTAAAATCTCCAACTGATTCAGATTAATATTGTGTTCTGGGGACTAGCGCAGAAGTGAACACTTTACAAAGTAAATATGTAGAAATGCTGTACATTGGAGAAGGACTAAGGCGGCCCCGGGCCCTTGGACTGGTACTAGTTGTGTCTTTATAACTGGCATGTTGACGTCACCCGTGAGACACTAATGGGGGTCTAACTTCTGGACAGAGGCGTAACTTGAGTTCCTGGAGCCCAATGTTAAACCTGTAACAGGTCCGCCACTTACCATGGGGCATATAAAAAACTGGTGTCTTCTTGTCTGATAGAGGGGCTATTGGGCCCCCTCCGGCACCAGGGCCCGGATGTGACTACGAATTCTGCACCCGCTATAGCTACACCTCTGCTGCTGGACATTACTATCTTCATGAGGTGAAGGGGTCTAGTGGTTCCCGCTCATCTGCTGCCCTAGACTGATTTGCAGATCTCTGTCCCCCCTGATTTACCCTTTGAATATTTCTGCTTTAGCCTCTTAATAATAGGACATATGGAGTAAATAGAGGGGTAGGGGCCAAATTGGGGTGGTTTCAGTAGGGATTGTGCAATTTCCGCTCCTTAGAGATTAAAAGTGGTTTACCGGTTTTAGTTTCATAGATCACAATCTCTGTATAAATGACATGTTTGACAGCTTTGTAATATACTTCGTGTTTCAATTAACCTCCGTTCTCAAGATATTTGTTTGCTGTCAGTGAATGAAAACATTCTTGTTTACATTCACAGGCAGCAAACCTGCACATACCTAGTGCTGTCCTGCTCTCAGCTGAGAAGTGGATACAATTGTATCAGTCTAGATCGGTGATACTCAACTGACGGACTGCTGACAGCTAGCAGGCAGGCAGGGCAGTGGAGAGGAACGATTCTCCTCAACAAGTAGGTGTTCAGTCCGCCCGGCTTCCCCTGCACTCAATTGTATGCGCTTCCTTAGTACGTGAATACAATTATACAGCCTCATTTAGCGCTGGCGGTGCAAGGGAATCATCAGTTCCCTGCTCAGCACTTTTCCTGCACGCCTGAAAATGTCATTTTTCAGCCTTTGTCGTTTCACTGGAGCAGGCCTGGTCAGAAGAGGTGAGGCTTGCATCGCTGGATGACAGCATTTAACTGTCTACAAGGGGCACGGTGCGGCACTAGACAGGGGGCCCTGTTTGTGGCATTTTCTATAGGGGGCACTATGTGGTGCTCTCTATAGGGGTTACTATGTGGCACTATATACAGGGGTACTGTGTGGCCCTATCTACAGGGGGCACTGTGTGAAACTATCTAGAGGGGGCATTGTGGGTGGCACTTTTTACAGGGGCACTGTGTGGCATTATCTACAGGGGGCACTGTGGCATTATCTACAGGGGGCTCTGTGTGGCACTATCTACAGGGGGCACTGTGTGGCACTATCTACAGGGGGCACTGTGTGGCACTATCTACAGGGGGCACTGTGTGGCACTATCCACAGTGGCACTATGTGGCACTATTTATAGGGGCCCTATGTGGCACTATCTGCAGTAGATCTGCGTGACACTATCTACAGGGGGCAGATAAGATAAAGATTCCTAACGCAGATCTGCGGGTTGGATTTGCCTATGGCAAAGCCGATCCTTGTGAACTTACTGTTTAGCTCGGGCCTTCACCTGTCGGCAGATCCAGGTAAATTAACCTTCACTAAAAGTAGTTGAGTATCCCTGGTCTAGATAATCCCTGTGAACTAAACAACCGAGATGCCTTCTTAGCGCTCTATGGCAAAGCTCCAGCGCACCCACCCAACCAAGGAAAACTTGCTGGTCAAGTGGCACATCCGCTATATCTTGTGCATTGAGAGGGAACAGAAAGTGGTGGTGAGCTAATGTATATAATATAATAAAACAGAACATAATGCAATATAGCAAAATGTATGAAAATATAAGACTATAACATAATATAACTTAAAACAGAATATAATATAACTAGAGGTGAGCGAATTTCCTAAAAAATTTGATCCGGTCCAAATAAATTTGACGTGAATCGCAACTTCCTGAATGGCCCTGTCTAATGTCTCCCACGACTGTATCCAAGCTGGATACAGTCCTAGTAGACATCAGAGAGTCAAACAGGGCAATCAGGGCACTTAGGGTATGTTCACACGGCTTATTCTCGGCCGTTTTTCGTGCCGTAACTGCCGAAAAATCGGATACGGAACGCCTCCAAACATCTGCCCATTGGGAAAAACAGGGTTCTGTTCCAACGGGCCGTTTTTTTTGCACGGCCGTTTTGAAAAACGGCCGCGTAAAAAACGGCCACGAAAATAAGTGCATGTCATTTCTTCCGCCGTTTTTGGAGCTGTTTTTCATAGACTTCCCCTGAAAACAGCTCCGTATTTTGAGCCGTTTTTTTATTTTTTACTCCTCTCCCCTGGTCTCCCATAGCAACGCGTCCCTGCCGGCCTCCTGAGATGATGTTGTTTTGTCCCATGTGAACGCTGCTGCCACGCGTCCCTGGTGGTCACCCGAGACGATGTTGTTATGTCCCATGTGACGGCACAAAAAGTTGGGATTTGGCCGAATCTGAAACTTTTTGGAAATTCAAACTGAATTGTATTTGTTTAGAAACAATTATCTAATCTCTAAATATAACAGAATGTAACTTTATATAATATAATGGATTTGTGCTTTACATTTTAAATATAATCTCCACTTTAAGCCATTTTCATCGTTCATCGTTCAGTCAGATGAGGAGAAATCTCTACACAACGTCGCTCCGGTAGATGAGTCAGTCTGTCGTGCCTGTGATGTTGTGTTTTTAGGATCGGCCCAAACCCAAAAACTCACCTCCGTTTTCTGCTTTTCTCTGCAAATTCCTTGTTGTTTGCTGCCATATGGATGCTTTGTGTGAACTCAGGCAACGCAACCCACTGCTGGCTGCCAGTCCACGCAACGTCATTTCCAAAACCGAGCGTTGAGGATTTGCTGATGGTAACAACAAGCATCTGTAGTGCGGCCTCTGTAGTCGAGCGGGGAGGCTTGTTTGCCTCCAGTTCTGCATCAAATGTTTGTTTTATCTATTGCCGATGTTCAACAAGCAAACTCTGAACAATAATCCTGCTGAGTGATTCCAGAGCATCGCGAATCGCGTCGGCGCTTTACTCAATCCTCAGCTGGAAGATTATTTTGGATTCAAAGGAGAAAACAGCCTTCAATGGGAATGAGAAATACTCTAATTATAGGCACATATAATGATTATTTACCACTATCTGATTCTCTCCGGAGGAGGGATGGGGGGGGGGGGGTGCTTTACAAATATTACACATACTCCCCTACAAAATTGACGCAGAAAAAAAAATCTATGATGTTTTTCGGGTAGTCACCACATCTAAAGTACTCTCAGCCCTGATTAGTCTTCCAGCCAGACTGGCATTTCATGGGTCTCGTAATAAATTAGGTGCCTCGATGGCCATCTGTGTGCCAGAAAGTCTAATCTACACCAGTTATGAGGGTTGAAATGGTGCAAACGGCACCAAAGTCGCAAATTGCGGAACAAAAAAATTGACATGCACCATTTTTAAAAAAAGTGGGTAGAGCTTAGCGAGTGTACCAGCTCCTTCTACTAAGCTCCACCCACGTATTTGTCAAAATGTTTTGCCCAAACTTCGACTTTTGTGCCGTTTTCTACACTGATCAAGAATCTGAACTCCGTAAAAACAACTGCATTCTAAGACTCGCTTTTTTTTTAGGACCTCTGTAGAGGGTTGTCCCGGACAGACATGTTTGTAAAGATCCTCTACCAATGCTTGGCATTAATTGGCCATAATACTCCTAGTACTCTGAGTAGACTCTTATTTTCCGACATATTGTTTTTCTTTAAAGGGGTCGTTCAGTTCTGACAATCCAATTTTGCTAGAAGGGTCCGTAAAAATCAACTTATCACAGGTTGTGCTACTGCTAGATCCCACAATGTCTGGCTGTAATCTGCAGGGCAACCTGGCAGCAAGTGTTCAATTTCCCAGCAGTGCCCCTACTGGGGAAATAAAGTATTACACTTATAAAAAAAAAAAAAAAATATGGACTGTCCGTGTAATGCATGGATATGCCAGGTTCTCCAGAGCAAGAGACACATTTTTGTAGCTGCTCTCCATTCCAGATAATTGATGGAGGTCTCAAATAAAGAGTCCTTTCTATTAACACAGAATGCCCTAATTGAGCATTTCAAAAATGGTCTTTCCAAACAAGAAAACCACTTAAAAAGTTTCTGAAGTAAAGCAATTTCAGAGACTAACCATTTTCACATAAGGGCAGAGGGCCAGAGGTAGCCCACAGCCCAATGTTCAGTTAGAGTAATTGGTAAACGCCCCCCAAATGCATTGGACCAAACCAAGTGATTCATGACTTTAGCGGTAGGCAAGGGCCACATGACATTTACTGACCAGGGCCCCAGATAACCCTCGGTCATCCCCTAGTTGTGATCCTTTCTTACATTGGTGGGGTCCAAGCTTAAGGACCCCTTAGACAATATTGTCTCCTGACGCATCTGAATGACCTATAGTATTGTAGTTTTTTTGTTTTTTTAAAAAGTGGAGAACCCCTTTAAGTTTCCCCGTTTTAGCAGCTCTTCAAAGCTTGGTCCTTGTCAGATCTTTCCACAGAATCAAGTATTTACAGCAAATGTATGATATCATTTCATATTAATGTTCCATTGTAAAGCTATTTCCCCAACACTTTCATATGGCACAATAAATTCTGAGAAAAGAATTACTCCATCATTTCACAGCTCGTGTTTCCCGGCCCTTGTTGTAAATATGGGTATGATATTTCCTCTGCTGTAAATGATATATGTCCCCTGAGGGCCTCTTCTCTTACTAAGTATATTTAGACCTGCGCTACATCAAGCAAATTATGGGTCTCTGAAGGAAAGCCGCATTTTGCCATGTTTTACTGTACTTTTTGATTTTGTTATGTGGGGCTCATGTCTGAAGAGAAATGCAACATACAAATTTTACTTTTCCAGCAAAGTTTATTACTAAGTTTTTGTCTTAAATATAATTTTTAACTACATTTGTAAAATTTTCACTTAAATCAGTTTCTAATAAAAAAATATATAAGTATTATTTCAATCTGTGCATAAAGTATAAAATCTGAACTCCACCTTAGAGACAATTATCAAAGCGGTTGTATGAGATTAAAAACAAGTTTACTTACACCCTCTGTGTACAAGAATATAACTACTATAATACTGCCCCCCTATATACAAGAATATAACTACTATAATACTGCCTCCTATATACAAGAATATAACGACTATAATACTGCCCCCTATACACAAGAATATAACTACTATAATACTGCCCCCCTATATACAAGAATATAACTACTATAATACTGCTCCTATATACAGGAATATAACTACTATAATACTGCCCCTATATACAAGAATATAACTACTATAATACTGCCCTCTATATACAAGACTATAACTACTATAATACTGCCCCCTATATACAAGAATATAACTACTATAATACTGCCCTCTATATACAAGACTATAACTACTATAATACTGCCCCCTATATACAAGACTATAACTACTATAATACTGCCCCTATATACAAGAATATAACTACTATAATACTGCCCCCTATATACAAGAATATAACTACTGTAATACTGCCCCTATATACAAGAATATAACTACTATAATACTGCCCCCTATATACAAGAATATAACTACTGTAATACTGCCCCTATATACAAGAATATAACTACTGTAATACTGCCCCTATATACAAGAATATAACTACTATAATACTGCCCCTATATACAATAATATAACTACTATAATACTGCCCCTATATACAAGAATATAACTACTATAATACTGCTCCCTATATACAAGAATATAACTACTATAATACTGCCCTCTATATACAAGACTATAACTACTATAATACTGCCCCCTATATACAAGACTATAACTACTATAATACTGCCCCTATATACAAGAATATAACTACTATAATACTGCCCCCTATATACAAGAATATAACTACTGTAATACTGCCCCTATATACAAGAATATAACTACTATAATACTGCCCCCTATATACAAGAATATAACTACTGTAATACTGCCCCTATATACAAGAATATAACTACTGTAATACTGCCCCTATATACAAGAATATAACTACTATAATACTGCCCCTATATACAATAATATAACTACTATAATACTGCCCCTATATACAAGAATATAACTACTATAATACTGCTCCCTATATACAAGAATATAACTACTATAATACTGCCCCTATATACAAGAATATAACTACTATACTAGTGCCCCTATATACAAGAATATAACTACTATAATACTGCCCCTATATACAAGAATATAACTACTATAATACTGCCTCCTATATACAAGAATATAACTACTATAATACTGCCCCTATATACAAGAATATAACTACTATAATACTGCCCCCTATGTAGAACAATATAACTACTATAATTATCTTTTTTATTTGAAAACTTGCAACAAATTATTACAATACCTTTGCAATACACTCAAAACAGATAAAGAAAATAAACATTTGTCTCTTAATAACATCACAATCATTAAACAAACCATAATATATGAATATTGCGCCAGTATAGATTGTTTCAACTATTTTTCTAGACAGTATTACAGGAGAGTTCTTCTTTATTGGTGACCGGGCAGCATCGCGCACACCACAGAGGGGACACGGTCACCACATTTATGACATATAGTGAACCTCTATGATATAAACGAAGTTCGGGCTAGAAGTCTCCATACTGCAGCTGAGAGCTTCACTGTCCCACTAGATGTGGTGACTGCAGGGACAGGGACTTAGCAGGGACATTACTCTGTAGATAAGTCTCTTGTATAAAGAGGACATTGGTTTTGTCGTCAGACAGACGCTGGAATATCGCCCGCCGCCTGCTCCTATTCTTCACACTGTTCACATTGATGGAGGTGATTTTCAGCCTCATCCTGGTTACATGTCTTTCCTACTTTTTTTCCTTCTTCCACTGCTATGTCCTGTAACACCCCATCTTTTGGTGGACATTGGGGGGTCAGCATCTTCATCCTGGGGTTCGTCATCTGGGTTGTGTGAGGAGACTTGCTCCATCTCTGCTTCTTCTTCCTGGTCATCTTCTCCCAGCGCACAGTAACGTCCCCCAGTTATCGCCAGCACTGGAGACTCCGGTGATTTCTTTGCAGTAGTGATTTTTTTCCTAGAAGAATTATCTGTTTTACTTCTCCTTTTAACTGTCTGAAATCCCTCCTCATCGATACTGGTTGCTGCGGCTGGATCAGCTGGTTCCTTACTGGTCGCTGCGGCTGGATCAGCTGATTTTTTACTGGTCGCTGCGGCTGGATCAGCTGTTTTTTTACTGGTCGCTGCGGCTAGATCTGCTGGTTTTTTACTGCCCGCTGCGGCCGGATCAGCTGGTTCCTTACTGTTCGCTGCGGCTGGATCAGCTGGTTCTGTACTGGTCGCTGCGGCTGGATCAGCTGGTTCTTTACTGGTGTTGGGCAGATGTTTAGATGTTTTGGTGACAGAGTGACTGGATATTTTGCTTTTAGCATGACCTCTATTTTCAGTGGCTGGTGACACTTGTGCAGCATCTACAGATGGGACATTCGTCTCTGGAGCAGGATCTCTGGTACTTTGGCTCACATCATCGTTGGGGTTTCCAGGTTCTGGGGTTGTATCTACACATATGGAGACATCCTCCTGCTCTTCCTCCATGGCTTATTTAAAGGTCTCCTCCTTATTATGTTCTGCATGCGGACACTCCCGGAATGTATGTCCAGGTCCTAAGCACAGGTTACAGATGACAGGTCCTGTACACTCGTCCTTCACATGCCCAAACTGACCACATAGTGAGCACTTAATACGGGAACAGTTGAATGCCAGGTGTCTGCCCCCACATCTATGGCACAGTCGCGGTTGACCAGGGTAGTAACATATGCCTCTCTCCGAGCCCAGGTAGAAGGAGTGCGGCAGATGTCAGGTCACTCCATTCTCCTGAACCAGCTGGATCTTGACAGAATATCCTCCATTCCAGATCTCCTCCTCATCATAGATCTTTGTTGGCAGTCTCTTCACCTCACAATATCTGCTCAACCAGTGCTGCAAATCTGCCAGAGCCACCACCTCAGACTGGAACAGGACGGTGGCGGTGACTACCTGGGGTTTAGTCAGCTGGATGACATGTAGATGCTCCCACATCGCGTGCTCCTTTGTGTCGTTATAAATACTCCAGAACAAGTCTAGACTATATTGCAGCTTGAAACTGATGTCATAATTCCTGCTGGAGGGAACGTGGATCAGAGCGAACACCTCAGAAGCTTTAAACTTCATAAACTCCTTCAACAAAACTTTCCCAATGTAGAGTCTGGAGGGGAGGTTTTCCTCTGGTCCTGAGTACCTGATTCTGACCGCGTTCCTCCTCTGAGGTGTGGGGTTAGTCGGTCTTGTGACGCTGGAGAACAGTCTCCTGTACTGAGGTCTGTCAGCAGGTGGGTCAGGACTGGACCTCTCCTCAGCTGATTGTACTGCAGATCCTCCTGTGTCTGCTCCTGATCGCTGTGTAACCTGCACTCTATTCACTTACACTGCGGACGGCTGAACCTCCAGAACAGGATCTGCAATGTCCGCCTCAGCCTGTGCCGCTGGTTCATCAAATATCAGACTGTCAATCACCGCGCTGAGCGAGGTCTCACTTATAATGTCAGTATATGCGGCACTTTCTTGCTCACTCCCAGGAGTGCCACTCGCATTCACTTCATCAGTACTGCACATAGAGTCTACTGCAGTTAACCCCTCGTCAGCTGGCACACATTTCTCTGCAGCTTTAGCAGCATTTGTGTTGGCTGATTGCACAGACCTCACACATGATGAGAGATGTGATCCTCCAGCCACTGCACACTCATATCTTCCAGGGTTTCCCTGTGCCACAATATTATAGTCAGTGTCTTTTTTTGCAATGATATTTTTTCTCTTCACAGTTTGGGCTCTGGTCTCCCTTTTATTCTCCATTGCCCGGTTCTTTATTTTGGGTACTGACTGTGCATGATTCTTTCTGCAATCTCTCCTTCAATATCACCAGCTCACGTGTGCAAACATCCAGACACTCACATTTCATCAGCTTTGCCTTTGGATCAGTCTCTTGGTTAATTTCAGTTCTCAATTTGTGAACTTGCATTTCCATTTTAAAGATATTTTTCTTTGTCACTTTTGTGCACAATTCACCAACATCATGAGATTCAGTTGACTCACCAGCCACCATTTCCAGATCATCACCTCCACCATCTCCATGCTGCAGGTCAAACTCCAGACTCTGGGCTTTCCCAGGATCATCAGCCCAGGACCCCTCCCCTCCACCTGGGTCAGAAGCCATGCATAGTCCTAACAGGGAGCTCACAAGCACACGTCTATCCTCTCCTATGGACAAGAATATAACTACTATAAGGGCAGATTCACACGAACGTTGCGTTTTTGCGCGCGCAAACAACGCAGCGTTTTGCGAGCGCAAAAACCATTTGACAGCTGCGTGTGTCATGCGTGTCTGATGCGCGGCTGCGTGATTTTCGCGCAGCCGGCATCATAGAGATGAGGCTTGTCGACGCCCGTCACTGTCCAAGGTGCTGAAAGAGCTAAATCTTTCAGCACCCTCGACAGTGAATGCCGAACACAACAGCGAAAAACCTGTAAAAAAAAAAGATAAAGTTCCTACTTACCGAGAACTTCCCGGCCGTTGCCTTGGTGACGCGTCCTTGGTGACGCGTCCTTGGTGACGCGCCTCTCTTGACATCGGGCCCCACCTCCCTGGATGACGCAGCAGTCCAAGTGACCGCTGCAGCCTGTGATTGGCTGCAGCCTGTGCTTGGCCTGTGATTGGCTGGAGCTGTCACTTGAACTGAAGTGTCATCCCGGGAGGTCGGACTGCAGGAAGGAGACAGGAGTAATCGGTAAGTTAGAACTTCGTTTTTTTTTACAGGTTAATGTATTTTGGGATCGCAAGTCACTGTCCATGGTGCTGAAACAGTTTAACTCTTTCAGCACCATGGACAGTGACTATCTCCTGACGTCGCGTACCGATAATTTTTTTGCCGGGATCGTCCAAAACGAGTTTGGCCGAACCCGGTGAAGTTCGGTACGCTTGTCCGGCTTCGCTCATCGCAAAGACACTCCGTTTGGATGTTCGGAAACAGAAAAGCACGTGGTGCTTTTCGGTTTTCATTCATCCTTTTCACTGCTGTTGCGCGAATCACGCTCGTCCCACGGAAGTGCTTCCGTGTGGTGCGCGTGATTTTCACGCACCCATTGACTTCAATGGGTGCGTGATGCGCGAAATACGCAGAGTTATTGAACCTGTCGCGCTTTTTGCGCAGCAGACAAACGCTGCGCAAAAAGCACGGACTGTCTGTACTGCCCCATAGACTTGTATTGGTCCATGCGTGCCGCGTGAAAACCACGCGGCCCGCACGGACCGAATACACGCTCGTGTGAATCCCCCCTAATACTGCCCCCTATGTAGAAGAATATAACTACTATAATACTGCTCCTATATACAAGAATATAACTACTATAATACTGCTCCCTATATACAAGAATATAACTACTATAATACTGCCCCTAATATACAAGAATATAACTACTATAATACTGCTCCTATATACAAGAATATAACTACTATAATACTGCTCCTTTATACAAGAATATAACTACTATAATACTGCCCGCTATGTAGAAGAATATAACTACTGTAATACTGCCTCCTATATACAAGAATATAACTACTATAATACTGCCCCTATATACAAGAATATAACTACTATAATACTGCTCCCTATATACAAGAATATAACTACTATAATACTGCCCCTAATATACAAGAATATAACTACTATAATACTGCTCCTATATACAAGAATATAACTACTATAATACTGCTCCTTTATACAAGAATATAACTACTATAATACTGCCCCCTATATACAAGAATATAACTACTATAAAACTGTCCCTATATACAAGAATATAACTACTATAATACTGCTCCTATATACAAGGATATAACTACTATAATACTGCCCGCTATGTAGAAGAATATAACTACTGTAATACTGACTCCTATATACAAGAATATAACTACTATAATACTGCCCCTATATACAAGAATATAACTACTATAATACTGTCCCTATATACAAGAATATAACTACTATAATACTGCCCGCTATGTAGAAGAATATAACTACTGTAATACTGCCTCCTATATACAAGAATATAACTACTATAATACTGCCCCTATATACAAGAATATAACTACTATAATACTGCCCCCTATATACAAGAATATAACAACTATAATACTGCCCCATATGTACAAGAATATAACTTCTATAATACTGCCCCCTATATACAAGAATATAACTACTATAATACTGCCCCTATATACAAGAATATAACTACTATAATACTGCCCCCTATGTACAAGAATATAACTACTATAATACTACTCCTATATACAAGAATATAACTACTATAATACTGTCCCTATATACAAGAATATAACTACTATAATACTGCCCCCTAGATACAAGAATATAAGTACTATAATACTGCTCCTATATACAAGAATATAACTACTATAATACTGCCCCCCTATGTACAAGAATGTAACTACTATAATGCTGCTCCCTATATACAAGAATATAACTACTATAATACTGCCCCTATATACAAGAATATAACTACTATACTACTGCCCCCTATATACAAGAATATAAGTACTGTAATACTGCCCCTATATACAAGAATATAACTACTATAATACTGCCCCCTATATACAAGAATATAACTACTATAATACTGCCCCTATATACAAGAATATAACTACTGTAATACTGCCCCTATATACAAGAATATAACTACTATAATACTGCCCCTATATACAAGAATATAACTACTATAATACTGCCCCTATATACAAGAATATAACTACTATAATACTGCCCCCTATATACAAGAATATAACTACTATAATACTGCCCCTATATACAAGAATATAACTACTATAATACTGCCCCTATATACAAGAATATAACTACTATAATACTGCCCCTATATACAAGAATATAACTACTATAATACTGCTCCCTATATACAAGAATATAACTACTATAATACTGCCCCTATATACAAGAATATAACTACTATAATACTGCCCCTATATACAAGAATATAACGACTATAATACTGCCCCTATATACAAGAATATAACTACTATAATACTGCCCCTATATACAAGAATATGTGTACTGTAATACTGCCCCTATATACAAGAATAGAACTACTATAATACTGCCCCCTATATACAAGAATATAACTACTATAATACTGCCCCTATATACAAGAATATAACTACTATAATACTGCTCTGATATACAAGAATATAACTACTATAATACTGCCCCTATATACAAGAATATAACTACTATAATACTGCCCCTATATACAAAAATATAACTACTATAATACTGCCCCTATATACAAGAATATAACTACTATAATACTGCTCCCTATATACAAGAATATAACTACTATAATACTGCTCCTATATACAAGAATATAACTACTATAATACTGCCCCTACATACAAGAATATAACTACTATAATACTGCTCCTATATACAAGAATATAACTACTATAATACTGCCCCCTATATACAGGAATATAACTACTATAATACTGCTCCCTATATACAAGAATATAACTACTATAATACTGCTCCTATATACAAGAATATAACTACTATAATACTGCTCCTATATACAGGAATATAACTACTATAATACTGCTCCTATATACAACAATATAACTACTATAATAGTGCCCCTTATATACAAGAATATAACTACTATAATACTGCCCCCTATATACAGGAATATAACTACTATAATACTGCCCCCTATATACAGGAATATAACTACTATAATACTGCCCCTATATATAAGAATATAACAACAATAATACTGCCCCTATATACAAGAATATAACTACTATAATACTACCCCTATATACAAGAATATAACTACTATAATACTGCTCCTATATACAAGAATATAACTACTATAATACTGTCCTTATATACAAGAATATAACTACTATAATACTGCCCCTATATACAGGAATATAACTACTATAATACTGCCCCCTATATACAATAATATAACTACTATAATACTGCCTCTATATACAAGAATATAACTACTATAATACTGTCCCCTATATACAAGAATATAACTACTATAATACTGCCCCCTATATACAAGAATATAACTACTATAATACTGCTCCTATATACAAGAATATAACTACTATAATACTGCCCCCAATATACAAGAATATAACTACTATAATACTGCTCCTATATACAAGAATATAACTACTATAATACTGCTCCCTATATACAAGAATATAACTACTATAATATTGCCCCTATATACAAGAATATAACTACTATAATACTGACCCCTGTATACAAGAATATAACTACTATAATACTGCTCCTATATACAAGTATATAACTACTATAATACTGCTGCTATATACAAGAATATAACTACTATAATACTGCTCCCTATATACAAGAATATAACTACTATAATACTGCCCCCTATATACAAGAATATAACTACAATACTGCTCCTATATACAAGAATATAACCACTATAATACTGCCCCTATATACAAGAATATAACTACTATAATACTTCCCCTATATACAAGAATATAACTACTATAATACTGCCCCTATATACAATAATATAACTACTATAATACTGCCCCCTATATACAAGAATATAACTACTATAATACTGCTCCTATATACAAGACTATAACTACTATAATACTGCCCCCTATATACAAGAATACAACTACTATAATACTGCTCCCTATATACAAGAATATAACTACTATAATACTGCCCCTATATACAAGAATATAACTACTATAATGCTCCTATATACAAGAATATAACTATCAGGTGTGAGATAATGTTGGTACCTGATTCTCTTCCATTCTTCGCTGCTGCTCATTCTCTTAATTAGTTAATATACTGGAACATTATTGGAGCTCCAGTGACTGTACGACCTAATCTGTATAATTAGCTAATTTCTGCACCGTTTTTCCGTCATCTGATATTTTTTTGCAGTTAGTCAGTTCTACAAACATTCTTGTGTATCAATTAAATCCTCAGCCTGATGATCCCTTTGTAAAACTAACAGCATCTCAAGCTGTGTGAATAAACCGAGCCGGCAAGAAATTGCAAGTATTAATATTAACACAATGTTGAGTTTTCGGGGTCTTCAAACTTCTTGAGGTTTTTTCTTATACAGAGAGAGCGAATTATAAGGGGCACTTTACAAAATCAGCATAATAAGTGGTGAACAAACCCAAAAACGTATGAGTGCTCTCATGACAATTGTACAGGGTGGGCCATTTATATGGATACACCTAAATAAAATGGGAATGGTTGGTGATATTAACTTCCTGTTTGTGGCACATTAGTATATGGGAGGGGGGAAACTTTTCAAGCTGGGTGTTGACCATGGCGGCCATTTTGAAGTCGGACATTTTGTATCCAACTTTCGTTTTGTCAATGGGAAGAGGGTCATGTGACACATGAAACTTATCGAGAATTTCACAAGAAAAACAATGGTGTGCTTGGTTTTACCGTTACTTTATTCTTTCATGAGTTATTTACACGTTTCTGACCACTTATAAAATGTGTTCAAAGTGCTGCCCATTGTGTTGGATTGTCAATGCAACCCTCTTCTCCCACTCTTCACACACTGATAGCAACACCGCAGAAGAAATGCTAGCACAGGCTTCCAGTATCCGTAGTTTCAGTTGCTGCACATCTCGTATCTTCACAGCATAGACGATTGCCTTCAGATGACTCCAAAGATAAAAGCCTAAGGGGGTCAGATCGGGAGACCTAGGGGGCCATTCAACTGCGGTGTTGCTATCAGTGTGTGAAGAGTGGGAGAAGAGGGTTGCATTGACAATCCAACACAATGGACAGCACTTTGAACACATTTTATAAGAGGTCAGAAACTTGTAAATAACTCATGAAAGAATAAAGTAACATTAAAACCAAGCACACCATTGTTTTTCTTGTGAAATTCTCGATAAGTTTGATGTGTCACATGACCCTCTTCCCATTGAAAAAACGAAAGTTGGATACAAAATGGCTGACTTCAAAATGGCCGCCATGGTCAACACCCAGCTTGAAAAGTTTCCCCCCTCCCATCTACTAATGTGCCACAAACAGGAAGTTAATATCACCAACCATTCCCATTTTATTTAGGTGTATCCATATAAATGGCCCACCCTGTATAGACAATCCCTCGGATATGCAAATGTAGCTCAGCTAATTTTCATAACTAGTCTTGTCTCGGCAGGACATCATGTCTGTGACGTAAGATGAATGTTGAGAAGTGTCCCTCAGGGAAGTAAGCCCCATTCCTCATTTCACAAAGGGGCCCTTGGTTATTATTTTTAGTTGTTGAAGCCAATTAATCTGAAAAACCCAAGGAGTAGAAGTCCCCCAAGATAAAGTGTTCATTAAATCATCAAGGATGGGAAGCCATTGATTGGGACTGCTCCTGGGGCATAGATCTAGGGGGCAGAAGTTGCACCCAGGCCCTTGTGCCAAAGGCTCCTCTGCCATATAAGAAGTCACCAGTGTTATAAATGGCACATGGTAGGCGGGATGCCTTGGTACAGATTTAGCGTTGGGGCCAAGCAGTTTTTAGTTACGCCTCTGGACTGCTTTCCTTTTTTTTTTCGTACCTGGACTTTCTGGCTAAGCTCATTCTGATCATATGATGGGGCCATGACTCACGGCCATTAAGATTTTTAATTTCACAAGAGTTTTCAGGATGCAGTGTCCCTCACAATGATCTAGGTAGGGTGAGTGTAACCATCAGGTTTCTCACCCATCTGTAGGAGTCCAGCCCTGGTGGATGCTTGAGCAGTAACCTAGACTGATGATATGGCACAAACTTCCCTAAGCTTCGGTAAGACGGGAGCTCTGGTCATTGACCTTTGCCTGACCCACTCTACTTCCAAAGACGCCATCTTTGAAAGTACACCTCATATACTCGTTGACAGCTCATGGGGTCTTTAGTTGGCACTAACATTTTTAGGATTGGTAGAAAGAGAATCCTACGTGATGGCTTTCTTTGGTTGCCCAACAGCCAAGAGTAGACCACCACCACCTGGCCATGCTAAGATACGCCCTACGTTGGCCCTTCTATACCTGGAACATAGCGAAGTCAAACTTTTCCAAACGGCAGACTCCTCTTGAAGTATATAGAACATATCCTAGGGCAAACCAATAACTTAGCTGCGGCGGTGTACCCAAGGCGATCTTTTCTCCTGACTTTCCAGTCCAGTTCTTTGGTAGATATGAGTTGTTTATGTTGATGGACATCCATTATACCCTGCAGATGTTTTTCCGAATAGTGGCGTATATTGATTTTTGAGTCTTTTTATACATGGCTTTCCATCTTCCTACCGTCACATTGTTAATATAGCCACATTATTTAATATAGAAGCTGGAGGTCTTTGTCCTCTATGAACCGAGAAGTCTTTATTGTATTGTATCCCGTGTCATGTAATACATTCTCATGCCTCTCTGATGAATTTCTGTCACTTCAGGGGTTACCGGAGATTGAGTGGCAATCCCCCCCCCCTCCCCATTTATAATAGAGCCAGCTTGTTTACTTCATGAAAAAAAGAGGGAATTGAAAGGCTAAAATCCCCAGCAAGTAACAAGCTGCCCGGCCGCTGACTTCAAGGCCTCTTGGGAATGTGGCGGCATAAATGCTTTTTCCTCCGACGGTTGTTGGAATTTGGTAAATGGTCTGCGATTGTTTAAGAACGAGCGTCTTTATTCCAGAACAGCGATGCCGGGGAAACAGATTTATTTCTTCTTCAATGTGTCTATGAGCGCTCAGCTATTGTTTAATGAGATTAACTTGGCATTTAATACATTAGCTGCGCTGGAATTTCCTGCATTTGTAGCTTCCACTAGACACTAAAAGGCTTTATAACATTATATGATATGATATTGTATTGCATTATATTATATTCTATTACATTTATATAGCATCGCATACTACATACCATTACATTGTATTCCATTTCTTCCAGTTTGGGTAAAATAAAAATTCATTTAATCCCCCATTTTTGAAATCCAAAAAGTCTGTAGGGCAATTATA
Organism: Rhinoderma darwinii; assembly: GCF_050947455.1. Lineage (NCBI taxonomy): Eukaryota > Metazoa > Chordata > Amphibia > Anura > Rhinodermatidae > Rhinoderma > Rhinoderma darwinii. The sequence continues at coordinate 399,071,470 of NC_134690.1, forward strand.
CTGGGTGCAAGAGGGGCACATCAAGGCACTCCACCTTGGCCAGGGTATTTAGATTCAAAGAGTCATTGCCTGGGTAAAGGAAGGTTTTTCGATGACAGATATAGTCCAGATTATTGGGCATTTTGAATAAAAATTTTAGTTTAAAGGGAATCTGTCAAAGTCCAATCTGCGGGTATCATGTTATAGAGCAGAAGGAGCTGAGAAGATTGATGTATATTTCAGCAGAAATTTTTTCCGTATAACTTGTAATTTATTCATTTACACCTCTGCTCATTCTGCGCTTAGGAGTCCAGTGGGTAGTCATAAAGGGAAGGCTGTCAATCACTAAGTAGGACCGCCCACTGGACTCCTAAACCCAGAATGAGCAGAGGTGTAAATGAATAAATTACATGTTATACTAAATCTTTTCCCACAGAAATATACATCAAGCTACTTCTGCTCTATAACATGCTGCCCGCAGATTGGACTGCATTTTAAACTTGACAGGTTCCCTTCAAATGGGTTGTATGATTTAGAAAAGCCATTTTTCCACTACCCTGTTAGGAAATTCTGGGTTAATAGATCAGAATCCCTCATTTATCAAGCAGAGTGGAGAGCGGCTACATAGATGTCTATATGTCTGGAGGACCTGGCACATCCATGCATTATACAGATAACCTAATGTTTAAAAGAATAAATGTGTAATGCTTCATTCTTCCTGTGGCGGCGCTGCAGAGAAGTTGAACACTTGCTGCCAGCTAGCCCCACAATTTACAGCTGATCGCTGGTGGTCACAACAATAGAGCACCCTGTGATCAGTTTATTGTCGGGGGAACCCTTTTTAGTTGTACATCAATGCAATATTTGGATGGGATTCCCCTTTAAGTGCGAAAAAACATATTGCCTGTTAAGATCATTTATACTTTTTTTACAATATAACAATTTACATACATTTGATTAAAAGTTTTGCTTATTTGCTACTATTTTGAGTATTTGTCAGGGGATTATTTCTACTCCACAGTAACCGTCATCTTGTTTTGTAAACTTCCTTAATGCATTGTTCTTATGTAACTGGATTCTAGAAGAATTCTGAATGCAGCTCTGGATGTGACCGGAGTATGAAGTAACTCAATATCAGCATGAGTAAAGTAAAGCTAAGTATATGTGAAGTTTTCCAATGTTATATCTAGGTGTAAACATTTTAAATGGCCACCCTTCAACAGCATTTTAATAACCAAAATAGTTCCTAAATTCTTTGCTAATTAATTTCTTAATATATATTTAGAGGGGTTGAAACTTTTCTAATTCAGAGCTCCAAATCCCCTGCATAGAGCAAGTGTGAAAACTAAAATTCTATCTGTCTGCAGCCACCACTAGGGGGAGCTTACGGCAAACTGTTTTATTATGGAGTTCAATGTATAAACAGTATGCAGTAAGCTCCTGGGCTCCCCCTAGTGGTGGCTGCAGCCACCAAAATGTTAAATGTTTTAACTCTGTGTCTATGCAGGGGATTTGGAGCTCTGTTTCAGACAAATGGAGCGCTGACCGCTATAAACATATTTAGGAATTTATCGGCACAAAATTTCTATAAAGCAGAGATACACTTTAAAGTAAGACTCACTACATGCTGTGCACATAGTGACCCACATTTACTATCCAGTTTACGACGGTTTTGGGCGTAAATTATGCACAAAAAAAAAAAAGTCAAAATGTTGGCATTGCTATCTCTTTGGCTTAGACTGGCGCAGGACACTCCAATCCTTTGGGCAGATCGAGGGCATCGTAAATCGCTGAGCAAATCCCAGTGTATAAATTCCCTATTTGCGTTTCCTTTGATTTCCTGACACGTTCCCGGCCCAGAACTGGCGGATTTGCCTCGTTCCGGAGTATTTGATGATATAAATAATCTCATTATAATGTTTGTTGCTTCACAGTGAATAATCATTTCTGCTTCTCAGTATATAAAACGCGCGGGGAAACTTTACTCATGAAAACCATTTGGATGTAATTACTTTTAAATAATGCGTCTCCGTCTGTGAACGCTTTTTGTTCTTAATTTGCATAGTTCCGAGTTTGCTGCCAATTATTCCCAAAATTGACAAAACGTTGTCTGCAGGTGGCAGTCACTCTGTAAGTATCATGTCCTGTACGATAGCGATATCATTGTCAAAATCAGAGGGTCCTCCACCCGCATGGTGTTTTTGGGGGTTTTATAAAATGATGAAACTTTTGACTTAAAGGGATAGTCCCATTAAAAGTGATGGCATATCGCTAGGATTCAAGGGTCCGCAATGCTGCTTTAGTCCCCTTCACAGTTTTCCCTGCAGAGCAGCGCTCACAGCCATCCGCTGTGCAGGTGTGAATGGGGTCGTAATAAAGCTGTGCTGAGACCCAATCAATTTGAGGATCGCAGTCGGACCCCCACCGATCACAATGTAATGTGGCTGCCATGGGCAGTCATAGCGCGGCTTTTTTTTTTTACTTAATTTCGGCGCCCTAGACCTATATCTAAATACCCTAGCGAAGCCAGAGTAACTTGTTGGCGCCCCCATCTCACCCAGAACATGGAGCAATTGCCCTGCCGGCCTCCCCTTAGCTACACACCTGCCATGGGGCCCCTGGTGGCTTCCAAGTTGGCCCCATTAATTTGCCAATAGGTATGTAAACCTTCTCAAGGCAGAAGAACAAGACAGGACATGAACCAGACCAAGAGTCATGACACTTTTCACTCCTATAAGGGATGGGAAGAACAAAAAAAACGGAAGGTGGACCAATTTTTTCCACCTCCGGGCCCTTTTTCTTTTTGCAAATCCCTAGACTTAAGACCAGAGAGAGGTCAATTATAGCATTTCTTTAGCCTATAGGAACCTAAATATTTGAAAAAGTCATTAAAGGGTTATGTGGACATACAACCGTTATATGTTTTCCATCAAAGGTGGAGCCGTCCTTTAAAAGTCCATGTTAAAGAATTTTCCGCACCCCAACCAATTGTCCATATCTACATTTTAACAGTACCTTGCCCTCAATACCTTGTTCAAGTACCTTACCATTACACATTATCGCTTACTTTTTGTGTCCCCACCAAGCTTAAAGGGGTTTTCCATTAAAAGACTTTTATGAAGTCCGTCAAACGTTTAACAAAAGTGTCACACGTGAAGTTCTGGCAGCTAAAACTTCCCAAAAATTCTCATAATGGGAAGTCAAACTTCCAAATGCATGGGTGATTCCGTAACTCTTATTAATGGTGAGGGGTCGTTCATGTACATCCACCACATCCAATCTACTTTGGAGCAGAGAAGATGTTAGACCTACACATAGCTGCGTAGTGAGAAATTTTTAAGGTTTTAAAAAATTCCCCAAAGTATTTTCAATTATAGGCATTACCAGCCTTAAAGGTCAGCAGGTCTCAGATCAGGGTTCTTCTTTGCCGAAGGCTACATACATGTGCTAATGTCCAAGATGAAATGTTCTCCTCCTTGTAGAGAGTAGACGACTATAACTGTGACGCCGGCGGCGGGCGTCTTCTGCCCGCCTCCTCTCCTGCTCACGGCTATGTTGCGTAAAGGGCCAGCGGTTACATTACAAAATCCCTCAAAGCAATCTGATTGCAACTGGACTATTTCAGGCACCTCCACAGTTTACCTGGTGCCTGAGCAACTTTGGAGCCACCTAGTTGTGTCCTGCAAAGGTTCCTGTTTGCATCCTCATTCCAGTCCGCACCTGCTCTCTGTTATCAGCCTGTATCCAGCTATCCAATACCAGCTTGTATCCAGTTACTCGCTGTCAGTCTTCATCCTACTACCAGCTTCCAATTTGTATTCTGTTATCCGCCTTCAGGGGGCATCCGGCTGTCTACTGCCAGTCTGTATCCAACTACCGGAGAAGAGCCTGAGGCTTCCTGTGTCTTCTGATCCACATCCATCCGCCATTGTATCTCACCGGGACCACCTCAAGAGGTAGCGACCTGGTAGTCTTCCGCATCGAAGTCCAGATCCTCTATGGTGGTTAAAGGGTGAAGACTGGGGAGGCTTCTTAGATAATGCCCTTAGAGGTGGCCCTAAGTCAAACCGGTGGTGTGGCACAGTAGAGGCCCGTTTGGCACGTGCCAATTATCAGACAAACGAGCGTTCATGTGACCACTCATTCCTGATCATTGCTCTGTGTAAACAGGGCAACTATCAGCCGATGAATGAGCAATCGCTGATCGTATCGTTTATGCGCCAAGAAATATTTTTGTTGTCAAGCGCTCATCTACCTGTACGAACAACGACGCGCTGCCGACATGATGGAAATGTATGAGGACGAACGATCAAAGTAACAATCGCTCGTCCCCAAACTTAGATCCCTGTAAAAGGAGCAAACGAGCGCCGATCAATGAGCTGTCTCGTTGATCGGCGCCCATGATGGACCGTGTCCGCAACCCGCTGGTCATAAAAATAACCTTACCTAGATTCCTTCAACCTTGTCGTATAACAAGCTTTTGTCTACAGGGAGAGGAACCCAAGTTGATTGATCTCAGTTGGAATATGGACCATAGAGCATGGACATAGATAAAACTTTCAGAGAAGACCTCAACTTTCGTTGGTGGCAATGTCTTAGCCCTGCTTATGTCTAATGATAGGACATTCCCACCACCGAAAGTTGAGGTCTTCTCTCAATGTTTTATCTATGTCCATGCTCACCAAGAGTTCTTTCCATCATTCTTCTTTCTAAAAAACGATATACGTCTTCATTTCGTTACACTGTATCTCCCTTCGTCTTATTTGTGTCTTCACCTTTTCTTGTGGGACCACCCTAAGTTCTTCTCGCTTTATGACCTCGTCTACACATCAGCTGCTTATAAATTCCGAAGTTTTGGTGAAGAGACATCTTTTACAGCCGTCCGGAACATAAAGCGCGATGCTGGTGGAATTTAGAGCGCTCCGTGAACTCGTGTTTGATTGTTTGTGATACAATGCGATAGCGCATCGCTGTTCGAAAATGGGACTCGGTTTGGGCAACAGATTATGCAAGAGTAAGTAAATTATGTTAAAGGTCTCCATTAGCATTTAAATTGGAAACACCAGATGAAATGCTTCCTCTTAGTATATTAATAATTTCCGCAGCGCCGGGTACATTGCGATATATTATGACAGGGTCGGCGATGAAGTATTTAACCTTAAATGTCAGGGTAAATAAATAATAAAAAAAATGGCATTATAAATAATGAGATCCATGCAGTACATACAAATAAACTACAAGTAATGTACTGTATTGTAGGATGTGAACGTGGGTTGGTATGATATGACATGGTGGATTGTTATTTTTGGGTAGGAGCAGCGGCGTGACTATAGGGGGTGCCGAGGTAGCAGCTACATGTGGGACCAGGTGCCTAAAGAAGTCTGATGGTCCCAAATAAAAAGACACCAGTACTATAAATGGCACATTCAATTCACAAATATAGAGGTTGCGTGCAGACCGGGCCAAATGGTCCACTCAACCTGCTAGATCTGACTCTTAGACCTCTTCGCGGTTCTGTACCATGCCGTGGCTCCGTCTGTTGTTCCTGTGATATATTGAGCGCTCTACAGCAAAGTCCATACTACTCATTTAGACTCTGCATTCCCCAGTTTAGTCATAAATCAAATCTAGCCATGCAGAGGGTCCACTGTCCTGTTAGTAATACTCATGAAGCTATTCAATATAGTTCTAGGTTGAACCATCTCTTAGCCTAGGTGATCGATGTAGGGCAGGGGTGCCAATCTGCAGCTAGGCTTGCCACTCTGCCGGTAACTTACCGGCCCAGCTGGTATCCACATTAAGAAGACGGAGCTGGTAAAAGTTTTTCACCAGCAATAATAATCCACTGTGTGTCACTTTCTACAGGGGGCACTGTGTGTGGCACTATTATTTGTATGGAGCACAGCCTATGGCAATATTTTCAGGGGGCACAGTGTGTGGTACTATTTTTTATAGGGCACACAATTGTATTAAGTAGCCGCAGTGTGTGACACTAATTGTATTCGGTGGCACAGTGTGGAAGGGGCGCAATTTGCCTAATCTCCCTACGACACCAAAATACCTTGTCCCGTCCCTGACTTCAGGTACTGAAAGCTCAGCTGTTTATCTGTGCTCCCGACAGGTGGGATTCCTAAAGTGGAACAGACACCTATTATATATTTCTTATATACTCTATGTCACAATCTGTGGGTATGTGGACCCACTGGGCCGTACCGCCATTTGGTATAGCAGCTGGCCAATACAGAGTACCAAGTAAAGTCTATAGTTCAAGCAAAGATACCTGTGGTGGTTCGGACAGTAGCGATAACTAGGCTCAGATGGGACCTTGGCAGCAGACACCAGGCGTGATGGCTGGTACAACATGACTCCAACTCTTTAACAAAGGAACAAGGTAGCAGGTACGGGAACACTGGGAACTGGAAGACACTACGAGACCATTTGCAAAGACTAACACGGGTAACACAAACAATGCTCAGGCAATGAAGGAAGTGGCAGGGCCCTTATTATAGTCCAGGGTGATCATGGGAGCAAACAGTCAATCTAAAACATGTGCTCTGGCTGGGAATGAGCTCGAGCGCGCACCCTAGTGGTCACTGCAGGACAGGACGGCCGCATGTGCTGGTATCCCTGGGGAGGAAGACGTCTGCAAGATGATAGGAGTCTGCGGTCTGCGACCACGGACGTTGCACACGATACTATCTATAGGTTATGAATGTCTCAGATGGGAATACCCCTTTAAGTTTTATCATGGTCCTTGGGAGCGGTACACTTTGCCAATGTGGCCCTTGGACCAGGAAAGGTACACCGATGATGTGGGCGGTAAGTGGCTTTTTAAATGCCTCTTCATGATTTTATTGTGCGCTGCTGTTTTTATATATTTCCCACTCTAATGCGTTGGAACTGAACAGAAAGTTCACGTGAAAAAGCAGTAAAATGAACGTAGATGCCGTTTTCATGAGATGAAAAAAAATGAAATTACAGGGAGGTCGTGCGGAGTTCATGGAAGCGTAATGAGGGAGCGCCGGCTTTTACCATCTCTGATCCGGCGGCTGTACCTGTCCGATGGTTTCATCTATTCAATGCAATAAATCCCAGTAAGAGCCGCACTGTTATATTCTCTATGCGCCATTGTGTAGATGCCTCCAGGACCTCTCATTAGTGGCCCAGTGTTCCTGCCCACTTAAAATGGGATCAATAAACTCCCCAACCCGAATTTAGAAAAATATTGTGGTGGAAGACAAACTTTATTACCAAAACTTCAAATCACATTGAAAACTCATGGGGGAGCTTTACCGAATTGCTGCCCCCTATCCCAGCAGACCTGCCTCCTCACCCTCCATGTCCATGGCAGGGGAACCCACACCCTGACATATTACGATGCCCGCTGGGACTTCTGCCAGCTCCTGAGTCAGCCCGTCTTCAGCGCATCGCTTATTCCTAATGCCATTTTGCGTCATAACGTTATGTACACTGGGCCCGAAGCTGAACAGAACCCGAGGATGGTACATATATCTATATCTAAGCCTGTCATGTGTGATACTGTCTGCTGAGCCAGTGTATGGTTATGTATCTAATCCTTTTATGCGTGATACTGTCTGCTGAACAGCTGTATCTAATTCTATCATGTTTGGGGGGACAGACATATATGACTTGTGACCCTAATCTTTTAAGATCTCAGCAGCGCCCCCGGCTACTAGTGCTGCATTGATGGGTCACTTCTGAGAACCAGCAATGCCACTGAGGGTTACGGGTGGGCCGCGGCCATCGGTGTGAAGAGAAGTTGTGGGGGGGGCCCTAGCTGAGCTTTTGCCTTTAGCTACGTCCATGCCCCGGTGGACCAAACAGAGATCTGCAGTTCTCATTCCTATTCCCCCATGTGGACGGGCACTGCCGCACTGACCCGTGTCTGCCCAGCCGTGGCCACCGTACCATAGCTCAACGTGGCAAAGTGTCAAAATAGCAACCGCACACTACACCAGCACACAACATATGTGGGACGGAAAGGTTGGAACTTTTTCAGGAATTCAGGTAACTTCTGGCTCTACTGCACCCCTCACCCAATCACCTTTCCAAATATTTTACCAAAATGCCGCATGTTCCCTGCCTGAAGCATACATGAGTAAACCGGACAACCCTTATGGCCGACTTCAGATTTTTTTTTTTAAAAGGGTGATGTGGGGACCAAAAATGACTAGCGGTGTAGTCCCTGCAGTATGGGATACACTCGCTAATATACGTTCCGGTCCCCCCGTTGCGCTGATTATGAGATTTTCATAGATTTTTATAGCGCTGCCGGGGGACCAGAGGTCTAGTTGCACAGTTTTCTTTGATGACGATACGACTCTTCACCCTGTGAGAGCACAGCGGGATCGGTCACGTGATTAAAAAGTCGTATCGTCATAGAAGAACACTGTGCAACTAGATTTCCGGTCCCCCGGCAACGCTATGAAAATCTCATAATCAGCGCAACGGGGGACCAGAATATATATTAGCGAGTGTATCACATACTGCAGGGACTACACTGATCATAATGTATCGACCCCACATAATTCCTTTAAGAAATTGTCCACTTTGAACTAGGGATGCATCGAAACTTCCATACCGTTATTGCAGGTATTTCGATACTAAGCTGTGTGGCCGCACAGCTTAAGGGTATGTTCACACGGAGTGTTTTCAGCCGTTTTTCAGGCCGTAAACGTCCCGAAAAACGGCTGAAAAATCGGAAGCAGAACGCAGTATTTTCCATTGAAATCAATGGGCAGATGTTTGGAGGCGTTCTGCTTCCGATATTTCAGCCGTTTTTCCGACAGGCTGGTTTGGGGTTTTTTGGTGCTGGTTTTCAAAACAACCACGTAAAAAAAGGGCCGCGAAAAAGAAGTGCAGGACACTTCTTGGGATGTTTTTGGACCCATTTTTCATAGTCTATATTGAAAACAGCTCCAAAAACGGCCATAGAAAACGCTGCGAAAAAGGCAGCGAAAATCGCGAGTGGCATAAAAACGCCTGAAAATCAGCTGTTTTCCTTTGAAAACAGCTCTGTATTTTCAGCCGTTTTTGAGTTATTATTTGAGCGCTGTTTCTTAGTATGTGAGTGCTGTGTGTTATTATGTGTGCGCTGTGTGTTATTATGTGAGCGGTGTGTGTTATTATGTGTGCGCTGTATGTTATTATGTGTGTGCTGTGTGTTATTATGTGTGCGCTGTGTGTTATTATGTGAGTGCTGTGTGTTATTATGTGAGCGCTGTGTGTTATTATGTGTGCGCTGTGTGTTATTATGTGAGCGCTGTATGTTATTATGTGAGCGCTGTATGTTATTATGTGAGCGCTGTATGTTATTATGTGAGCGCTGTATGTTATTATGTGAGCGCTGTATGTTATTATGTGAGCGCTGTATGTTATTATGTGAGCGCTGTGTGTTATTATGTGAGCGCTGTATGTTATTATGTGAGCGCTGTGTGTTATTATGTGTGCGCTGTGTGTTATTATGTGAGCGCTGTGTGTTATTATGTGAGCGCTGTATGTTAGTATGTGAGCGCTGTATGTTATTATGTGAGCGCTGTATGTTATTATGTGACCGCTGTATGTTATTATGTGAGCGCTGTATGTTATTATGTGAGCGCTGTGTGTTATTATGTGAGCGCTGTATGTTATTATGTGTGCGCTGTATGTTATTATGTGTGCGCTGTATGTTATTATGTGAGCGCTGTATGTTATTATGTGAGCGCTGTATGTTATTATGTGAGCGCTGTGTGTTATTATGTGAGCGCTGTATGTTATTATGTGAGCGCTGTATGTTATTATGTGTGCGCTGTGTGTTATTATGTGAGCGCTGTATGTTATTATGTGAGAGCTGTATGTTATTATGTGTGCGCTGTATGTTATTATGTGAGCGCTGTGTGTTATTATGTGTGCGCTGTATGTTATTATGTGAGCGCTGTATGTTATTATGTGAGAGCTGTATGTTATTATGTGTGCGCTGTATGTTATTATGTGAGTGCTGTGTGTTATTATGTGTGCGCTGTATGTTAGTATGTGTGCGCTGTATGTTATTATGTGTGCGCTGTGTGTTATTATGTGAGCGCTGTATGTTATTATGTGAGAGCTGTATGTTATTATGTGTGCGCTGTATGTTATTATGTGAGCGCTGTGTGTTAGTATGTGAGCGCTGTGTGTTAGTATGTGAGCGCTGTGTGTTATTATGTGAGCGGTGTGTGTTATTATGTGTGCGCTGTATGTTATTATGTGTGTGCTGTGTGTTATTATGTGTGCGCTGTGTGTTATTATGTGAGTGCTGTGTGTTATTATGTGAGCGCTGTGTGTTATTATGTGTGCGCTGTGTGTTATTATGTGAGCGCTGTATGTTATTATGTGTGCGCTGTATGTTATTATGTGAGCGCTGTGTGTTATTATGTGTGCGCTGTGTGTTATTATGTGAGCGCTGTGTGTTATTATGTGAGCGCTGTATGTTATTATGTGACCGCTGTATGTTATTATGTGAGCGCTGTATGTTATTATGTGAGCGCTGTGTGTTATTATGTGAGCGCTGTATGTTATTATGTGTGCGCTGTATGTTATTATGTGTGCGCTGTATGTTATTATGTGAGCGCTGTATGTTATTATGTGAGCGCTGTATGTTATTATGTGAGCGCTGTGTGTTATTATGTGAGCGCTGTATGTTATTATGTGAGCGCTGTATGTTATTATGTGTGCGCTGTGTGTTATTATGTGAGCGCTGTATGTTATTATGTGAGAGCTGTATGTTATTATGTGTGCGCTGTATGTTATTATGTGAGCGCTGTATGTTATTATGTGAGCGCTGTATGTTATTATGTGAGCGCTGTATGTTATTATGTGAGAGCTGTATGTTATTATGTGTGCGCTGTATGTTATTATGTGAGCGCTGTATGTTATTATGTGTGCGCTGTATGTTATTATGTGAGCGCTGTATGTTATTATGTGTGCGCTGTATGTTATTATGTGTGCGCTGTATGTTAGTATGTGTGCGCTGTGTGTTATTATGTGTGCGCTGTATGTTATTATGTGAGCGCTGTATGTTATTATGTGAGCGCTGTATGTTATTATGTGAGCGCTGTGTGTTAGTATGTGTGCGCTGTGTGTTATTATGTGTGCGCTGTATGTTATTATGTGAGCGCTGTATGTTAGTATGTGTGCGCTGTGTGTTATTATGTGTGCGCTGTATGTTATTATGTGAGCGCTGTATGTTATTATGTGAGCGCTGTATGTTATTATGTGAGCGCTGTATGTTATTATGTGAGCGCTGTATGTTATTATGTGTGCGCTGTATGTTATTATGTGAGCGCTGTATGTTATTATGTGAGCGCTGTATGTTATTATGTGAGCGCTGTATGTTATTATGTGACCGCTGTATGTTATTATGTGTGCGCTGTATGTTATTATGTGAGTGCTGTGTGTTATTATGTGAGCGCTGTATGTTATTATGTGAGCGCTGTATGTTATTATGTGAGTGCTGTGTGTTATTATGTGAGCGCTGTATGTTATGTGAGCGCTGTATGTTATTATGTGACCGCTGTATGTTATTATGTGTGCGCTGTATGTTATTATGTGAGTGCTGTGTGTTATTATGTGTGCGCTGTATGTTATTATGTGTGCGCTGTATGTTATTATGTGAGCGCTGTATGTTATTATGTGAGCGCTGTATGTTATGTGAGCGCTGTATGTTATTATGTGTGCGCTGTATGTTATTATGTGAGCGCTGTATGTTATTATGTGAGCGCTGTATGTTAGTATGTGAGTGCTGTATGTTATTATGTGTGCGCTGTATGTTATTATGTGTGCGCTGTATGTTATTATGTGAGCGCTGTATGTTATTATGTGAGCGCTGTATGTTATTATGTGAGCGCTGTATGTTATTATGTGAGCACTGTATGTTATTATGTGTGCGCTGTATGTTATTATGTGAGCGCTGTATGTTATTATGTGTGCGCTGTATGTTATTATGTGTGCGCTGTATGTTATTATGTGAGCGCTGTATGTTATTATGTGAGCGCTGTATGTTATTATGTGAGCGCTGTATGTTATTATGTGAGCGCTGTATGTTATTATGTGTGCGCTGTATGTTATTATGTGAGCGCTGTATGTTATTATGTGAGCGCTGTATGTTATTATGTGAGCGCTGTATGTTAGTATGTGAGCGCTGTATGTTATTATGTGTGCGCTGTATGTTATTATGTGTGCGCTGTATGTTATTATGTGTGCGCTGTATGTTATTATGTGAGCGCTGTATGTTATTATGTGAGCGCTGTATGTTATTATGTGAGCGCTGTATGTTATTATGTGCGCTGTATGTTATTATGTGAGCGCTGTATGTTATTATGTGTGCGCTGTATGTTATTATGTGAGCGCTGTATGTTAGTATGTGAGTGCTGTATGTTATTATGTGTGCGCTGTATGTTATTATGTGTGCGCTGTATGTTATTATGTGAGCGCTGTATGTTATTATGTGAGCGCTGTATGTTATTATGTGAGCGCTGTATGTTATTATGTGAGCGCTGTATGTTATTATGTGAGCGCTGTATGTTATTATGTGTGCGCTGTATGTTATTATGTGAGCGCTGTATGTTATTATGTGAGCGCTGTATGTTAGTATGTGTGCGCTGTATGTTATTATGTGAGCGCTGTATGTTATTATGTGAGCGCTGTATGTTATTATGTGAGCGCTGTATGTTATTATGTGAGCGCTGTATGTTATTATGTGAGCGCTGTGTGTTATTATGTGAGCGCTGTATGTTATTATGTGAGCGCTGTGTGTTAGTATGTGAGCGCTGTGTGTTATTATGTGAGCGCTGTATGTTATTATGTGTGCGCTGTATGTTATTATGTGAGCGCTGTGTGTTATTATGTGAGCGCTGTATGTTGTTATGTGAGCGCTGTGTGTTAGTATGTGAGTGCTGTGTGTTATTATGTGAGCGCTGTATGTTATTATGTGTGCGCTGTATGTTATTATGTGAGCGCTGTATGTTATTATGTGAGCGCTGTGTGTTATTATGTGAGCGCTGTATGTTATTATGTGAGCGCTGTGTGTTAGTATGTGAGTGCTGTGTGTTATTATGTGAGCGCTGTGTGTTATTATGTGAGCGCTGTATGTTATTATGTGAGCGCTGTGTGTTAGTATGTGAGCGCTGTGTGTTATTATGTGAGCGCTGTATGTTATTATGTGTGCGCTGTATGTTATTATGTGAGCGCTGTATGTTATTATGTGAGCGCTGTATGTTATTATGTGAGCGCTGTATGTTATTATGTGTGCGCTGTATGTTATTATGTGAGCGCTGTGTGTTATTATGTGTGCGCTGTATGTTATTATGTGAGCGCTGTGTGTTAGTATGTGAGTGCTGTATGTTATTATGTGAGCGCTGTGTGTTATTATGTGAGCGCTGTATGTTATTATGTGTGCGCTGTATGTTATTATGTGAGCGCTGTATGTTATTATGTGAGCGCTGTATGTTAGTATGTGAGTGCTGTGTGTTAGTATGTGAGCGCTGTGTGTTATTATGTGAGCGCTGTATGTTATTATGTGAGCGCTGTATGTTATTATGTGAGCGCTGTATGTTATTATGTGAGCGCTGTATGTTATTATGTGAGCGCTGTATGTTATTATGTGTGCGCTGTATGTTATTATGTGAGCGCTGTATGTTATTATGTGAGCGCTGTATGTTATTATGTGAGCGCTGTATGTTATTATGTGAGCGCTGTATGTTATTATGTGAGCGCTGTATGTTATTATGTGTGCGCTGTATGTTATTATGTGAGCGCTGTATGTTATTATGTGAGCGCTGTATGTTATTATGTGAGCGCTGTGTGTTATTATGTGTGCGCTGTGTGTTATGTGAGCGCTGTATGTTATTATGTGAGCGCTGTATGTTATTATGTGTGCGCTGTATGTTATTATGTGTGCGCTGTATGTTATTATGTGTGCGCTGTATGTTATTATGTGTGCGCTGTATGTTATTATGTGAGCGCTGTATGTTATTATGTGTGCGCTGTATGTTATTATGTGAGAGCTGTATGTTATTATGTGTGCGCTGTATGTTATTATGTGTGCGCTGTATGTTATTATGTGTGCGCTGTATGTTATTATGTGTGCGCTGTATGTTATTATGTGAGCGCTGTATGTTATTATGTGTGCGCTGTATGTTATTATGTGAGAGCTGTATGTTATTATGTGTGCGCTGTATGTTATTATGTGTGCGCTGTATGTTATTATGTGTGCGCTGTATGTTATTATGTGTGCGCTGTATGTTATTATGTGAGCGCTGTATGTTATTATGTGAGCGCTGTATGTTATTATGTGAGCGCTGTATGTTATTATGTGTGCGCTGTATGTTATTATGTGTGCGCTGTATGTTATTATGTGAGCGCTGTATGTTATTATTTGAGCACATTTTTAGGCCACGCCCCCTATTTGCATACTACACCACTGAATTAATATTTATCCCCTGAGCCTGCTGTATACTACTGTATATAATATACCCCCTGACACTGCCCCCACACAGTATATTGCCCCCATAGCTGCCACCACACAGTATAATGCCCCCATGCAGTATAATGCCCCCATAACTGTCCTACACACCATATAATAACCCCCATAACTGTCTTCCACATTGTATAATTCCCACCATATGTGCCCTCCACACAGTATAATGACCCATGACTGCCCCCTACAGTATAATGCCCCCAAAGCTGCCTCTACACAGTATAATGCGCACATAACAGACTTCCACACAGTATAATGCCCCTCTAGCTGCCCTCACACAGTATAATGCCCCCATAACGGCCCCCATAACTGCACCCCACACCGTATAAAGTCCCCCATAGCTGCCTCATGCTGTATAAATGCCCACACAGCTACCCCCAATAGTGCCTGATAAAAATAATAATATACATACTCACCTAACCCCGTTCCAATGACAAGTGGAGATCCCTCTGCTCTTTGCGGCACGGTGCAGACAGGCGCGATGACGTCACTGCCTCATGTCCAGCAATACACAGTGAATGGTAGAGCAGGGACTTCACAGCCGCCTCCTCTACCATTGGATTCAACTGTATCGGAGTCCTGAAGATGTAGATAGTTTAAACCGGGAATAAATAATTGATAAATCCGAAATTCACAAGATGACGTCGATTTAATTGCGGTGAATTTCGATTTCGATTATTTTTCGATTAATTGCCCAGCCCTAGTACCTACGTTGGTGATCCATTCTTGATGTAGAGAGGTCTTCTCTCCTATAAACTTTTATAAGTGCCTATGTATAAAAAAAATACAAATAAACCTTTCTCCTTTTAACCAGAACCTTCTATGAGTTCCGTCATTTGAACAGATCAATGGATATTAAGTAACCATTGGCCTCATAACAAAACTTCTAAATGATCTTCACGTTACATCGGCAGCAAGTGCGTCTAAGATCTAGAAATGTGGTGATGATTGCTCATGCCCATCCTCGGTGCCCGCTGTCCTCCTCCACCTACTGTGGGTATTTTTGTGTTTGTGAGTTCAGTAACAGATGAGAACGTGTCCAGGTGTTGTCTGCAGTAAAACCGCCGGGTGCCCCCGGGTCATCTCCGCGCCATCCTCAGTTCACTGGTATTTCCATCACGTCCGGGCAGTAAACTGTTGGATTCTCATGGAGGCCGTCATGAGGGTCTTAGCTGCTCTTGGTGGAATAAAGAAATATGTATTATTCTTTATGCTGATGTCAAATTATTTATGAGTCTCCGGCTTCTATTGATTTTCTCCGAGATAATGTGGTTTCCTTTCCTCCATGTGAGGATTGTGGGGAAAAAAAATGTTTTGAAGCAGAAAGGAATCGTCAGCTGGCGGCGGGCCCCACAATAAGCAGGGAGGTCGGGAGCTGATGGGATTCATATTCATCTCTAGGTGTGAATTCAATATTCATTTGCAAGAACGAAGCTTATAATGTGATGTGCGCGGAAAGCAAATTCCATCTATAATGTATCTCCCGTATTATTAGATAGATATCTCCGCTGCTTATATAGTGGCAACATATTCTGCAGCGCTGTACAGAGAATGTCATCACTCACCTCAGTCCCTGTCCTCACAATTCCCTATCTAATACACACCAGGGCCAAGTAACCCATCAGGGTGTTTTTATAATGTGGGAAGAAACGGGAGAACCTGGAGGAAACGGGAGAACCCGGAGGAAACGGGAGAACCCGGAGGAAACGGGAGAACCCGGAGGAAACGGGAGAACCCGGAGGAAACGGGAGAACCCGGAGGAAACGGGAGAACCTGGAGGAAACGGGAGAACCTGGAGGAAAACCCCCGAGAACATGGAGAAAACGTACAAACTCCATGCAGACGTTCCACTTCATATAGACATTTAGGAAGCGAACATTACTGGAGGTCCAAAAACCAGAAGACGACTATTCATCTTACTAGTGTTTCAGTATGAGCAGATTGTCACATCGTTACTTTTGTATCTATCTATCTATCTATCTATCTATCTATCTATCTATCTATCTATCTATCTATCTATCTATCTATCTATCTCATATCTATCTATCTATCTATCTATCTATCTATCTATCTATCTATCTATCTATCTATCTATCTATCTATCTATCTATCTATCTATCTATCTATCTATCTATCTATCTATCTATCTCATATCTATCTATCTATCTATCTATCTATCTATCTATCTATCTATCTATCTATCTATCTATCTATCTATCTATCTATCTATCTATCTATCTATCTATCTATCTATCTCTCTATCTATCTATCTATCTATCTATCTATCTATCTATCTATCTATCTATCTATCTATCTATCTATCTATCTATCTCATATCTATCTATCTATCTATCTATCTCATATCTATCTATCTATCTATCTCATATCTATCTATCTATCTATCTCATATCTATCTATCTATCTCATATCTATCTATCTATCTATCTCATATCTATCTATCTATCTATCTCATATCTATCTATCTATCTATCTATCTATCTCATATCTATCTATCTATCTATCTATCTCATATCTATCTATCTATCTATCTCATATCTATCTATCTATCTATCTATCTCATATCTATCTATCTATCTATCTCATATCTATCTATCTATCTATCTCATATCTATCTATCTATCTATCTATCTCATATCTATCTATCTATCTATCTCATATCTATCTATCTATCTATCTCATATCTATCTCTCTATCTCTCTGATCCCAGACCAGAACACCTGAATAAATAGTCCAGAGCCCCAGAACTAATACAGACTGCAGACCAGATGCCCCTATATAAAGATTTATGTCTATGACATTAGGTGTGTGCCTGGGTTGGTGATCCATTCTTGATGCAGAGGAATCTTCTCTCATAAACGTTTCTGTTTCCTTCTATAAAAGTCTCTATAAATAACAACATACATATAAACCCTATTTTTGACTAGAACCTTTTATAATGTTCCTCTTTTGAACATATCGATAGATATTATGCTACCATGTATCCCCATAAAAAAATCCTCTAAATGATCCCCACTTTACATCAGCAGTAAGTGCGTTGAAGATACGGAAAGGTGGTGATTATCGTGGTCATCGCTCTTTCCCGTGTCTTTCGTCTCCCATCCTGTGTAACTCTTGGATGTTCTTTCTAGTGAGTCTCCGCTCTGGCTAATAAATGGGGATACTGATAAGAGAAGCCTTCCCTGTCGCCTCCGTATCTTTAATAGGTTGAAGTGGACAGTCCCTTTAAGTGTTAAACTTTGAGCATGCTGGAAGGGGCATATAGCGGTATATGACTTTATTACTGCCTTCTTGTCACAATCTACCTGAGACACTATCTGTGACACTTGCAGCATCCGGCAGGTATCACCTTGCAGCCAGATCCTCTGGTTTAGACTCCAGGACTCTGTAGATGCCCCCCCCCCCCCGTTTCAGATTTGCATATGTGATTGGAGAGCACGAGACACCTGTGAATATCATCGAGTTGCGTTCTAATGGAAATCGGTTCCTATTACATGATAATTGAGGATGATAAGAGTCCTCCTAAAATCATGTCTATCTCAATGCATTAAAGGTCCCCCTAATTGTGAATTTTATTTTTTTTAAAAATCACCGATAACCCCCTAAATTCAGGCCATTTTTAGCCTTAAAGGGGTTGTCTCATGAAGAGAACCCTGGCCATATTAGGTCATATAGATGTTATATGTGAGGGTCCTCCACTCGGGACTCCCCTGTATGAGCCGGAATGGAGAGCCATTTCTTAATGAGGACCTGTCACCTCTCCTGACATGTCGGTCTTTGTAGAACCTTTTATGCTTCATGAAATATTCACTCTGGAGCATCTTTTCTTATAATATTGCCTTGTGCTGTTCCTCTGTTATTCCTCCTAAAAAATAAATTGATAACTGGATGTTACCATTCCCCTTATAAAAGGGTGTGTCCCTACACAGTCTCACTCTGTCAGCACTGATTGGACATTCAGTCTCTGTAGGGACACACCCCCAACTGGTAACACCCAGTTGTCAATTTATTCATAAATTTCTAGGAGGAATAACAGAGGAATGGCACAATGTAGAGTTCTAAGAAAAATTGCTCCAGAATTGTAATTTCATGGGGATTACAATTATTTACTAAAACAGACATGTCAGGAGAGGTGACAGGTCCTGTTCTGACGGACTCGAACCGTCCATGTACTACAGATGAATGGCCACCATATTATACATCATACCTGGCTGGTTGCGGATGCCCCTGGCAAAATCAGCTGTTTGCCAGGGATGCCAGGAGTCAGATTATGTGGGCTCCATTGTGAAAAGGGATGTCTGTGTTAAGTGCTGTATGGCATATAAAATAGATATACCCTTTATTGCCAAGTCCCTGTCTGATTCTGAGAATTAGGTTGGAGAGTCCCCTTTTCCCAGTATTCAGATTCCCACGATTATACTTTTTTGTACTATCTTGTCAATTCGTCATAAAAGTCAATAGTGGTACAACCCGTTTAAAGGGATATTCCCATCTCACACATTTAAGAATTTAAATTGTAATATATGTTGGTTCCATATCTGGTGCTGCTTGCTTGACTCTTTCCATCATTTCCATAAACTTTAAAGAAGAAGATCCCAAACGCAGCCACGTCTCCAATATGTTCTATGGGGACAGAGGCTGCAGAGAAAACGCACCTATAACTCCTTGGTAGCATAGCCCTTGGATATGCCATAAATGTGTAAGATAGAAATAGCCATTTAAAGGTAACTTAAATGGGTTGTCTGGTTTAGAAACACATTTTCCGAGTTAATAAAAGGGATATCCCCCATTATGGACTCTGCGTCCATTAGCTGGAGTGTATCTCGCTCTGGAGGACCTTGCATTAGATGGACAGCTCATCGATATAATAGATGTGTAATACTTAATTTCACCTGGGGTGGCACTGTAGAGAAATTGCACAATAGCTGCCAGATTTCCCCACTGATTACAGCTGATCGCTAAGGTCCCAAGCAGGATTGGAAACCCTGTGATCAAAGCCAAAGACATCCGCACAAGTGTCTTGAAAAATAATAGAAATCTTGCAAATGCGCAATTTTTCCCTTATAGAAGAATCTTTTTTTTTTTAAATGTAATCCTATCTGATATGTGCTGGCCAGTCTATAAATTAAATGCACACGTGAGGGATTTTAAGCCACGCTCCAGTCTAAAAACTGTTCCCTTAAGGGAAAACAAGAAAAAATTGCGGCCAAACACTTTGCAAATTTGGTCGCTATTTTTGTCTTAAAAAAAAAACTGCACCAATTTTTATAAATGTGATGTTATATTTTCTATACCAAGCCACAGATAACCCAATTCAGTCTTTAAAAACCAAGACATAAGAGAAGAAAACGTCTTATTTCTTGGCAATAATATGTCCGCGCGGATGAGGATCTCGTGACCTTGATGACAATAAATTGCTTCCTTTTTATTTCCTAACGGCACAATAATAAGAAAAAAAAAAGAGTCTCTGGCTCCGCACTGTATTACTGTGAGCGCCTCTGGGAGATTCATAAGATCTTTGTGACCTTTGCGGCACCAGGGAGATTGCAGCTTCAAGTTTAGATTTTCTGTCTCCTGTAGAATTTATGAAGAAATCAACTTTACCTTTAATTATAGTTCCCCGTGTGAGAAGTGTCTCTTTCTTGAGAGTTTTCAGGCTGATCGCTGAGCCATTTAGAGGAACATTTAAGAGTGACTGCAAGGCTCCTTGTCCCAGCAGCTCCATGAAATGCTTTCTTAATAAAGCTTCCCGCTGAGCCAGGAGCTCTAAGTAAGACGCACTCTTCCTTCTCTACCTTGCTGGGTCTATGAGAGGAGATAATCAACAGAGCCATAAACAAGGCTGATTCTCTGCTGCTCCATTCATCTACAGGATCCTGGAAAGTCGGAGCTAAAAAAGTCTAATGGACACAAGTGAAGCCGTCCTTCATAGACGATGTACTCAAGAAAAAGACAGAGATGATTGATGGGACCAGTAATTCAACAAACGAAATGGAAAAGACTGAACAATTCCAGGCACAACTGAAAATAACATAAATGAGTCAGAAATCAAATATGGATTTTATAGTCTCGTTTGTTGTGGAAGGGGTCGGATGCCTGTGCCCTGTGGCCATTTTATAAAATATAACCGCTGTATGTGCAAGAATATAACTACTATAATACTGCTCCTATATAGAAGAATATAACTACTATAATACTGCCCCTATATACAAGACTATAACTACTATAATACTGCCCCCTATATACAAGAATATAACTACTATAATACTGCTCCTATATACAAGAATATAACTACTATAATACTGCCCCCTATATACAAGAATATAACTACTATAATACTGCCCCCATATATACAAGACTATAACTACTATAATATTGCCCCTATAAACAAGAATATAACTACTATAATACTGCCCCCTATATACAAGAATATAACTACTATAATACTGCCCCTATATACAAGAATATAACTACTATACTACTGCCCCTATATACAAGAATATAACTACTATAATACTACTCCTATATACAAGAATATAACTACTATAATACAGTCCCCTATATACAAGAATATAACTACTATAATACTGCCCCTATATACAAGAATATAACTACTATTATACTGCCCCTATATACAAGAATATAACTACTATAATACTGTCCCCTATATACAAGAATATAACTACTATAATACTACTCCTATATACAAGAATATAACTACTATAATACTGTCCCCTATATACAAGAATATAACTACTATAATACTACTCCTATATACAAGAATATAACTACTATAATACTGTCCCCTATATACAAGAATATAACTACTATAATACTGCCCCTATATACAAGAATATAACTACTATAATACTCCTCCTATATACAAGAATATAACTACTATAATACTGTCCCCTATATACAAGAATATAACTACTATAATACTGCCCCTATATACAAGAATATAACTACTATAATACTGCCCCTATATACAAGAATATAACTACTATAATACTGCCTCATATATACAAGAATATAACTACTATAATACTGCTCCTATATACAAGAATATAACAACTATAATACTGCCCCTATATACAAGAACTACTATAATACTGCCCCCTATATACAAGAATATAACTACTATAATACTGCCCCTATATACAAGAACTACTATAATACTGCCCCCTATATACAATAATATAACTACTATAATACTGCCCCCTATATACAAGAACATAACTACTATAATACTGCCCCCTATGTACAAGAATATAACTACTATAATACTGCTCCTATATACAAGAATATAACTACTATAATACTTCCCCAATATACAAAAATATAACTACTGTAATACTGCCCCCTATATACAAGAATATAACTACTATAATACTTCCCCAATATACAAAAATATAACTACTGTAATACTGCCTCCTATGTACAAGAATATAACTACTATAATACTGCTCTCTATATACAAGAATATAACTACTATAATACTGCCCCCTATATACAAGAATATAACTACTATAATACTGCTCCTATATACAAGAATATAACTACTATAATACTGCCCCCTATATACAAGAATATAACTACTATAATACTGCCCCCTATATACAAGAATATAACTACCATAATACTGCCCCTATATACAAGAATATAACTACTATAATACTGCCCCTATATATAAGAATATAACTACTATAATACTGTCCCCTATATGCAAGAATATAACTACTATAATACTGCTCCTATATACAAGAATATAACTACTATAATACTGCCCCTATATACAAGTATATAACTACTATAATACTGCCCCTATATATAAGACTAACTACTATAATACTGCTCCCTATATACAAGAATATAACGACTATAATACTGCCCCTATATACAATAATATAACTACTATAATACTGCTCCTATATACAAGAATATAACTACTATAATACTGCCCCTATATATAAGACTATAACTACTATAATACTGCCCCATATATACAAGAATATAACTACTATAATACTGCCCCTATATACAAGTATATAACTACTATAATACTGCCCCCTATATATAAGACTATAACTACTATAATACTGCTCCCTATATACAAGAATATAACTACTATAATACTGCCCCTATATACAAGAATATAACTACTATAATACTGCTCCTATATACAAGAATATAACTACTATAATACTGCCCCTATATACAAGAATATAACTACTATAATACTGCTCCTATATACAAGAATATAACTACTATAATACTGCTCCTATATACAAGTATATAATTACTATAATACTGCCCCATATATACAAGAATATAACTACTATAATACTGCCCCTATATACAAGTATATAACTACTATAATACTGCCCCCTATATATAAGACTATAACTACTATAATACTGCTCCCTATATATAAGAATATAACTACTATAATACTGCCCCTATATACAAGAATATAACTACTATAATACTGCTCCTATATACAAGAATATAACTACTATAATACTGCTCCTATATACAAGAATATAACTACTATAATACTGCCCCTATATACAAGTATATAACTACTATAATACTGCCCCCTATATATAAGACTATAACTACTATAATACTGCTCCCTATATATAAGAATATAACTACTATAATACTGCCCCTATATACAAGAATATAACTACTATAATACTGCTCCTATATACAAGAATATAACTACTATAATACTGCCCCTATATACAAGAATATAACTACTATAATACTGCTCCTATATACAAGAATATAACTACTATAATACTGCTCCTATATACAAGAATATAACTACTATAATACTGCCCTCTATATACAAGAATATAACTACTATAATACTGCTCCTATATACAAGAATATAACTACTATAATACTGCCCTATATACAAAAATATAACTACTATAATACTGCTCCTATATACAAGAATATAACTACTATAATACTGACACTATATACAAGTATATAACTACTATAATACTGCCCCCTATGTACAAGAATACGACTACTATAATACTGCCCCTATATACAAGACTATAACTACTATAATACTTCCCCCTATGTACAAGAATACACCTACTATAATACTGCTCCCTATATACAACAATATAACTACTATAATACTGCTCCTATATACAAGAATATAACTACTATAATACTGCCCCTATATATAAGACTAACTACTATAATACTGCTCCCTATATACAAGAATATAACGACTATAATACTGCCCCTATATACAATAATATAACTACTATAATACTGCTCCTATATACAAGAATATAACTACTATAATACTGCCCCTATATATAAGACTATAACTACTATAATACTGCCCCATATATACAAGAATATAACTACTATAATACTGCCCCTATATACAAGTATATAACTACTATAATACTGCCCCCTATATATAAGACTATAACTACTATAATACTGCTCCCTATATACAAGAATATAACTACTATAATACTGCCCCTATATACAAGAATATAACTACTATAATACTGCTCCTATATACAAGAATATAACTACTATAATACTGCCCCTATATACAAGAATATAACTACTATAATACTGCTCCTATATACAAGAATATAACTACTATAATACTGCTCCTATATACAAGTATATAATTACTATAATACTGCCCCATATATACAAGAATATAACTACTATAATACTGCCCCTATATACAAGTATATAACTACTATAATACTGCCCCCTATATATAAGACTATAACTACTATAATACTGCTCCCTATATATAAGAATATAACTACTATAATACTGCCCCTATATACAAGAATATAACTACTATAATACTGCTCCTATATACAAGAATATAACTACTATAATACTGCTCCTATATACAAGAATATAACTACTATAATACTGCCCCTATATACAAGTATATAACTACTATAATACTGCCCCCTATATATAAGACTATAACTACTATAATACTGCTCCCTATATATAAGAATATAACTACTATAATACTGCCCCTATATACAAGAATATAACTACTATAATACTGCTCCTATATACAAGAATATAACTACTATAATACTGCCCCTATATACAAGAATATAACTACTATAATACTGCTCCTATATACAAGAATATAACTACTATAATACTGCTCCTATATACAAGAATATAACTACTATAATACTGCCCTCTATATACAAGAATATAACTGCTATAATACTGCTCCTATATACAAGAATATAACTACTATAATACTGCCCTATATACAAAAATATAACTACTATAATACTGCTCCTATATACAAGAATATAACTACTATAATACTGACACTATATACAAGTATATAACTACTATAATACTGCCCCCTATGTACAAGAATACGACTACTATAATACTGCCCCTATATACAAGACTATAACTACTATAATACTTCCCCCTATGTACAAGAATACACCTACTATAATACTGCTCCCTATATACAACAATATAACTACTATAATACTGCTCCTATATACAAGAATATAACTACTATAATACTGCCCCCTATGTACAAGAATATAACTACTATAATACTGCTCCTATATACAAGAATATAACTACTATAATACTGCCTTTTATATACAAGAATATAACTACTATAATACTGCTCCCTATATACAACAATATAACTACTATAATACTGCTCCTATATACAAGAATATAACTACTATAATACTGCCCCCTATGTACAAGAATATAACTACTATAATACTGCTCCTATATACAAGAATATAACTACTATAATACTGCCCCCTATGTTTAAGAATATAACTACTATCATACTATTTCCTATATACAAGTATATAACTATTAGAATTCTGAAAGTCTCAGTGTTTCTTATGTGATAGGCCATGTTCACACGTAGCGGAATTGCACTTGAATTCCGCTGCGGACATTCCGCAGCGGAGCCGTTTCTCCATTGACTTCCACTTCTATTTAGCAGTGTTCGTTTAGACGATGCGTAAAATTCCGCTGCGGAGCATAGGCTGCGGAGCGGAATTTGGTGTCCCCAGCATGCTAGGGCTGTTGCGGACCAGTGGCGGACTGGTTGCGGACTCATGGCGGAATTTCTCCATTGACTTCAATGGAGATTCTAAATTCCGCAATGAAGTCCGCAGCTGTCATGCACATGTTATGTGTGCTGCGGATCCGTCTTGCTTTTTTGACATGACATTTCTTCATTCTGGCTGGACCTATGTATTTCTAGGTCTACAGCCAGACTGAGGAAGTCAATGGGGCTCCCGGAATGACGGGAGCGTTGCTAGGTGACGTCAGTAAATAGTCACTGTCCAGGGTGCTGAAAGAGTTAATCGATCGGCAGTAACTGTTTCTGCACCCTGGACAGTGACTACCGATCCCAATATACAGCAACCTGTCAAAAAAATAGAAGTTCCTACTTACCGAGAACTCCCTGCTTCTGTCTCCAGTCCGGCTTCCCAGGATGACGTTTCAGTCTAAGTGACGGCTGCAGCCAATCACAGGCTGCAGCGGTCACATGGACTGCCGCGTCATCCAGGGAGGTCGGGCTGGATGCCGAAAGAGGGACGCGTCACCAAGACAATGGCCGGTAAGTATGAAATTCGTTTACTTTTACTAGGGAAAGTGCTGGCCCTTCTCTCTATCCTGCACTGAAGGGCCAGCACTTTTACCGCCGTCCGCAGCAGCTAGTCCGCATCAATTTACTGCACATTTTGGGCAGATCCGCCGCAGAATCTGCAACGCAGATTATGTGCGGCATTGATGCGGACAGCTGCGGAGGAAAACCGCCACGTGGGGGCATGCCCATACTGCTTCAGCCTGTCTACACTGTTTGTGATCGATTTCTCTCAGTGTGTTTTACACAGGAGACAATGAGTAGCAGCATCTCATAGAATTACACTGGTCTCTCTGCAAACAGCAATCACAGATAGTATAGACACTCAGTATGAGTCAGGGGGAGTTTTATAACTCTGCAGCTAATCATTGTATGGACTCACCTATTATATCACAGCACTCCTGGTGTCATCAGAAATGATCTCTTCAGCAGCACTATTTTCATGGGGGACACACACAGAGGAACAAGGAGAGTGGAATGAGTCTCAGAGCTGCCAGGAGGGATATGATAGCTGATAATGTAATCCTGTAGCTTACAGGAAGTCAGCCACAGAGGGGAGAGTGGCCTCTTGTCTGGCGATCATGGCCTATTCTAGTGGTCAGATTGAGATCACATGACGCATCTCCCCATAATGAAAGGGTTCAAATAGGTATAAATGCAACTGAGCTGGGTAGAAACAAACGGCTCTTCTAGAATATTCCGCGTGAGGTAGCATGGTATGTGCAAAAAAAAAATAATAATAATTGCCGGAGTGCTTCTTTAAGGACAAGAATATTCAGCTTAATCAGGAGAAGACTTGTATTACTCTTTTAATTAGCAGGTGGATCACTGGGGTCTATATTAGAGCATTTTGTGTGACATTTACGGGTACTATCAGCGTGATTACGTTACTTTTATATTTTAACTATATAACGGCTGGGATGACGGTCATGAATTATGCCTCTATTTTGTACAGGCGCCTCGTGCCTCACTTAGTGCCTCCACTGCAGTCTCATGTCCATGGTGCCACTCATTATCTGTGGATGCGTCATACTGTATTGTGCTCAGGAGCCATCTCTGCAATCACTTGACTGTGAGTTTAGGCGATGAAATGGTTACCTCCGCTGTGCCTGGCGCTGGGTATAGTTTAAATACAGACGTGTAAACAAAGCCTGTGAGTAAGATGAGAGGCGCATTAAATCCGCTGCATTGGCAGAAGCATCTGAGTTATTAAAGAAAAAAAAAAAGTATCACCGATACGTCGCCCCGCTTGTTTTTTTTAATGTTGCAATGTAGGTCACACAGATGCGCCATTGTCTTCTACTTTATCATTTCTATATGTCCCGTGAGCACTTACAAGAAGACAAAGTAGACGAGCAGAAAGCAGCGGTTATACCGAATGCAAAATCTTGTGGAGAAGCCTTAAGCCTTGTTAGAAGATCCAGCGCCAGACGAGGGCTGCGTGTTCTCAGGGCTTTACTCCGCTGCCCAGCTGTACAAGCAAATTAGCTCCCAAGGGAAGCAGTGGAGGAAATCTACAATACACACAAGATGGTGTGGACGGAATAATTCTACTTTAAAATCCGTGCAAATCTCTCAAAGCTTATTTTGATACAAAAACATAAATCAGCTTCATTTTTAAAGTGGCGGGCAGATGGGGGGGGGGACTAAGCAAAATGCGCCAGAGCTTTGTCAGAAATCAACGATAGCGCTAAGGTGGTTTTTAAAAAAACTAAAAATGTCAATCAGTTTGTTTGGTGCGACTTTCTAAATACATTTTATTGAAAATTATTTGTACTTTTTCAGATACAGCTGCTTTGTGTCCTGTATATAGAGCAGCTGTATCTTGCGCTGAGACCTGAATCCGTCAGGTCAGTGGGACTGACGGGTTCAGTGTCAGCAGGTCAGGATTGAGCTGTTATGGATCACATCTAAGCTCACCAGTTGGAAGTGGTGGATAACAGGTGGATCCGACCTGCTAACACTGAACTCGTCAGTGTCAATGAACTGACGGACACAGGATTCAGCGCAAGATACAGCTGCTCTGTATACAGGATACAAAGCAGCTGTATCTCAAAAAGTACAAATTATTTTTAATAAAAAGTATTTAGGAAGTTGCACAAAACACACTGATAGACATTTATATATATATATATATA